>NC_139039.1:27369391-27756586 GCF_964662115.1 Mustela nivalis
CACACCATGCTTCCATGTTAGCCATGCCAAGGTAAGGGGGCCAGAAAATACTTTTATGATTTGGGATTATGGTTTACTTACCAAAAAAGGATAGGCTTTTAGAAGGGGGGAAGAGCCTGCATCGTAGGTAAGTAATGGCCACAAAACCTGCCATTCCTCCCTCGAAGAGATGCTATCTAAGCCCACACATGTACTCTTTACTTGGCCACATGACTTGCTTTGGTCAATGTCACATCAACAAATGTGAAGCAAACCGAGGTATAGTAAGTGCTTGTGCACTGGATTTGTCCTGAGACCAAGACTGTCCTCAGACTGTCATGCTAGAACTCCAGTCTCACAGAAGATAAAAGGACATGTGGACAAGAACCAAGTTACCTCAGCTAACAGCCAACACCAACTACCGATACATGGAATTCAGACATTCTGGACCATCCAGACATCTGAATTCAATGCCTAAGTAAGCCTGAGTGAGTTCAGGTAAGATCTGCCAAAGACCACCCCAGTCAACCCACAGAACTGAAAGAAAAAATGAATTTTTTTTTTAAGATTATTTATTTATTTATTTGACAGGTAGAGATCACAAGTAGGCAGAGAGAGAGAGGAGGAAGCAGGCTCCCCACTGAGCAGAGAGCCCGATGCGGGGCTCGATCCCAGGACCCTGAGATCATGACCTGAGCTAAAGGCAGAGGCTTAACCCACTGAGCCACCCAGGCACCCCAAAATGAACTATTTTTAAGCCAAGAAGTTTTGGTCTGTTTTTTTATACAGAAGCCGGTAACTGTGAGGCACCTGGGTTAAGCCTCTCCCTTCGGCTCAGGTCATGATCTCAGAGCCCTGTCTCTCTCTGCCTGCCTCTCTGCGTACTTGTGATCTCTGTCAAATAAATAAATAAAATCTTAAAAAAAAAAAAAAGAAATCGATAACTGAGGTAGTTTCCCTTTTCATTAGTATCATCTTAACTAATAAAATAATTTATCTATGTAGAAAGCACATATATTCATTTTTTAAGGTGAAATAACAACATATACTAAAGCATTCGAGAGAAAAATTCCTATTTACCTCTGGCTATGCCATTTCAGTACTTGTGCTTATCGAATCAATAAATACTCTCTTGAATTCTTGCAGAAAATTTTGCAACACAAACTCAATGGCAAATGATATATTCCCGGGAAGGAAAAGGAGGTTCATCCTAAAAGATTGAGAGGATACAGTATCATGACACTGTTAGATTTCACATTGGACTTCAAACATGTCAGACCTAAGAAAGATTACTCTCTCAATTACACGTGATCCACATGAAAATTATAAATTATAAACCAAGAAACAAACACAATTCTAAAGGTATCAATATAAACTTCATACCAGACATGCCTAGGAACAGGATATAATTTCACTGGATGGAAGAGCTGGAATAATTTTTAATGAAACGGCTTTTTTCAATGCAAAATGACATAGGACTCCAGACTGCTAGATCCTGAGTATTCGGTTTATTTTAATCTGCTTCGCTACCGATAAAAATCCTCCACATTCTGACAACCTAAGTGAGAAACTGACTTTCTTCTATGAAATGTATTAACTTTTAATAAAGCACAATGATTACTTAATGAAGAAATAAATACGGGGGCACCTGGGTGGTTCAGCGTCTGCCTTCGGCTCAGATCATGACCCCAGGGCCCTGGGATCAAGCCCTACATATTGGGCTCTCTGCTCAGCAGGAAGCCTGCTTCTCCCTCTCCCACTCCCCCTGCTTGTGTTCCCTCTCTCGCTGTCTCTCTCTGTGTCAAATAAATAAAATCTTTAAAAAAAAATTAACACAATGCAATTAGATAGGATTTATAGCTCTAGTATCTTATCAGTATAACTGACAGAATAACCATGTGGATGTTCACACTTAGTGACATGGACATCCAGAAAACTTTTGATTTGGTAAAAATACTGATATACCATGGGAAGGAAGCCATATATGAAAGTCAGGGAGACACAGTGGAAAACCAGTCTGACACTTCCTGGACCGAAGAAACCACAATGACAACAAAGGAAAAAGAAGAATTCGATATATGTTATGCTCTCATGTTGTCTGAACAGTTCAAAAATGTTAACAGCTGGGTTGAGGGTCAGAAGACAGCTGGGGGCTGGACTACTGAAGCAGGAGTGCTGAATGACCCAAGGAAAAGGAAATGGAGACGAGAAAGGCATCTGGCATTCTGGTTTTGGACTATCATATTCCTCATCCCTATCCCTTGGGATGAGAAATATGTCACCATTTTGGAAATGCTTTTAATTCCTGGTGGGGAAGGACTGTTGTCCTTCTTTTATATAACTGTACATCAAAAACCCCTTCGCACACAGGAGCTGTTAACTATTTTTGGTAAATTTCCAAGTTCCAAAGAAAAATATTTGTTGTTAACAAAAAGAAAAGAAAGAAAGAAAAATATTTGTTGTTTTTTTAAAATAGTAGGTTTAAGAACTCTATTGTTTATTTCTTCACAATGCACCGCAATGTTAGTTAATTTCTTTCCTTCCTTTTCTTTTTCTTTTCTCGTTCTTCCTTCCTTCCTTTCTTAAATTAAACTCCATGCCCAATGTGGGGCTTGAACTCACACCAAAGGATCAAGAATCATAGGCTCTACCCACTCAGCCAACCAGGTGCCCCCCTTCCCCACCTGCCCACGGTGTTATTTCTTAACACTGCTTTCAATCATGGTCCATACTGACTTTACAACTAAAGGTGGTCAGGCTAGAAAAAAAGATTGGCTTAGTCCTTTTATAGGAACTGTAGTGGGAGAAGAGGCAGAGAGAAGGAGGTAGAGCGAAGACACAGACAGCCAACCTCAGTAGCCCTGGTTTCCCTAGGTTTATGCCTAGATATGCCCAGCTCAGATACCTGATGGCCTGAACCTCAGGAACAGCTGCAGTAGATGGCCCATGCTTCATGACTCCTGGCCTCTAGGGAAAACTTCCTTCCTCTTTTGTCTATCACAAGTCAACCCTTGTTCCCTCTGTCCTGAGAACAGATTTATCAGTATTTTTTGCTTTCTGGCATGTATGTTCCAGTTTCAATATTTAGTTGTGTTCTGGTATTTGACAACAGTTTCTTTTTCTTTTTCTTTTTTTTTTTATTTTATTTGAGAGAAAGTGAAAGTGAGAGAGATCACGGAGGAAGAGGGAGAGGCAGACTCTAAGCTGAGCGGAGAGCCAGATGTGGGGCTCGATCCCAGGACCCCAGGATCCCAACCTGAGCCGATGGCAGACACTCTACCGACTGAGCTACCCCGGTGCCCCTGGCAATATTTTCTTAACATAATCCCTTATGGCCTCTTGGAATACATTTATACTATTTCTCCCACTGCTGGAATATTCATAATAAAGTATGTGATTAAAACTCACTTATAGAAATATTGCTACTTAAGAGTACATTCCAAATTAGTACATTCACCTTTTCCACTTTGGTCATTTTGCCTCTCAATGCTTGAACAGAAGTAACTCATAATTTCCCAAAAATCTCCTGTAAGGGATAAGAAAACATACAATGACTTATTGTTCTTTTCCAGTTCCCCCTTTCTACCATCCCCACAGGATCCCCATCCAAACAGCCTCTCTGCCACACTAGTCACCCTTAAAACCTGACTTGTAACTTTCCATAGCGACACTAATTAATGATTCAGAAAATCACTCAATTCACACTTCAGTTTACCCCCAAGAAGTCCAAACTCCCTCGAGAATCTAGACCAGATTGTAAGCCACTTTACAGTCTCCCCAGAATCGAAACCACTTAATCATTTTATTTCTTATGGTTAGCGAGGATCACATCCTGTCCCTGACCCAGTACCACCACCTATTTCTCTTACCTGGAAGGCCTCGCCTGCTTTTCTCAAATTCTTCCTCTTCGAGGCCCAGATCAAAGTCCGCCACCTCTGCGACAATTCTGTGAAAAGAAATTACTTACTTCAGTCAGAAGACACCGCCTCTAGCCAACCCTTTTACTATAATGAAGTCTCAACTAGACTGATTAGTACAATCTACAGGAAAACAGAAAACCGCTGCTGCTGCCTTCACTGAAGTATCATTTTGGTAAGAGCTTAGCACTGGAAGGGGTGTGGGCACCCCAGCGGGGTGACAGGGCTTGTGCGACCACACTCCCTATGAAGAACTGTGCCCGAAACCACTGGTAGGGTTTGGAGAGGGTCCTGGTCTCCAGTTTTACTGCAGCAGAAAAAGCGCCTGCCGAACACTGGTCCTCTCTCAATTTGGGAGGGATGAAGAAAGGCCCAGGTGTTCTCGAGATGCAAATCGAACTCAGGTAATTCTGCTTTCGTTAAGCGCAAATGAGTTAACTCTCTTAACCCGCGTGGGGATTGGGATTCGGACCTCCAGGAGTTGTTGGAAGGAGAAAAATAAGAAAATGTACTGCGAAAAAGGTACTGAGCACTTCAAAGGGCTGCTGTACATCTATAAGGCGTCTATATATATACACACACACACACACACGACGTCTATTTATGGGCAGACTACACCCCTGACGTACACCCGGACAGGCAGAAATGCTGGGGGCAGGCTAGCTGCTAACGTGGGGTCCCCGACTTCAGGAGGACATCCCTGACCCTCCTGAAGCTGGATGCAGAATCTGGTGCTCGATTGTATTGATAACACTCTGCGAAAACGACGCATTGTTTGCATCAGGGTCTGAACACAGCTCGTGAACCAGAACAGGCGGGGAAATACTGAGCGCAGGGAAGGAGGACTGAGGGGCAGGGAACTGGGGGGTGAGCGAAGGAAAGGCCTCGGCACCACAGGGGAAGTACAGATGCCCAGCGCGGGTCGCGACCTGCTCCCCTACCTCCGGGAGGTCGGAGCGGGCGTCAGGCCCGCCTCTGACTCCCTCCTCTCTGCTCCCTGGGTCTCGCGGAGCGTTCAGGTGTCCCTCCTACTTTCAGAACCCCGCGCCACGAGCGGAAACCCGCCGGTCCTCAGGGGCAGCAGGCGGGACCAGCCTTCAAACCAGGCGCGAGGGCGAGGCCACAGCGCGGGGTGGGCGGGCCGACAGGAAGGAACACTCAGGCCTATGAAGGAGCGGCGTAGGGGCGACGGGGGCGGGCGAGGAGTGCGCCGGGGCCTATGAGGGAGAGGCATATGGCAGGCGGGGGGCGGGGAGGAGAGTACGCCGGGCCTATGAGGGAGCAGCATGGGTGGGTGGGAGCGGGAGAGCGCAAGGGCTGGAGGAACAAGTCTCCCGAGCGAGAAGGAGGGAGCGGGCCCGGGGCGGGGCCTAGGGGGCGGGCCTAGGGGCGGGGCCTCCCAGGAGTACACCTTTTAGGGCTGCGGGCAGAGGCTGCGGTTTAGGAAGCCTAACGAGTGCGAGAGGAATCCGTACGCGGCTGCTGTTTGGAGGCTGTGCGGTGAGTGCTGCCATCGGCCCTTCCCGCCGCGGCCCTTCCCGCCGAGGGAGCCCTGGGCCCGCTCCCTCCATCCTCCCAAGCTCTGCGCCCGCCCCGGCGACTTGCCCCGGCCTGCAGCTGCTCCGGGGAGGAGGACGTGGGCACGGTCGGTGCAGCGGATCCTTTGTTATGGCACCACGACGGGTGCGAGAACGTGCACCGAAGCCTGCTTAGCGAGACACCCGAGGGGGTGGGCGAGACCAGGGGATGTGGAGGCTGAGAAACGGAGATCTGGCTGGAGATACGGAGCCCGGAGGACTGGAGGATTGAGAGGCCGGGCCGGGAGCGTCGAGGCTGGGTTGCAGAAGAGTCTGGTCCCGGGGGCCTGGGGTGAGGGTGGGGGGCGCCGGGGCCGGGTGGTAGGAGGTTGGAGCTGGAGCCGACGCAGCGGGATGCTTGAGAAGTGAGGGTGGCTGGGACCTTGGGCTGATATTGGGTCGGGAAAAGAGGAGCGGATGACCCGCGCCAAAAAAACGGAGTCTCGAGAGGGCGGGAGGCGAGCCTGGTGCTGCTGAGAGTCGCGGACTGATCCTCCTATTACTGGAAGAGGGCTTGGTCTCTGCTGCTTTCTCTGTCTCGGGCCTAGATTTTTTCGGGCTGATGGTGTGACTCAGTTTTCCAGAGAAGTAAATTCCAAGCACTGAATTCCAGACCCGCAGGCTTCCATAATTCCTTGCAGCTCTTCCCTGTGATTATGTATCTGTTGCCAAAGTCACCTGGGAGCTGCTTTAAAGTACCCTCAGGCCATGTTGAAAAGGCTGCCTTTCCCAACCCTCCTCCCTCTTGATTTCGGTGGGCCTGTTCTAAAGCCATGCAGTCAGTAGTTGCCCCTGTCCCTGTACTCAGTAAGTGGCATCCAAGCCAAAAATGAGCGTTCTCAGCTACCTCTCCCTCCCTGTTCCTTCCCCAATTAGCCATCAAGCCACCAGGACCTCCTAAATATTGGTGAGCTCTGTCCACTCTTCTCCATTTTTGAGAACCACCCTAGGCTCTAGCTACAGCAGCCTCCTTACTGGCCTCCATACTTCCAGACCCTAACCCCCAACCCTCCATTCCATTCTTCACAGCGCAAGCTGAATGATCTTTATAAAATAGAATTCTAGAAGGCTGCTCCTTTGGGCATAGGACAAACTCCAATCCTTTAACAAGGCTAACAAAGCCAAGCATAGGTTGGCGCCTTAATCCCCTCCCTTGTTTTATCTTTCTTTATATCACCATTTCATTTACTGAACAGCCAGGCTGATCTTCAGACCTAGTCTCTGCCTGGAACACTCTGCATTCCCTCTTTCCCTTCATTGCATCACTTTCACTTGAGGAACTCCCACTTATGTTTCTGTTCTCATTAAGTACTTCAAGGTTAAGTCTTCTATTATGAGTTCCTTTTGCATCCTACATTTCATAAAAAGCAAATGGCATGTCCTTTGCAGTTGCTTGTCTACTATCTTCCCTAATAGTTTGTAAGCAAATTCCATGAGGGACTATATTTATCTTGTTATCTTGTTGTTCCTTATTGTTTTTCTCCATATATATATATATATAGTCTGGCATAAGTAATACCCACACTACAATATTATGCTTTTTAATAATTATGCCCTATCTAGAAAACATAAACCTATTTTGGGTTTACTTAGCAAATTATAATTAAGAGATGAGAATTAGAAAGAAATGGTAGAAGTGAAATATGGAGTCACTGTGACAATGTGAATTTGCAAGATAGTAACAGGTGCTAAGGAAGGTGGTGCTCAGCCACTTTGTATTGGAGTTACATGATCTCCAAGAATGACTGTAAAGCTTAAGTCTTCCATATCACCACCTGATGTTTGAGCTTTGGTTTTGCTTTGCTCTTTTGCAAAAAAAAAAAAAAAGGCTTTGAAAATTAGAATGTGTTTTAATGAACAATTACTGGAGTGTGGCAATAAAATCTGTTCACAGTTAAAAGAACCTAATTAAATCAGATTTGCTTTTGCTCTTTAAAAAGGGCCTTGCTTCCTGCCTGTTTAAGAAACTGACATGTTACCTGATATAGGCAGTTACAGTATTTCTTTACTGTTTTGCTTTCAAAACCAATTTCACACAATCTACTGCTTCATCCCCCTCCAGAGCTAAAAGGCAGTCTTTATTTTCATGTATGGCTTTAAAACAATTTTGGTGTCTACTATTAGATCTTTAAACTCTGCCTCAAATCGGGGAAGCACTGGTTTTTGCGCCCCAACAAAGAGGTGGGAATTCTTAGACTGTTAGATAATGTTTTGTACACCTGTAACAAATGTAGTGGAGGGGAACAGGTAAGTATTTTGTTGTCAGAACACTCAAGGCCAAGTCCCAAGGCTGCCACTTACTAGGTCATTCATAAGTTAGGCATAAATCAGATATACACACCTCACAGGGTTATTGGGATAAAATGAGATGTCTGTTGACTATGCTTTGTAGCTAGATAATGTTACTTCTCTGCCTATTTTGTTCTTGCCTGCATATTGCTTATAGAGCTTCTGAATTAGTGTAGAGTAAGATAAACTTCTCTGATCCCTACTGAGCACTGTCTGGCAGCTGCCTTGTGGAGCTGAATAAGGGAGTCCAGGTGTGAGTCCCACACAGGGACAGGCTCCTTGGCTCCAACCACAACTCCATACACAGGTTTACTGCAGTGCTCTGCACATAGTTCAGTAAATTATGACAGTGCCAGTGACAAATGAATAAATACTACTGACTACCGACTCTGACTTTTCCCAGTTTCAGACCTTCCCTGGCAGGCAGGGTTTCTTTAATCCAGTGGTTGTAAACCAGAATGTGCTTCTGCAGAGGAGTGGTTCTGAGCAGCCAGGGAGGAGACTCTGTAGGTTGTAATTTTTATCAACGGCATCCAAGATCCTTCGTTCTATATTTATTTTATACAATATATGATTTTGAACAGTGGGGAAACCATTCGAGCCTGTCTTCCTGGTCCTGGGGCCCTTCCAGAGAAAAGGAAAGAATGGTTTGATCTGTTTGTCCGGCACAACTGAACTTAGTTTAGTTTACTCTGTTTTATTTTACTTGATGCTCAGTGTGTTTTCACCTTAATTACAAAGTAAATATTAAGAGATTTACTACCAGGTCTAATGGCAATGTCCAATTTGGTGATTCTTAAAATTCCCCAGAGAAATTCAAAGACCAGATGGGAATGAATTTCAATAAAACCTCTAGTACATTACAGCTGAAATCTGTTCTTATCCAAACTACTGTGAGAAGTCCGTTCTTTCTGTTTAAGTTACTAAATCTGGGTATGTTGACTGCTTTTGAGACTTTGTCCTCTTTAATAGGTCCTTTAAAAAAAAAAAAGATTTTATTTATTTATTTGACAGACAGAGATCACAAGGAGGCAGAGAGGCAGACAGAGGGAGAGGAGTGCTCCTAGGACTCTGGGATCATGACCGGAGCCAAAGGCAGAGGCTTTAACCCACTGAGCCACCCAGGTGCCCCTCTAATAGGTCCCTTCTAATAGGTCATAAATACAATCCTGATGTTTCTCAAACTCTTGGCAAAATTATAGGAAGTCATAATGGATAGGCTTCACTTTGACTTTACAGGCATATAGAAAATATCTTAATAACATGAAACCATATATTTGACTTTTAGAAGATTACCCAATGGTATCAAAAACACCATAACTGTCATTCCTATTTTGTTCATTAATTGGAGTAAGTGCGTTTACTATTTCAGTATCTCTGCTGTCAGTTTCTGTCATGTTCTTTTTGTTCTCTGTCTCATCTTAATGAGAGCTTTTAGGTTATGGATTTTAGTTTCCTTCCTTGAAACTCTGGAGAGGATTACCCTAGTCCTGTGGAGGAGTGGGCGTCTGCCCTCTCAAGGCAGACAGATCCCGGTTTGAGGACTAGCCAGAAAGACCTGAGTAAACAATAAATGTGTACCTAAATAAGTAAAAGTACCTTTTGGCTCAGAGGCTAGCCCAGACGAGCCAGCATCAAGAGGAGCTGTTTGTACATGACACTTGTACACAACCCTCAAATCACATAAGGCATTGTGATTCTTTGGCCGTTTCTTTGGCTATGTGTTTTGGTAAATCTTTACTCATAATTTTTTTTTTTTTTTTTTTTTTTAGATAGACCCATGATCCATGATAGATGATTCATAAGTGAGCAGTATTCACTCTGATGTCACGTTTGGAGATTTCAAACCAGGCGTTATCCTTTGCCTCAGCTTCCTTTTAGGACAGGCCCTAGGAATAGGCTACTGCTGTGTGACAAGTTAGCAGAGTAGAATCTGGCAAACTTTACTCATCTAATGTCTTATTTTGAAATCTCTACCATAGGCACACTTTCAAACTGTTCGTTTATAATAACAGGGTTTTGTGGGCTTCTTAATTTTAACACTTTATAACTTGATATCAAAATTTCAGTTTTAGAAATTAATTTTCATTCTGCTGCCTTCACTGTAGATCATTTATCCTGCTTTACTGCATTATTATTGCAATATACAATGGTCTCTTTAGTCGGCTAACTAGAATATAAATAGGAAAACATTATGACTTTTCACTTGTTTATGAAAACAGCATAAAATGTTTAAATACCTATTTTAGAGTGACCATACATTTATACTGACAACCTTTTTTTGTTTTTGTTTTTGTTTTTGAAGATCTGACTGTTTGTAGCAGCTTCAGTGGCAAGCATTAAAGGGGTCTAGGAACTAGGAAAGTAAGTCTAAGACCCAAGTTCTAATTGCCATCTAATGCCAGTTGGTCTATTACAATTTCTCCAGGATCTAATATATGTTTAGAAATGTATTTCATTATCAGCAGCATCCTGAGTTGATAGAATTACATACATCAGTACGGGAGAATCAGTGATAATTTCATTGCTGTGCTAGGATATATTTTTTGAATGCTTTTGGTATGTTTTCCCACTTATGTTTTGTCAAATGAAAGTGTTCTAAGAACTTAAAGTCCTGTGATCACTGAGAGTGTTAAATATTTCCCTTGAGGGATCATTTTTTTATCCTTCTAAGATGAGATCACCATCCCCAGTATAATTTGTATTCAGCCTGGCATTAGCTAATGGAGGTGACGTAATGCTAAATGTGACAAGTTCTGCAAGAACCAAAGCTCTTTCTCCCAAGAGTGTGGATGTGGTGTTTCCATGTGGAAAAAGCAGATGGTGACAAGAAGAGACTAAATGTGCACATGTCTGATGCAATGGGGATTTTATTTACCACCATGTAAATTCGTGATAATATACGAAGGTCAGCTGGTCCTGTTGCAATATATATGGTTCAGGTACTGATAAAGAAAGCAATGAAATTCATCATAGTGTGTGTTCCTGAGAAGTCCTTATCAAATAGTATAAGACACTGTTTTAAATCCCATTCTAAAGAATTCATATTTTTTCCTTCCAGCCACCAACTGCCTTACTGAAACAAAATCGTCCATCTCATGCCTAATATCAAATATCATTAAATTACAATTACTTGTATTAGGCTTGATCTGTATGAAACTTTCTTTAACTATTAAAAGTGACTTGGTTAAAGTTCAGTAAATGTATGAAAAGGAAGTGAGTACTTAAAAATCACCTACTGTTTAGGTGAAATCTTAACATTGATATGAGCCAAAAAGCCAAATATTTTAAAACTCTGGAAAGCAGAGCACTATTTAAATTTAAAGTTTCTATAAGGGTAACATAGTTTCATCCCATAGCTTTATTGTTGGCAAGAGATAAAAGGTTGGTAGAAGTTAGTATTTCCGTCTAAGAATTGTGGCACTGTTTGCAGGAGTGTTTGATGTGAGATCTTAAAGGCCTCAATCATATGTGGGAACCCATCAGCTTTTAGGGGGTCCTGAACACATACTGTGTATCCTATGTTTGGAAAACCCATCCGCAGGGCCAATTTGAAGCAAATTGGGGCCAGAAAGGACATGGCAGGAGCTCTAGGTTCAGCTTTAGAAATTTCCATTTTTATTAAGTCTTCTTTCCCATTCTGTTTATTTTTTTTTAAGATTTTATTTTTATTTATTTGATAGAGAGATCACAAGTAGACAGAGAGGCAGGCAGAGAGGGAGGGGGAAGCAGGCTCCCTGCTGAGCAGAGAGCCCAAGGTGGGGCTCGATCCCAGGACGCTGAGATCATGACCTGAGCCGAAGGCAGAGGCTTAACCCACTGAGCCACCCATTCCAGATTTACTACAGGCTGGCCATAAAGTCTTGAAACATAGATAATATTATTTTCTTATGGATTGTAATATAATAACAATAAATCACTTACTATGTATTTGCCTCTGGTTTGAAATTGTTAGCCACTCTGTAGCTTTTCTCTCATTTCATCAACTTAACCACAACTTTGTTTTTTCAATCATGGATGGATAATTGTTTTGCATTATAGTCTGCCCAGTTAGAACTGGCATGCATGGGGCAATTGGGCTCTATATTTATGGTTTAAGAATGTTTGAGGTTTCTTGTACTTAATCTATGTTTGTGGTATGTGTGAAACAGAAAAAGAAAGAAAAAGAGGGAGACTAGAACATGGTACAGAGCAGCCAAGAAAAGATTGCTACTTTCATAGTAGTAGCAGTCCCCTGTTTTTGTCATTCTTGAAGCAGGGCTGAAGGTTGAAATTGACCACACAATCCTGATTGATGCAATCTATCCCTGCCTATAGATATTATTTTATAAGATAAACCTTGTTACTATTTTCTAGGTAAAAAAAAAATAGATGTCATAGAAAATACAGGAAAATATCAAGGAGTAAATAATATAGCCAGTAATCCCATCACCCAGAGATAGCCACTGTTGGATGATAGGTTAATGTGTGAAGATGCTGGATAATTACTTTGGGTCTTTTCTTGTATAGAAAATTGAGATTATATTATTTTATAAAACTTTATAACCTATTTTTACTTAATCTTATAAGCATTTCCTGCATAATTTAGTTCTTTAAAAAAGTTTTCTAGCTGTTTTAACTAATGTATGGATATACCACAACATAATTATTCTCAATTCTCAATGTTCTTCTCTCCCCTCCTTCCCTTACCCTCCTCTTCCCACTCCCTGGGGTTATTTTTTCTAGGCTATGTTCTTAGAAGTGTAATTTTACCAGATCAAAACTTCTAAGTTTTTTTTTTGAGGGATAGGAGGACATAGCAAGATGTTTTCAAGAGATAATACCAATGTATGCCCCTTGTAGTAGTGTATGAGAATGCCGATCTCCCACACCCCTGCTAGCATTGTATGTGATTGGTTTTTGGTATTACTTGTTTATAACACATGGGTAAATATACACGAAAGTACACCTTGGACATTTTGGGATTCTTGTCTCAGAGTTTGTCTTCTAAATATAGAGAAAATAGAAGCGATCTTATAAGAAGTACCTCATCGTTCTTGCCTCACATTCGCCCTCCTTCCACATGTGCCCCAATACTTTGCCCTCCTTCTGCCTTTGGGGGGATGAACCCTTACTTGTTCTTAGCTGAGACTAAGGCCTCCCCACAGGTGAGAGATCTGCAAATCCTTCACCCCTTCAGGAACTTTCTCTCCTCTTGCCTTATTAATTTCTCACTTTACACAGATCATTCTCATCAGCATGAAAGCAAGCCTTCCATGGCCCGTCTTCAAAACCAAACAAAGCAAGAAATCTCTACCTCTCGTCCCCCTCCAGCTCCTATGCCATTTCTCTTCCCCCCTTCCCTGCAAAACTGCTTGCTCACTTGTGTTCTCTTTACTCCTTTTTGTTCTCCCATTTTCTCCCTAACCCAGTGCCATAACATTGATCCTTTTAAACTATAATGTTTGAAAATTGTGACACTTGGCTGTTGTGTAAATGTAGAATAAATATGTTTCAGGTACTTTATTTAATTAATAATAGAACCAGTAAGAGACTAAGACCAGTTCAAAGGAGAATTAGAAGAGCAAACAGATGGTTAGGTATACTGAGATGAATTTGCTAATAGAGGCAGAACTGGTTAATATCCTACAGGGCAGTGAAACATAATTTGGAAGGGTCATTTTTCTATAGGTCAAAAATCAGTATCATTGAAAGACAAAATTCATTTTTGTTGCTATAGGCAAGAACCATTAGTATGGCTATCCATTTTCTATGACTTAATTTCCTACAGAGTTGTAAAATAACCTACTCATTACAAGGTCAGATAAAGAGTTAGTAACCAAAATCTGTAAGGAGCTTATCAAACTCAACAGCCAAAAAACCAAATAATCCACTTAAGAAATGGACCGAAGACATGAATAGACATTTTTCGAAAGAAGACATTCAGATGGCTAACAGACACATGAAAAGATGCTCAACCACAGCCATGAGAGAAATACAAATCAAAACCAAGATGAGGTACCACCTCACACCTGCAGAGTGGCTAAAATTACAATACAGGAAACAACTGGTGTTGACAAGGATTCAGAGAAAGAGGAACCATCTTAACACTGTTGATAGGAATGCAAACTGGTGCAGCCACTCTGGAAAACAGTATGGAGGTTCCTCAGAAAGTTAAAAATAGAACTACCCTATGACCCAGCAATTGCACTACTAGATATTTACCCAAAGGATACAAACATACTGATTAGAAGGGGCACCTGCATTATCAACAATAACCAAATTATGGAAAGAGCACAAATGTCCATCAACTGATGAATGGACAAAGAAGATACGCTATGTGTGAACACACACAAACACCCGTATATACTCACAATGGAATATTACTCAGCCATCAAAAAGAATAAAATCTTGCCTTTTGCAACGATGTGGATGAGTTACAGTGTATTATGCTAAGCAAAATAAGTCAGAAAGACAAATACCATGATTCCACTCAAACGTGAAATTTAAGAAACAAGATATGGAGGAAGGGTGGAAAAAGAGAGGGAAGCAAATCATAAGAGAGTCTTAACTATAGAGAACAGAAGGGTTGCTGGGGGGGAGGTGGGGAAGGCGTGGCTAAATGCATATGGGTATTAATGAGGGCACTTGGGATGAGCACAGGGTGTTGTATGTAAGTGATTGATCGCCACATTCTACTGCTGGTACCAATATTACTTTCTATGTTAACTAACTAGAATTTAAATAAGAACTTAAAAAAAAAAAAAAGACAGGCTATAAAGTCAGCGAATCCTCAAGATTCTTCTAGACCATGCCCAGCACCACACTGAAATGCTATACAAAAATTACTTTTGCCCATTTCCAGGTGTTAGACAATTTTTTCCTCATAATCCCCACTATACCCATGACCTTCTTGCCAAAGCCAATGGTCTGTCCTCAACTGACTTGAACTCTTAGCAAAATTTAAAGCATGGAACATTCCTTGAAAGACTTCTGCATGCTTTGGTATACAGCATTCATCTGACTCCTCCCCACTCACCTCCCTCCTCATTTCAGTCATCTTTCTTAGTCTCAGGCTGGCCTTGTAAATAGGAGAGTGCCCTGTGTATCTCCAGTGCTGATCTCTCCCTGAGTTCCAGACTCTTAACTACATATATCCAGTGATCAGCTCTAATCTAAGCCACCATCATCTCTTTCTAGAACTATTCTGTAAGGCTTTCCATTGGCCTGTGTGCCTCTACCCCAATCTTCTACAGTTGATTCTCCACTCAGCAGCCAGAGAGATCTTTTTAAAGCATGCCATCCCACCTCTGCTTAAAACACACCAATGGTTTTTCCTTGCAACCAGAATAAAACCAAAGCCGCTCTTGGCTCCTGAGGGCCCTATGTGATCTCACCTTCCCTACTTCATCTCTTTTTATGCCTTCCCTTCTTTTACCATGCACTGGTCAAAATGGTCTTTGTTCTGTACCATGAGTACCCCAAACTTTTTCAGGGACTTTGTACTTCTTGGTCCTTCCCAGCAAAGACAACTTCTGTGTCATTTAAGTCTTGATATAAACATTACCCGAGAGATGACTTCCTCAACCAGCTTAGGTAAAGTAGCTTATACTTCCAGTCTCTCCATTACTTTACCCCATTTTCTTTTCTTCATTGTCCCAATTAGTGTCAGAAATCTTACTATCAATCTATAATTATTCTTCCTTTCTAGGATGAAAATTGAAGGTAAGAACTTTGTCTTGTCTTCCACTCTGTCTTGGTGCCTACAGTGATACCTGTTACAAAGCATGTGCTCACTAAGGTTATATTCACCTTGGATATAACCAAGGTTATATCCTCCCTTGGTTTTCTAGAAAGCCTATAGGAAACAAGATGGTAGAAAAGCAAAGAGTCTTTGTTAGAAAAGCAAAAGAAAGACTGGCTTTGAGAGGAAGTAAAACACTGCTCTCCTCTGTGGTTGAATTGAAATGGTCGCACTTCCTTTCTTCCATATTCTTGTCTCCATCTTTTCTAACCATAGGTTCACACGGTATTTGGGGAGAAGGCAGGAATGAAATTAGCTTTGGAGAACAGAAGAGGTCTCCTTAGCTTTGGGCTTGGAAAAGGGTGGGTTTGGTAGGGATTTTCAGTTTGGGATGATGAAAAAGTAAGTTCTAGAGATGGATGATGGTGATAGCTTACACTAATGTAACTATACTTAATGTTACTGAGTTATATACTTAAAATAGTTAAGATGGTAGATTTATGTATCATAATTTTTTTTTTTTTTTTAATTTAAAAGTGGTGAAGAATGCTAGGACTTTCTGTAAAGGCTTTTGTGGTTGGCTGAGACCTATTGATGGGCTTTTATATTATTTTACGATTTCTGATCTTAGTATACGAGTCAGGTTAAAGTTGTATTTTGATTTGTATTTTTGCGGTTGCCAGGGCTTCTAGAGGCTGGAGAAAGTCAAGAATTTGGGGGTCTGTTTTTCTCTTTTCTTCATTTAGGGAGGCAGATTGCCATGGGAAGTACGTTTACTTCTGGAAGGCCAGAGAAGACATGGGAGAACTCCAGAAGACAAGTAGTAAGGAACTGGCTTCTTCAGAGGCAGCAGAGCAGAGTGGGAAGGAGAGGGCCTGAGTCACTTAGCTCTGTGACTGTGGACAGAGTCATTTAATCACTAGAAATGGGGTTTCCTGACTCTCAGGAGTGGTGGGAAGAGGAAAGATGAGATGCCTAGCACAGTACCTGCTGTCTAATAAGTCCTCCGTGGGTGCCAGCTGCTCCGATCATAAGGACTCGCTCACCGTGTCAGGTCCACTGGAATTGTCTGATGGAAGATTGAAAGCAGAAACTTTAGTTCTTTCTTCTAGGTTTCCCTGGCCATTCTAGCCCTAGATGAGTAGGTGGAATTCTCAAGCCCAGTTTCAGAGTAAAGATTACATGGAAGTTTGGACTTCCTGGTGCTGTGTCTTTTGAGAATCTAAAGCTTTGTAGCATAGTAGCATGTGAGCTATACCATTGTGATGGGAAGTTTCCGGGTTTCGTCTCGACTGTGCTGCCTTGGAAGACTAAGTTCTTAGCAATGATTGACCTGATCTGTTGTGAGAGAAACAAATTGCAATCTGTATCTTGATAAGGTGGGAGTGGATAAATGTAAATATTTATCAAGCTGTGTGCTTCTTACCTGTGCACTAAATGAAGTTCATAGCTCAGTTAAAAAAGAGAAGAGAAAGAAATGGACTACATTGCACATACTTTTAGAAAGGATTATAGCCCTCCGGTTTGACCCCCAAAAACCTTTAACAAGAGAGGAGAAGCTGAGCCAGGAGTGGTAATACCAGTGGTAAAATGTCCATATATAGCATTGGAATAATTAATATAATGCCGTGGTCTTCTAATGACAGATTAACTCCTGTCTTCTTTATATTCCAGTTAGAAGTATCCATGGAGAACAGTGAACACACAGTGGATGCAAAATCCATTAAAAATTCAGAAACGTGAGTATTTCTATTGGGTATATTCTATTCTATAATATATTCCTATATATTCTATTATGTTAAATATTCGATTATATATTCTATATATACTCTATATTCTATATATATCTATTCTAATCTATTCTATAATATATTTCTAATAGAAAAATATTCTATTTCTATCCTTTATAATGAAGGAAAGATGTGTAGGTAATACAGCAGACTTGAAGGAACGGGGAAGCAGAAAGGGCTTTCAAACTCGAGAGAACCAGCTGACATCTCCCTTGGCAGCTGCGTGGCTTTTGCTCATGTTAACTTATCCTCCCTGAATCTCGTCTTTCAAACCAAACTTTCATGATACTGTGGGGAGGGCACAGGGCACGATGAGGTACAGCGCCTGCCCCATAGTCAGAATCCCCAACCTGCAGAAGGATGCCTTAGGAGAGTCAGAGCTTGCAATTCTTCTGTGCCTCCCAAAATCTGTCTGTAGGATGACAGCTTTTGTGTTTGGAGGAGATTTTTTGGCTTTCTGTTTATTTATGAGTTGTTCTTTTTCTTTAAAGATTTTATTTATTTATTTGCCAGAGAGAGCCCAAGCAGGGGGAGCAGCAGGCAGAGGGAGAAGCAGGCTCCCTGCTGAGCAAGGAGCCTGACACGGGGCTCGATCCCAGGACCCCAAGATCATGACCTGAGCCGAAGGCAGGCATTTAACCAACTGAGCCACCCAGACATCCCTATTTATGAGTTTTAAAACTAAAATGAAATGCCAGTTCTGAGTCTGGGGAAGAACTGCCTGCTTTTAGATGATCTTGCCCTGTCTGTTTTTCTGTCTTCCTCTTTCTAGTAGTTTGCTTATTAATGCTTCCCATAACCAGAAGATGGAGAAAGGAAAAAGATCAGATGTAAACACCGTTAATGTAATTCATGTCATTATCCACTTGGGATCCCCTGTGGAACTTTGAAATCTGAAAGTTTCTTCTGAGATCCCGTATTATTATTTTGGACAAAAATCACAGTAATTATTTAGTGATCTTCATACTAAACAAAAGTATTACAGAACAATCACCAGGTTACCAATAATGATTTAGCAGTGTCTGCTTAACTGAAGAGATTTATTAGAAACTAAACTTTTTTTAAAATTTTTTTAAAGATTTTATTTATTTGACGACAGAGATCGCAAGTAGGCAGAGAGGCAGGCAGAGAGAGCGAGGAGGAAGCAGGCTCCCCACCAAGCAGAGAGCCCAATGCGGGGATCAATCCCAGGACCCTGAGATCATGACCTGAGCCCAAGGCAGAGCCTTAACCCACTGAGCCACCCAGGCGCCCCAGAAACTAAACTTTTGAAATACAATCTCATTTTAGAAAGTTTGGGGTCTTTTATTTATTCTTTAAACCTTTTTAAGTGACTTAAAAGGTTTCCTACCTTTTCATATCATACAGAATATAATTTAATAGCAAATTGCACAGGACCCCAAAACAGGTTTAGGTCTGTTTCAATCCGATGATAAGTTATGCTCGTGTTCCTCGGCTTTTGAGTCTGCTCTGCGTCAGGCATGTCCCCCTCCCCATGCAGCTATCCTGTTGATGGTAGAGGAGCCCTCCCTCCTAAGGAGGCAGCAGGGGTGGAGGGGAATTACAGTTCTGGGATCCACCATTTATATGATTTTCAACAAGTCAGTTGGCTTTCTGAGCATAAATTTTCTCACCCGTAAAATGTGGGGATCTTCACTGTTCGCTAAATATAGTTGTTTCTGACCTCGACTGCTTTAATTTACTATTTTAATCTTTTCCCAACAATGTTTGTAGAATTGTATATAATCTGAAATACTCTCAGGTTAAATGCATGAGGACGTGGACTTGAGGTGTTGATGTTTGGTGTCCCTAGACCTGATGTGTCCTGATCCTTGGACTAGATCAGAGGTCAGGCCTGCCGTCTATTTTGGTCAAGTTTTATTGGGACATAGCCACACACATTCCTTTACATGTCGTCCTGGGCTACTTTCACCAGTAGAATGGAGTAGCTGCTTCAACAGAGACTGTACGACCTGCAAATCTCAAAATACTTAATGTTTGGCTTTTTTGAAAAAAAAGTTTTTTGATCATGGTCTAGATAACAGATTTTTGGATAAGTGACCTGTAGACAACTATTTCCAATTCTTTACAACAGTGATCTGTGTATTAACTGTTAATTTGTTCAGCTCATAGTGTTTAAAGAACAATTTAGGAATGGTGAAAAATAACATTCTTTGAGATGTATTTGCATTTTTTCAGTTTCTTCTCATTTTCAGGGTATTTTTAAGATCTTACTCTTACCTTGAGAGATAAATATCTCACAAGCTATAAGAAATTTAAGAGTTTTAAACTATAAAATACATTTGGTGAAATTTTATAAAAATTTAGAGGAAAACTTAAAATGTAGAGAGTAAAAGCCTGAACTCTGAAGTCTGACAGGTGTGCTCACCCTTGGCTCTGACAGTGTCTGTGTCACCTTCAGCACTGAGCCTCGGGATATGCATTTCCACATCTGTTTCTCATGAAATTTAAATCAGGAAAGGCCTATAGCACAAAGCCTGACATTCTTTCAACAAATGTGAACTGTTCTTATGTGTTATAAAATTTGTATTACTGTGAACAGCAGCATCGATCATTTCTACCTTTGTTAACTGTTTTTTGATTTCCAAACAGAAAGATCTTACATGGAAGCAAATCAGTGGACTCTGGAATGTCCTTGGACAACAGTTATAAAATGGATTATCCTGAAATGGGTTTATGTATAATAATTAATAATAAGAACTTTCATAGAAGTACTGGTATGTACCCTAACGTAATTTTTAGTCCTCTTCAAATATTGTACCATTTACGTTTGGTATAATATAAAAAATAGAACTGATGTTATTCGTTAGTAAACACAGAATAGCCACAAAGTAAAGATAGAGCAGGACCCTACACATAGTCCATCACGAACTCTTGATCTTCCGCCCATTATCAGAATTTCTCCCTCTTCCAACAGCTAGCTTCCCATCTATATGTTGGCTCTCCTGCCCCAAATTTTGTAAAACTCTTGCTTCTTTATTCTCCTGTTCCCTTGTTCATTCTAACAGAAAGATTGCAACAAATAAGGAGCAGTATATTTTTCTTTCCCAAAACTGTGTGAGGCACCTCATAGGTATTATCTCGTTTAATTTTTGCAACAATTCAGAAAAATAACCACAATTAGATGCTGAAAGGTTAAAATTCTGACACAGAGTTCACACAGATCGTTTAGTAGCAGAGCTGGGATGTGTGGCCTTGGTGTGTGCCTGACCACGCCCTACCCCGCAGTCTGAACTCTGAATCCACCTCCTTCCAGTGAAGCACTGCTTCACTTCTTTGTATTTTCATTTGCTCTATTAACTTTTTCCTTTCCCCCCACAAAAATGACAGAACCCCATCTTAAAGAGACCTTTCTTTCACCTTGCTTCCTCTTAAGCTATGATCTGATTTTTATCTCTTCTAAATTTTTGAAAATATGGGCTGTAAGCTTGCCATCTTCACTTCTCTCCATCCCTCTTGAATCTCTTTTCTGTTTTCTACCTCTGCAGAAACTGCTTTCGTAAGTTCCCCATGGCCTGATCACTAAATCTCTCTTCTCAGTCTCTCTACTGGGTGTGACTCTACTGATATGGTTCAGAATATGAATATATATATATATATATATATATATATATATATATATTTAGAGAATATAAACCATCAAATCTCTTATAATCCCAGAAAGTTCATTAAAATCTGGATGTGTTGATTCTTTTTTTCCTGAGAGTTTCTTTCAAAGCTTAATTTGATTCATAATACGTAAGCAGAGTTGTATTCTGCTTGTTCCACTTAATGTAATGTAAGCATTTTTCACGTTGCTATATAATTATCAGATCTTTTAATTATTATATAGTATTCCATTTGCTTAATTTGCATAATTTATCCTATGAATGGACATTTGGGCTGTTTCTCCATTTCTTATTTTTTATATTTATATTGATGCTGTGATAATTCTTTGAATCGGCATATCGATCACATTAGACTTAATTTTTAATTAAAGAAATTGGAAGGACCAGATCCAATTTAGGAGGCCTTCTATTGGGCCGGTGGTGAAAATGGCCAGAAGAATCCAGGTTGCCCTGGAACGATAAGCAGAACTTGGTGTTAGAATAGTTATGAGGAAGGAGTAGTGAGAAAAGTAGGTGTCTGAATCTGAACGAAAGTCTTCGTATTGCTTTTGGCTATAAGTTGAGATGCCACCTTCAACCATCAGATAGATACTCTACATCACGTTGCTAGTTATAATGCCCACTTCCTGTAGAATTTTACACTGTGGAACCTATTCTTTAACAGCCATAACCACAAATTACTTAACCCAGGAGTCTAACTTTAGCAATTGAATGAGCTCTTCTTCTGCTTTGAAATGTGAAGGTCAGGTCCTCACAGTGCTCTCCTGATAGTCTTGTGTTTTCTGTTCTACTGTTAAATGGCTCATGGGGCGCCTGCGTGGCACAGTGAGTTAAAGCCTCTGCCTTCGACTTGGGTCGTGATCCTAGGGTTCTGGGATCGAGCCCCACGTCAGGTGCTCTGTTCAGCGGGGAGCCTGCTTCCCTTCCTCTCTCTCTGCCTGCCTCTCTGCCTACTTGTGATCTCTGTCTGTCAAATAAATAAATAAAATCTTTTAAAATAAACAAACAAACAAATAAATGGCTCACAACCCAGGACCAGAATTCAGTCTCTTTGTCACATAGTTGAATGGTGTCGTCATCCTCTCCAAAGTCAAAACTTTGATGGGCTTATTTTAATTTTACAAAATTACCTATAGCCATAATACAAATTTCAGAAACTACAGATTAATAAAAGAAAAAGCATTAAAGTCACTCATAGTCACACTACTCAGAGATGCTCTATCAACAGTATTTTGTGGGCATAGGCATTGACTATTTTTTTTGTATTAATACATGTTATAATTTACTCATTTCTAAGGTGTGTCTTCTCTAACACTTTGCCATTTTTAGATCTGAGCACATTGTATAGTCAGTCTGTCCATTTATGTGGAGAGTACTCTAAAGGAGAACCTGAAGCCCAGACCCCCTGGGTACAGGACTGACGCTAGCCTTATTACTTTCAACAAGTTCCTGAACTTCTCTTTGCTCCCTCTCCCACATCTGTCCAAGTGAAGCTGGTCACAGTCACTGTCACACTGGTGTTTGGAAGGGTTGAAGGAAATTACTCATAGCAGGATGCCTGGTGAACAAGATTAATGTGGTAGTGGTTTGTGTGTGTGTGTGTGTGTGTGTGTGTGTGTGTGTGTGTGTGTGTGTGTTTTTCTGGAAGCATATTAAAGTAGTAATGGATCTTAAAATTGTTGGGAACCTAAAAAAATGCAGTTCCTCTGAATGTGTGAGATGTGTGTATTGTTATATATAGCATTTTTTCTTACACAAAAGTAGGATCCTGTTTTACAGGGTTTTTTAATACAATGACCATTTCCCATGGCAAAATTTTGTCTATGGAAATTTTTTTTTAAAGATTTATTTATTTGAGAGACATAGAGAGAGAGAGGGAGGGAGAGATCAGGGGAGGGGCAGAAGGAGAGAGAGAATCCAGGTAGACTCTGGGCTGAGCTTGGAACCCACTGCAGTGCTTGATCCCACATCCCTGAGATCATGACATGAGCCAAAATTGAGAGTCAGACGCTCAACTGACTGAGCTGTGTCATGTCTACAGAAATGTTAATGGCAACACAGTAGTCCATTATGTAAGTGAATCACAATTTATTTATCCGAACTTCTCTCGTTAAGCATTTCAGTTGTGTTTTTCACTATCTAAGCAGCTGTGAAAGATACCCTTCTGACCATAGCACTGATTCAGCTTATGTTATGAAGTGTCTTATATGCTAAGAAACTAAAGAGACTGTGTGTTAGATCAAAGTCATTGAATTTTCTTAGCAGTTGAAAAGATTTTATTGTGGATTGTGTGACTTGCTGAATAGTTTATTTCAGAGGAATTATTATTTTTTTTAATGCAGTTATAAGTAATCCTTTCTGTTTTCAAGGAATGGCACCTCGGTCTGGTACAGATGTAGATGCAGCAAACCTCCGGGAAACATTCACGAACTTGAAATATGAAGTCAGGAATAAAAATGATCTCACATGTGAAGAAATTTTGGAATTAATGGACAGTGGTAAGAAATAATTAAAAGAATGATGACCCCTCCTTTATTGTACAGTTTTATATTATGGGATAGCTGTAATTATAATAATAAGGCATGAGAACTGGGGCACCATATTCTATATAATCCCACATTTTATATACATAAAGTAAAAGTTACTCATGCTACCTCCCTAACATGGTTTGAGGTATGTCGACTGCCCCAAGGTGGGTTTTGATGATCTCTCAGTTCTGTCCTCACGTTTCTTCATCTTCCTCAGGTACAGTTTAAATACGATGGTATTTAAACATGATGGGTGAATGAAGTTGTGTTGTTTTTTTATGTTTATTTTCTTTACTTGTAAACATTTCTCCAGTCTCTAAAGAAGATCATAGCAAAAGGAGCAGTTTTGTTTGTGTACTTCTAAGCCATGGGGATGAAGGAATAATTTTTGGAACCAATGGACCTGTTGACCTGAAAAAACTAACAGGTTTCTTCAGAGGGGATTACTGTCGAAGTCTGACTGGAAAACCCAAACTTTTCATTATTCAGGTAATTTATACTTAAACAACTTAGTTACTGAGGATTAATCAGGAATTAATTTGCTCTTTTGTGGATTAGCCAATGATTTATTTTTTTCCCCTGAAGCTACTGAACTACTTTAACTTTTTTATTCATTTAAACTATCACTTACAAGATAGAGAATAAATATTCCTTTTAGACTTGAATCAAAAAGATTCCTCATTTAACATCCATGTTTACCCAGCCTTTACATTTCTTAGAAATAACAATTATATGTATACACACATAATGGTTTTTAATAAATTTTTTTAAAGTAGTCCACACCCAGCATGGGGGCCTGAACTCACGACCTTGAGGACAAGACCTGAGATCAAGAGTCAAAAGCTTAACCAACTGAGCCATGCAGGCGCCCTTAAATGCTTATTTTCTTTTTTCTTTTTTTTTTTTTTAAATGCTTATTTTCTAACTGCTAGGCCTGCCGAGGCACAGACCTGGACTGCGGTATTGAGACGGACAGTGGCGCCGAGGACGACATGGCCTGTCAGAAAATACCAGTTGAAGCGGACTTCCTGTATGCCTATTCCACGGCCCCTGGTAAGACAGTTATCGATAACAGACGTTACCTGGAGAGTCTAAACACAGAGCAAGTGTTCCAAAGGTTTCCAAGGTTTTCACATTCATAAACAGCTAAGGGGTCTGTATTTTAAGGTAACAGAAGTGTCAGAAAGTCATCTTTAAGCAAAGTTCGGCTGGAAGGTGTGCACTTATAAGAAAGTGGGAGGATGGGGTAACCGGGTGTTGGGCATGACGGAGGGCACGTATTGTGATGGGCATTGGGTGTTAAGTTCAACTAATGGATCGTTGAACACTACATCAAAAACTAATGATGTACTATATATTGTCTAACTAAATGTATTAAAAATAAGAGGGGCGCCTGGGTGGCTCAGTGGGTTGAAGCCTGTCTTTGGCTCAGGTCATGATCCCAGGGTCATGGGATTGAGCCCCCCCCCCCACTTTGCTCAGCGGGGAGCCTGCTTCCCGCCCCCCCCACCCCCTCACCTGCCTCTCTGCCTACTTGTGATCTCTGTCTACCAAATAAATAAATCATCTTAAAAAATAAGAAATTAAAATTAAAAAAATAAGAAAGCATACATCCACAGTGTCCTCCATGAACTTAATGCCAGATATTATAATATACAATACAATATTGTGTATTGTAATATAGGGGATGAATTGTAATCTTATGATACGGTATAGTATGTGCTATATTGTCACATTTTCCAGGAATTCCTCGGAAGATGGGAAATAATAAAAATAAACCTGAATAGTGTGTGAGAGGGTAGAGTGGAATGGGGAGAAAAGAAATCGGTTACTACATATTATTGCGGTTGTGTTGTACCTGTCCTCCTATAAATAAGTATCAATTGATTGTGCAATTTATTTATTACACAGCTAACTCGGGGTGACACAAAGTTTGGAAACAGAGGACAAATGTATATTTAAAGAATGTTACATTTTTAAATACGCTCAATATGATTTCTTTTTAACCTCAAGACAGTTCCAGGTAAAGCACTTCCAAACTAGAAGCAATAGATCTGAGAGTTAATCTGAGGAAAAGTACAATGGATACATTGTGTTCTCTTTTTTTCGAGTTTTTGAATATTCTGTAATGTCTTTATCATACTTTGTCTGGATGCCTTGTAGACAAATTTAGGACATGCAAATATGTGCATACATAAGCAGTTGATGTCTGGGGTGAATCAGTAATCTGATGGCAACATCATGCCTCTTAAAATAGTGTCTCTTACACATTTGTCCCTGCATCTTTCACATGTTTCCCTCTTCCTCCCTATGAGAAGGGAAGCCCAAACAAGAGAGCTCACCATGATTCAGCGGGGAAGGTAGTTCACACTCTTTTTTCCTTACCAAAAGGAGAGGTGTATGCACAACGCCAACCCCACCCCCAGCAGCATCTCCCCTGAAACAAGAGGAGGTGTTTATTTCCTTTTTATGGCTGGTAATGCATGTGGATCTTTGTGCTTGTTTTTACCTTTGTGATTATACATAATCTATAAAATCAGATACTCATGGTACTTGGGTTGTTACTCTGCCTCATAGGTTACTATTCCTGGCGAAACTCAAAGGACGGATCCTGGTTCATCCAGTCACTCTGCACGATGCTGAAACTGTATGCTCACAAGCTTGAGTTTATGCACATTCTTACCCGGGTTAACCGAAAGGTAGCCACAGAATTTGAGTCCTTTTCTCTTGACTCTGCTTTTCATGGAAAGAAACAGATTCCATGTATTGTGTCTATGCTCACAAAAGAACTGTATCTTTACCACTAAAGATGGATGGTGTTTTTGGTTTTTTTATTTTATTTTTTATTTTTTATTTTTTTTAGTTCATATGCCAAGTGAGGAAATGGTTTAACTGATCCTGTATTTTCCTCTCATTTTAATCTAATCGAATACTTCACATGGTACTTTGGAACCTGCTACTTTCATAGCAATAAAACTATGAGGCTACCTCACACTCAGAATCAGGTAGTCGAAATTGAATTTAATTAGGAATAAATAAAAATGGGTAGTAGTACAATCGTTGTGAGAGGAAATGTTTCTAAATCAACTGCCCTGAAAATTAACAAGTTTCAGTGATGCTGTAATGAATTTTTAAGTAATCACGAAAGAGGATAAACACTGTAATTATAAATTTCAATGATCTTAACATGCTCCTATATGAGAGTATGTACTCTGATTTTTGTCAAACCACAGACATGCTAATGGGGAATAATGTATCCTAGAATATGGGGCTCGGTGGGCAGGGTCAAAGTCCTAAAGACCTACCTTGATTTTAGAATCAGGATTTGGAGACAAGTCAATTGTATTTTTTGGTAATTTGTCTGAGAGCATGGTTTTGTGATGTTGGGCCCGAGCATGTCTTTATTGCAAAAAGTCATGTTTAGTATTGAAAAGGAAACTAATTATTTTGCCAGAGGAATTGTGAGCAAATCTCGTTGACTCTCGCCAGGAATTAAGCTAAATGCAACATCAAGAGGGGGTAGGCAGAGTTAGAACTGCAAGGTGCAGAGATGCAGCTATCCACCAGCACCCAAATCCTGTCCTTTGTGCCTGAGCCAAATCTGTTGAGCTTCACATGCCAGCAAAATATGTGAAGAGATGTTATGTAAAAACCTCACACTGTCGATCACGCTGCTAGCAGCGTGAATTGAAGAAACTCTTACAGGAATGCACTAAAATACAACTTACATAGTAACCAGTGAAATGCCACGAAAAACAATAAATCAATCAGCTGGGCACTCCGTCATTAGAAGATGGTCTGAGCCTGAGCAGAGACACTGTGGGCACAGCCTGTGTGATGAGGGCAGAGCCCTGGACCGGCTTTGGGAAAAGGCCCGCTAGCTAGTTTTTCCGTATGGACTAGTGTGCGTGGAAGATACCCCCCCAACCCAAGGCAGGAATCTCCAAGAGAGCTAACCAACTCAGAAATTTCTGAGGTGGAAATTTTCCAAAGGTGCTAAGAGTCACAGCAGAAACCATAGCACATTTTATGGTACAGTTTTTAAGCGTGTTATTTTCTGTTGAAGTTTACAGTCAAAGGTACAAAAAATGGTAATTATAATGATGTCCCGTTCATTGAATGAAAGGCCCTTGGCACGCAGGACCTTAGAAATTACCAGTCTCCCCTCTCCTCTAATGCCTGGGGAAGCAGCCCCCACCATGGAGGCCAACCCCACAGGCGGCCTCCCTCAGGCAGGTCCTGAGTCCTTGCTGCATCCCGGGCCTCAGGGGTTTTGACATTTAAGGTGAGCTATCTCTTGCTCAAAGAAAGAAACTGACATTTATAAATGACCACTCTTTGTTTTACCTGTGGAACTTTTTCTAAGTAAATAAGGCATGTCCTGGTATCTTGAGATGTGTTCCTGTGTGACTGTTTTGTAAATTTTTGTTATGCATTTTTATTTCAAAATATAAATTTTAACTTAAATCACCAACATGTTCAAGTTTTTGTTGTTCTCATTTCTGATATGGTGCCACTAACTCTAGTTTAAAAACAGTTTTAACCAAGATCTGGAGCTTGATTTAGAAAGCATGCAGCAGGATTTTGTCATCAAATATTTTGAGGTGGTGGCGAATTACTGAATAGGATAAGCAGAGCTTTCATCTTCCTAAGATGACCAGGATGCCAGGAAGGACAGCAGGTCTGTAGAGACCACGGTCCCTAAATATGACCATGTTTTTGCTTGTTTCCTTGCTTTGCAGAATAGTAACAGCATAAAGGGCATTTTCCACCACATGCATTTTCAGTGGGGCTAATAGAAGGGGAAAAAGAACTTGGGAGACATGTATGTCAAACCACAATGTCCCTAGTGGCCACCCTGGGAAAGTGTTCCCTTAAATAACGTACTTAGAAAAGGAGTATAACAAAGTGCAAACGTGAAGTTTTAAATTCCTTCCAGTGTTTCTATAATGAACATGGAATAGTTTTTAAGTCAGAAAACTAAATTAAATGGTCCGAACTGGGAATAGGGGATTCCTGTTTTCAGGGAATAGAGGGTGGCATGAATAACGTTTTAAAGACTCTTTAAAGCTATAGTTCTATAATGGGTTGAGAAAATGAGTCCATTCTAATCTCACTACTATCTAAAGAAGTTTGAGATATTAAAAGGAAAAAGCCAGCGATTCAGTAGAAAAATGGACCAAAGGCATGGACACAGTTCACAGAAAAGGAAAGACCAAATGTCCCTAACACTCAGGTAAAGTGCTTAATTTCCATCGTAATAAGAGAAAAAGCAAATTAAAGTAAGGTGTCATCTGTCCTCTGTCAGATCGACAGAAGCCCTGAAGTTAGATACCATTCTGTGGGCAACACAAGGAGATACCTCCTCCCACTGGTTGGTTTGCAAAATGGTGTAATTCCCTGTGGAGGAGAATCTGGCAATACTTAACCAAATTTTATGTTCTTCATTTCAATCTACTTTTTTTGAAATTCAAGCTACCCATACATCTGTCCATGCACAAAATTTTAGGTACAATTACTCATCACAACATTGTTTTCATGGTTTAAAAAAAAAGACAGCAACCCATCTATAAAGAAGGCAGGTTAAATAGACTGTGATACGTCCACATAATGGAACATGATTTGCTGTAAAAAGTGGGGAGGAGTCTGCTTAACCAATAGGTGAAGATCTCCCCTATGTATGATTAAGTAGAAATGGGTGAAACAGAACACATAGGTAATATGCTCTATTTTGTGTAAAAAGGGAGGACAGAGTTGAGAATGCATTTGCTGGGGCGCCTGGGTGGCTCAGTGGGTTAAACCTTTGCTTTCGGCTCGGGTCATGATCTCAGGGTCCTGGGATAGAGCCCCACATCGGGCTCTCTACTCAGCAGGGAGCCTGCTTCCCACCCCTCCCCTGCCTGCCTCTCTGCCTACTTGTGATCTCTGTCAAATAAATAAATAAAATCTTTCAAAAAAAAAAAAAAGAATGCATTTTCATAAAGAAACACCAGGAGGGTTTAAAAGAAGAAGAAGAAACTAATAAAAATGTAAATGGTGGATGGGGTCAGGGATGGAAGTGAGATTTCACATGTGTTCACTTTCCTATAAGACTTCAACTTTCTGGAACCATGTCAGTGTATTACCTGTGTCAACTGAGAGAAGAAGCAGAACTGAATCAAACAAACACATTTATTTTGGGTCTCAGAATTGCAATTTGGGAGTACACGTTAAGGTAGCAACCCAAATTTTGACCCACTAGGAAACAGAAGTCAGGGTTTATTAAAGAGAAAAGGGAATGCATGTCTATGTTGGCAAAGAATTTGGTTGATGTTGGCAACAGAAAACCAATCTTGGCTAACCATAATTGCTTGTGAAGGCAATCACTGAGCAAAAGTTCATTCCTATACCAGACTGCAGGTGTTCATGCAAAGTCCTGGGAATATCGGCTGTTTGGCCCAGTGTAAAAGTCCATGTTTCCACCCCGGGAGGAGTGTGCATAAGGCCCACCTTAATGGCCTCCCAGCTCCATATTAAAACCCACTGATATAAATGACTCCTTTTTATTGTACCTTTCAAGCCTTCAAAAATGGAATTTAATCAAGGGGAGGTGAGAGGGGCACAAAACTTTCTCAATTATGAGAACACGGATTGTACATTAGGAGTACAGAGGGGAGGGGTGAAGAAGGCACCATACATTTCCAAAGCCACATTAGATGATTTTGTTTAGCTCACTAACTTCTTTGTCTCAGCCATGAGGTATTAATTGAGACATCATAACATATTAATATTAGAACTTGAGCCCAAGATCATTCTCGGGATTTTGTTGTTGACGGAACAAACAAGTATTAGTTTCTTGGTTGATTTTTCTACTTGTTCCATCCTTATCCTTTGCAATATGATTATAATTATCCTTTACAATATGATTATCATTAATTATCACATGGTAAACAGGCCAAGAAATATTCACAAGACAATTTTCATGCCCAGAATCTCTACCTTTTACCACCCTGATAATGAAAGACCTAACAAGTACCATATGACTTCACTCAAATGTGAAATGTAAGAAACAAAACAAAGGAACAGAAGTGGGGGAAGACAAACCAAAAAACAGACTCTTAACTGCACAACAGACTGGAGGTTAACAGCGGGGAGCTGGGTGGGGTGTGAGAGAAATGGGTGAAGGGGATTAGAGTACACTTAACGGTGAGCACTGGGTAATGCCTACACTTGCTGAATCACTATACTATACGCCTGAAACTAATGCAACACTCTATGTTAGTGATCCTGGAATTAAATTTTTTTTTTTAAATAATGAAAAGATGGGGCGCCTGGGTGGCTCAGTGGGGTAAAGCCTCTGCCTTTGGCTCAGGTCATGATCTCAGGGTCCTGGGATAGAGCCCCGAATCAGGTTCTCTGCTCAACAGGAAGCCTGCTTCCTCCTCTCTCTCTGCCTGCCTCTCTGCCTACTTGTGATCTCTGTCTGTCAAATAAATAAATAAAATCTTTAAAAAAAATAATAATGAAAAGACCTGAAGAACTGAGGTGTTTAGGCATCTTCAGGAAAGGCAAGCATCTCCCTTTCAAGAAAACGTTTTTGCCAAATTTAAGTTTGGTACAAAAAGCTATTAAGGAGCCTGTCTGGGCTGGAAGAGTCCTTGTCTAATCTGCTCCTTATGCTTTGGTTTTATGTGACTTAAATATAAGCCTGGGGACCCGACAGCCCTCCCTGGGAGGGACCCATGCTTGGGTCCTGAGTGTTGAGTGCTAATTCTCTGATTTTACCAAAGAATTTCCCAAAACCCATTTCTGCCTGGAAGGTTGAAGGAGAGCATTCAGAGGGTCACTGTGGCTGGAGGAGAGTCAACAAGAGAGGTGGGTGGGTGGGGGAAGGATGGGGGGGTGGGGGGGTTAAGGAGATCAAGAGTGGCCTTGTAGTTGCTTTGCCTAGAGATGGCACTGGGGGGGAATGCACACCAGAAGAGGAAGCTCCAACCTTTGAACAAGGAAAGGAGGAAAAGGACCATTCAAGTCAAAGACGGGAAAACCGTATGGGCTGAGAAAGCTGTGGGAAGAAACTTTCCAGAGGAAATGTGACAAGCCACTGAGAATTCAGAGAAAAGGAAGATTTTAAATATGCATTGGCTTTGTGAGGGCAGGTTTTATAGGTGATCCCGACAAAGGGGACCCTGCAAATACAGAGACGGAATCCAGCTTTGAGTGGACTGATTCATTAGTGGAAAGCAAAGAAGCAAATAACAAGTATAAGAAACTTGAGAAATTGGCTTTGAAGGACAGGGAGAGAGAGAAGGAGTAGTCAGAGCAGTAAATGAGTGAGGGTAAATCGGAGCATAATTGCGGGGAAGAGGAAAGACTTTTTTTTAACGGGGAAAGTGTGAAGCTGGGTGCTAATGAAGCCAGGTGTATAGTTTTTGTGGCAGGAAGTTCCTTTATAACAGCCTCTATGTTCTACAAAGTAGAAGACAAGGTCTCTGCTCGGAGTTAGGGAGGTGATCAAGGCATCAAGGAAAGTTTGCAACAATCGTTGTCAAGAGCAGGAGAGTGAGTTGACCAGAGAAGCTCGGTAAGTCGCTGGGCAGTGCCGAGGGTCCCCTTGGCACCAGTGATTATGAATCAGGTCACAGCGGCACCAGCCTGCCCCGTGGTGTGATTTTACTTGGTTACACTCAGTTGTTTGGGTATTGGTGTGTGTTGGCTTTATCCAACGTTGGGCCTTTGCCCACATTTATATGAAAAAAAAAAAAAAAGAAGAAGAAGAATACAGAGGACTTCAGGACGCTGAAAAATGATTTACTGAATGGATGAACCATGGAATCTAAGCTGGCCGGAGAGGGGAGTGAAAACAGAAGGGTGACAAATGCAGGGAGTAAGAACAGTGGTCCAGAGCCTGACGGTCCTGATAAACTTGGATGAAATGATGAGACATTATGGTCAGAGAGTGAGTGGAAGGTGGGGCAAATCTGATCCTGAAAAAGATATGACTGAGTAGAAGGATGAAGTTGCTTAACCCAGAATTTTGGAAATGAGGTCATGGAACTAAGAGGTGAGAACGTCAGGTGTGTCCCCAGGCACGTGAGCACTGATTTGCTGAAATGAGAGTCAATATGAGAGAACATGGTAATAAGGTAATGTTACATAATCTAGTTGTGTTTACAACCTTGGATTTTATGGAATTAAAGATATCCAACTTTTGTTCTTGCCAAGTAAGAACGTTCTCTAGAACACAACCTATTATCACCATTATTTGTTTTTAAAAAAAGATGTTTTAACTCCCCCCAACTTCTCATTTTCTACCTCCCCCTCCAAATAAAGAAGGACACAATCTCAGATTAAAGGACCAATACTTTCCCAAGAAAAGGTGGTATGCTCATTATACACACACATATGCACACGTTCTACTATCTTCACTTTTCTCAGTTGGCCAGGATCAAACTTCCTGCACGTTGAAATGGTCCATGTGATACTGTGATTTATAATAAGAAATAGGACACAGAGCTCCTAAAAACCTTGGGATTTCCTAAATGATAAGAGCGATAAAGGTGACTTTTATAATGACAATGAGATAACTTTTGGAAAGCCAGGTAACCTAAGCATGGGGGCTGGTTGCCAGAGGAGCCATGTGATAAGAAGCTTGGAATTTTCATCCTCCCTGTCCTTGGTCTGACCCCTGGGGAGGAGAAGGGAGCTGCAGGTTGAGTTCAGTCACCAGTGGCCAATGACTTAATCAATTACGCCTATGTAATAAAGCCTCCATAAAAACTCACAAGAAATGGGTTCAGACAGTTTCCAGGTTGATGGACACATGGAGACATGGGGAGAATGGTGCACCCAGAGAGTACAGAAGCTTTGCACCCCTTCCCCATACCTTGTCCTATGCCTCTCTTGTGTCTCTTTCTGAGTTATATCCTCTTATAATAAATTGGTAATCTGGTAAATAAAATGCTTGTCTGGGTTCTGTGAGGCACCCTAGCTAATTAATGGAACCCATTAGAAGGGTATCCCACCAAAGGCACCCATAAGGGAATCATTGGAACCTCTGATTCATAGACTGTCATCAGAAGCACAGGTGACAATCCGAACCCACAATTGGCATGGGGAGACAGTGGCTATCTTTCAGGACTGAGCCCTTACCCTGTGCCGTAGGACACTCTCTCCAGGTAGATAGTGTCAGAATCAAGCTGCATTGGAAGACACCATGAGAGTGTCCAAGAATTGCTTGATGGTGTGGGGGAGAAACCTATACATGTTGAAACTGGTATCAGATCTGAATCTTTGATGTAGCATTTGAGAAGGGCTACTCTTACTCTAGTCCAATAAAGTTCTACTTGCTACCTGAAATAAATCTGTACTCTTAAAAGTGTCCTTCCATGATGAGACTTCAGCAGTGAGACATGGCAGTGACTAGAAATGGCCCAGAATTGTCTTTTAACAGAAATCTTGTGACCAAAGATACTCCACGTACACTGTTACTATTTCATCATTGTTAGTGATTTGCCAGAACTTTCCATAGATTAAAATAAAAGATTCCAATTTAAGTCTTCATTTCTTTTCCAATCTATCCAACTTATCAGTTAATCTTGAGCAAGAGAAAAAAGTGAATTTTGCTGTGGGAGGATCTCAATCAGTCCGTTTCTTAGATGCAGGGGGAAATAATAAATCACAGATGTAAATCATATATGGCTATTAGGAAGGAAGATATCTGGGTCCCAGTCTTAGTAGGCCACTAATAGTAGAGTGATTGTGGCCAAATTACAACCTGTTTCCTAGTGTCCACAGGCGTAAAGTCAAGGGTTTCTAAAGACTCTCACAGTACTCACATGGTATGTAAAAGTAAGTGGTGCTTTGGCCATGCCTAGAGAGAGCTCATAACCTTTCAAATTTGGCAGGCCTCACAATCACCATGTGAAAAAGAAAATACCAGGGTTCCATGTTTGGAGATCCTGCTTCAAGAGGTCAAGGACAATGGGGTCCAGGAATCTCTGTTCAACAGGCACTTTGGGTGATCCCTGGATCTTTGTTGGAGAAACTCTGTTGGGGGCCTATTTAATGATCCTTGGTCTTACCCATGAATTGAATGAGAGGAAAATCTTGGCCAACACCTGTTCTGCTATTTCTTCTTTCAACTCAGGTTTGGACTTAAGACTGTCATCTCTCTTTCTCTCTTACTCTCAAGATGCATATGAAAGTTCTGTGACTAAGAACTCATCACAGTACCTGTGGGCAGTGTAGGCGGTGATCATTCTCATTAGCTAAAAATGACTGGCCAGAGCAGAAGCAGCCTGGTGAAGAGGGATAGCCGGCAGAAGAAGCCATGGTAGGAGAGGGGAGAGGTGATCTGGGTTTGGAGGCTCAGAAGATGGTGGCAAGCCAGGGAGGAAACAAAACTTAATATTCTATAACCTATCCATATCTAATAGTCTCTAACAATCTTATAAAGAAATAAGTTTCTTATAGTATTTCCAGATCCTATTGTTCATTTATAGTATTTATTTCCAGGCCTTCAAGGTTTTCAAGACCCTTTCCCATTTTTAACGTTTAAAAAAACCTGATTCTGCTCAAAACCTGAGTGTGTGTGTGTGTGTGTGCGCGCGCGCGCGCACACGCACGCACATTTGTTGTTGTTGTTTGTTTCTAATATTTAATCAGAATGTCATACAGTCAAGAAATTATAGCTCCCTATTTAGGCTACATTTAGCCAATTTAGCCAATGCTGCCATGTCTCTATTTTGAACATTTTGCCTCCAGAGCCATTGTTGTCAGTGTAAATTCAGATGGAAGGGTTGAAAAATAAAATTTGTAAGTGGTGCCTATTGAGAGTTTCTACTATTTAAAAATCTGTAAGAATGAGTTGGACTACCACTAGGGAGATGGGTAGAGGCAGTATATGAACTGAAAGCCTGTTCTGCACCTGTGCATTCTCACCCTGCCTTCCCCATCTCTTGCTCCCCCACCGCCCCCCCCCCCCATAGCTTCCTGTCTCCTGCTATGAACTTGAGACTTTGGAGTGAGGAAAAAAAAGAAATCAGATTTGCCTGGCTTGTGCATATCAGCTGTGGTCTGATTCAATACTTCCTTGACCCAACCCAGGCTGATACAAAATTTAAAGACTTTAATTAATTAATATTCCATCCTTCTATTTTATTTTCAGTTCTTTATCCCTCTTGATCGACTTGTTAGCCTTCTGAAAACATTTTTTTCAGAAATCTTTAATGTGAGAAATTGAATATGAACTTTCTAAATATCTCTTTCTGATGTTTGAACCAGTCAAATATCACTTAAATTTCATTTGAATTTCTAATATTAGTATATAATCATACACAATTAGGATCTGACTTATCCCTGCTCTCTCCCTCTCCTATCCTGCATTTCCTCATACACCCTCAAGCATAGAGCAGAATTGGAAGGTTGAGACGGTTGAACCAAAACAGTGGTTTGGTTTATCCAATGAGAGCCTAAGAAAAAAAGCTATAATACATTCATATCCTTAAAGTTAACCACTAAAACTTTTAAATTATTTGTTAGAGAGTCTCTTTACAAATTTCTCCTTAAAACTCAAGTCGCTGGTGGAAGCTTATTGTGAAAGTTCATCTGTGAGAGCCTTAAGGTCATCTACATTGTGCTGAAGAACTGATTGATGGACATGTCCCTTTAAGTCACTGCATTGAAAGAGCTACCTTAGTTGGAGAGTGGCATAATTTCAAATTGTGTCAAGCAAATTCCAGGAAATGTTAAGTTGACATGTGCACTATCTCTGGAGGTATTATGGTTGGTGGGCAACCCATTTTTTTTTCCAGCATATGAAACTTATATTGGAACTATGACTAAGAAATATTTTTCGCAGAACATAGTCACAGTTCATTTCAGTTCAGAATTCCCCATCCCCACTCCACCACCCACATCCACACCTTCTCTGTTGGGTTTCATGTATTTAAGCACTGGTTCTATTGAGCTAACAAACTACTTCTTCCCCAGTCTGAACTACAGTTTCTCCTTCTCTAACATGGGGGTCATAATATCTCCCTACCAGTAGGAGTGATAGGAGAATTTGTTCAAAGATAATGACAGAGGAGTTCCTTGGTGGCTCAGTTGGTTAAGTGTGACTCTTGATTTCTACTCAGGTCATGATCTCAGGGTCATGGGATGGAGCCCCACATTGAGCTCTGTGCTGGGCATGGAGCCTGCTTGGGATTCTCTCTCTCCCTCTCTCCCCAACCCCCAACTTCCAGGCATGTGTATACATGCTCTCTCTTTCTCTCTAAAAACAAAACAAAACAAAACAAAAAAACAGAACAACAAAAAAGATAACGACAGAGAAGTTGTCTGATAAATTAAAGCACAGTAGAACCATGATAGGTTATTTAGATATCCATGAATTTGCTGCCATTGAATATGTCAATAGAACTGGGAAAACTACTTTATTTACTTGTCAACACATACAGCTCTCAACTTTATGCCCTCACTCTTCTAAGTGGTTTTAAATATTAACTCATGTAGTGCTCTTATCAACCTTACAAGACAGCCCCAATTTACAGAGCAGGAAACTAAAGTAACTTGACCAAAGGCACAAAGAACTAAGGAGCATAGCCAAGATTTTGAACCCAGGAGTCTAGTTGTAGGGTCTACCCACTAAACCATGATGCTGAGCTACCTTGAGAGAGATCCTGCCTGCCTGCCTGACTATGGCAGCCACATTAGCAGGTTCAGTCTTGAATTTGCAGACAGTCCCTGGGGAATTTAACATTTTTATTCAACAAATATTTATTGAGTATTTATAATTTCTTTGCCAGGCACCGTGCTAGATACTAGGACTATAAAGATAAAAGACTCCCTTGTGGAGTTAGTGGTTGTTGAAAAAAACAGGGAACACCTGATAAGAGGCTATTTCCCTTCCTTTCAAGTCAACAAAAGTAAGCTGAGTCAAAGAAAATTCCAGAGCATGTGAAGTCTAACTTCCGCCCATCCTAAGTAGCCTTTGATTAGCTTCCCAATCTCTACCTATTTATCTGTCAAAAAAAGAAAGCAAAGCAAACCTGGATGACTCAATAGTTTAAAAACTGGGGTTGCTTCCAGCTGATCCTAGGGCAGGTCAACTGACTGATCTTGGTATAGCCTCCTTCCCCCAGCTGCAGAGAACCAAGGCCAAGCTAAGTCAGAATAGGTCAGCTTTTGAGGGACTGCTTTTACCACCCATGTGAGGTGCATATGGTACACTAGTTCTAGAAAGAATGTTGATTTCCTCACTGGGTTTTACATGGTGAGTGGGTATGGAGGAGAATGAACATCACAACATCGGAACACGTAAGAAAAGAAGAAAAGAAACCAGCCATTTGTCCTCATTGCTAACAAACCAGTGTATAGATGTACAGAAAAGGAGTATATTACTGACTTCATGTTACTGTTTTAAAGGAAAATAGCCATCAAGGTCAAGATAATACAGGCAACATTTATCATATATCTATTCTCAGGAAGTATATGGAAAAACAGCAAATGAACTAACAAGGGTTTAGAATACAGATGGTGCTCAGAAAGGCCTACTCAAATAGGCACATTTGAAAACTCCTTGGGTGGGGGCGGGTCACAAATCTCTTCCCACTGACATCCAGTTAGGACTTGAGCTGTGGATAAGAAAGTCAAGCTGAGGGGTGAGGAGTGTGACTCCAGGTCACAACACTTTGCGTGATCTCTCAGGCCCCACATTCGCCAATTACAGAGGCTTTACCTAGTGGACCTCATGGGGGGAAGCTCACCTCCTCATAGCCCACTTCATGCAAAGCCAATGCACTGTGTCTGTGTGCAACGCATGGAGTCTCTGGAGGGATCCTTGGGCCCTCCTGGCTGGTGATGCATAGAAATACCTGCATTCCTAGCCCTATCACCACCATTTGGAGGCCTCCTTATGCAGGGGGCTCTGGGCGGGGGGGTCATGGTTGAGGCATTTTTCAGGCACCTCTGCAGAGAGCACCTTCTAGAGTTGGGGGCAGGGGGACCCTGAGCTCTGAGTCACTCTGACTCAGTATTCAGTATTTTCACTCCTACTCTTCCCCAGCTCTCTCCACCCCCTCCACAAACTGGCAGGAGCCTTTTGTCTGGGCTTCCTGTTTGTGCTGGCCCTGTTCCAGGGTGAAAAATAAAACACTGGGAGAGCTAGTGCTTCCCCAGTCTGCCTCTTCCTCCTCCAACCCAATAAGCATTTAAAGGCTCCATGGTTACTCTCACTCTGGCTTGTCCTAATTGATCACCTACCTCAATGCCTTTGGCTCTCTCCAGCTCAGCTCTGGCCAGGCAGGAGGCTCAAACAAGAGGTTATTTTTCAGTTGTAATTGAAAGGTAAGTATTTGGACCGAGGTGACCCTGATGCTGGGGCAGCCCAGAAAGTAGACCCAAACCTAAGCCAACGATGCCTCTAGGCTAAGAAATTCAAATCTAAGGCCAACCAATCACAAACAGCCAACTTTTCCAAATCAGGCAACTGTTCAAGCTAGACCCAATCAAGCAATTTCCGTGCTTTGCTTCTCTGCCTTTTCTATGCAAGTCTTGCCCCGAGGCCCCAAGGAGCTCCTAACCACTTGTGGTTTTCTGCTGCCTGATTCAAATCCATTTCTACTCAAATAAACTCTTAAAAATGTAATATGCCTCAGTTTATCTTTCACCAGAATATCCTACCAAAAGTAGCCAAACCACCTTCAAGAAAAAAGCCTGGTCAATTGCTGCTTTGCTCTGAATTGTCCTCGTGCCTTTGCCATCCCGATAAATTCATCAGTCACATCAGCTTCCGCTGAACTGCATCACTACTTGTCAACCAGAATGTTCTGGATGACATTCAACTGAGGACATTTTCTAGTGTACAAATAATCAGTATCAGTAATTTTTTCAAAGCACGACGTGTGAGAAGAGTCGGTGAAATTTTGTACCCCTCAAAGTCAGCTGCACCTGGGACCACAGAGGAAGGTTAGTTGGCTGTTTCCTGAATGCTGTTGGGACAGGTAGGGTGTCCATGAGTCTGCTCTTCCTACAGCTACTCTGATGGGGGTGGTATTGTGGGAGTTTTCTCTTTCAGGGTGCCAAGCAGGAAATGGGCAGCACTCTTAAAAATTAACTTCTCCTGGGGCTCAAATTAGCAGCTGATTAGATAGAAAGGCAAATAACCTAGGTGAAAGAGAAAGCTATACCTTCTGGTTCTTAGATGACTTTGACCTAGAACTGTGTATGTTAAAAAAAACTAAGCGGCAGGGGTGCCTGGGTAGCTCAGTCAATTGGGGCACCCGACTCTTGGTTTCTGCTCAGGTATTGCAGTCATGGGTCGAGCCCCACGTGGGGCTCTGCACTCAGCACAGAGTCTCTCAGATTCTCTCTCCCTCCCTCTTCCTCAGATAGATAAATGAAATCTCAAAGAAAGAAAGAAAAAAGAAAGAAAGCTTTAATAAATACGGGAGTTTGCTTTAAAGTGTCTTTAATCCCAAGTATGAGAATAGTGAGAAAGTCTAGGGTGGCATGGCCCTTGGCGAAAGAGATCACTCCCAGAGGCAAGCAGAGCAAGGAAGGATGCCATGGTGATGTGGGTGTGTTTGTGTGTGTGTATGTGTGTGAGCATGAGCACATGCCCATGTGCATGCACACTGGCTCAGAGGTTCAGTTCACTGGGACAGCCTCCATTCTGTGGGTCTACAAATTAACTTCAGCGCTCTGTTAATAAATTGAGTCACTTGAACCTCAGTACTACTTGGCAGTGGAAAACTCATCAATCTAGGGCACACTTGCTCCAGTCAGTGTTAACTCAGCCAATCGGAGGCTCTCTCCTTGCCTGGGAGTTTGCGAAGCATTGTGTCATGGAGGGAGGAAGAGGTTGGATGGTTGGAGGTAGGTGGTCCTCCATTGTCACAGGGGCCTGTGACAGTCCTGCTGAGACTTACATCATTTTGCTAGGTTGTCCTCATCACTTCTGCTCTCTGGCATCCGTGGAGATATCTGCATTCCCAGTGAGCTTCTGCTTTCGTGGTTTATTCTGCTGCTACTCAATGCCCTTGAATCCCTGAGGCCCCTGTACGGGAAGAAAGATCATTTTCCCTGTAAGCTTCTGAATGCTTGGCTGAGACCCTTGTGATAAAAATCAGATTAAAATAAGAAAAAAAACAAAAAACAAAAAACAGAAGTTTACTAACATGTATACCTCATGTGTAAATGGAAGCTACCCAGGGAAAAGCAGGTGATAACTCCTTGAGATGGCTTAGCCTCTGGCTTAACTACCATCTTCAGCTAAAGAAAAAAGAAAGAAGAGTGAGGTGGGCTGGTTATGTGGGAGGTTATCAGGAAAAACAAGATAAACAAGAGTAAGGTTGTTACACAGATTTAAGTCTGTGCTCCCTCCATCAGTCAGTCTTTTATGATTAAGAGTCATCCTTCATGGAGCGCTGAGTGTGGTGCATAAACAATGAATTCTGGAACACTGAAAAGAAATTAAAAAAAATTTTTTTTTTTTTAAAAAGAGTCATCCTTCTCTTCTTGGTACATAGAGGGAGACATCCTTACAAGTGGAAGTTTCCTTTGTAAATACAAATTTCTCTTGAAAAAGAGTAACTTCTACTCTCTTTTCAGAGCTTCTCCTGTGTCTCGAAATAATCCTATGTGACTCAAAATAATCCTATGCCAAAGAGGCCCATTTGGGGATGGCGTGTTTTGCACCCCTCAAAGGCAACTGCACCTCAGACCACAGAGGAAGGTTAGTTAGCTGTTTCCTGAGTGCGACTGGGACATGCTACATGGGTGTCTGTGAGTCTGCTCTTTCTACAGTTACTCTGGTGGGGGGGGGGTGTTATTGTGGAAGCTTCTCTTTCAGGGTTCCAAGTAGAAAATGGGCAAAACCCACACCAGTGACTCATTCTGCTACTCTCCTTGCTAGGTCTCTTCCCTCCTCCAGCTTGGAGGACTTGGACCTAGTGGCAAGGAGGCAGGGGAGGGAAGAAGCAGATCAGCCCTCTCTTTCTGTGTCAGCTTCAGCCGTAGACATCAGGACTTGAGAACATAATGCCCTCTTTCTTCTGCTGCGACAATTCTCCTTGGGGACACAAAAATCTCATGTCTAATAGCCAAATGGGCAGTATGGGAATAGGGAGCATAAGAGAGTAAAAGCAAGTGGGAATGACGAAGATGAGAATGCATCAGTTAATATTGCCTACTATCATTTTGCCACATGTGCATATAATAGTAGCTAGCACTGTTACACAATTTTTCCACGCCAGAGGCTTTACAAGCATCATCTCCTATAGTTCTCCTATGAATCAGATGAAGGGGGTATTTTTTTTTTAAAGATTTTTATTTATTTGACAGATCACAAGTAGGCAGAGAGGGAGGCAGAGAGAGAGAGGAGGAGGAGGCAGGCTCCGTGCTGAGCAGAGAGCCCGATGTGAGGCTGGATCCCAGGACCCTGGGATTATGACCTAAGCTGAAGGCAGAGGCTTTTACCACTGAGCCACCCAGGCGCCCCGAAGGGGGTATTCTTTTCCTAATTTTGTAACTAAGGAAATGAAAGCTGGGAGGTTGAATAACTTGCCTAAAGTCATACAGTCCGTTGGTGATGATACCCGAACACAAACCCAGCTATTTCTGACTTTAGATTCTTGACTCTTTCTACTACTTCTCCAAAAGATACAAATAAAAAATCTAGCAGAGAGGAGAATCTAGCAGAGAGGAGGCATCTGCAAAGCAGATTGTGAGAAACCCCTATCTTGATTCTTAGAGCTCTGGCCTCTTGAGATAGCGAAGCAGCACAAGCAAGGAGAATCCGTCCAGTGGATAGAGGCTCAGGAAGGACCAAGCCCTTCCTTGAGAATGGCTGTAGGAAAGCACAGAAACATAGATGATCTCAGATCCTTAAAAACAGTCTGAACAAGTGGCAGAGACTTATTTTCCAGAAACTGCCTTCAAGAGAAGCAAGAACTATACGGCATCATTTTAAAAAGCCAAACTAAAGAAGGGTGAACAAATCCCAGAATAGAGTTGGAATGCTACAGATCTGGGGAGTCTACTCTGGCTACAAATGGGAAGATACCTATTCATAGTTTTCTTTTTTTATATCCCTGATTTTCTATTCAACTCTACTCTTCTCTCACCTGTCACCAGAGGCTCCAGAAGGCAAAGGAGCAGTGGCTCCTGGCATTGGAGTATCAAAGCCAGGAGCTTCTGTCCATCATGGCACGTGTGAGGAGCAGCAAACATATATGAGCAAGGGGACCAACGAGGAATGTTTTGTCTACAAGGGTTGCTCTAGGCAAGGAGTAAAACTACATGAGCACACCAGAGTCAAGCACTTGGGAGGTGGGGGACCATGTGGCCCTTGGGAACTCAAAAACAGAGTGGAGGTAAAGAATAGGAAGGAGACTGCAAACGATAGCTCGCTGACTTTGGAGTCATCAAGATCTGGCCATGAAGCCTGACCTTTTGCTCATCAATGACATGACCTTGGGCATCTTGGTTAACCTCCATGGACATCAGCTTTCTTATTCATAAAAGGATTCTAACAAATACTATCATCCTTGCACAGTGGTTGTGAAGCACACAGATTAGGACCTCACAGGTGATGGGTCCTATCCTACATCAAGGGTCATGTACTACCACCTAATACATCCTCCATGGTTTCCATCAGATCCTTAGAGCTCATACCAGGTTGGACTCTCTGCCCTGCCATGTGCAAGGCCCTGTGCTAGGGTTGTAAAGTCAAGGGGCACAAAGCTGGGTGGAGGAGATGAGTGCTGAACGGCTCCTGCTCTATTTGCTTTCTGCTGCCGCAGACCCACTTACTACAAGCTTAGCATCTTTAAACAATATGCATTTATTCTCTCAGCTTCTGTGGCCTACAGTCTGAGCACGGTTGAGCTAGATCTCTGTTTGGGATCCCAGCAGGCTGAAGGCAAAATGTTAGCTGGGCCCCGTATCCCTGCCCGGGCACTTGACTAGGAAATAAACCGTCTCCAAGCTCATAAAAGTTATTGGTGGACTTGGTTCCTTACGGCTATAGTACAAAAGTCCCTGTTTGCCTGCTAGCCATTGACCAGAAACCACTCTCCATAGGTACAAGCCTTGGGTCCTTGCCACTTGGCTCCCTCCACAGACAGTTTCTAACATGCTTCAAGGCCAGTAGGAGGATCTCTCTCACTTCAAACAATTCTTCTCTTCAGAGAAGGCCCAGATCCATTTTTGAGGTGTTCACCTGCTCAGGTCAGTCTCACCCCAAATAATCTCCCTCTTGGTGTTGTTACATCTGTAGGATCCCTCCCCATTAGCAGGTAACCCAACCTTATCACAGGATGAAATCCCACTGTATTTCCAGATCTCACCTACACTCAAGGGGAAGAGAATCACATGGAGCGTGGACACCAGGGGGCAGAAACCAGGAGAACATAATAATTCTGCCAGCTAGACCTGCTCAGTCAGACTCCACTCCAAAGGAGGACTGAGGGCTGAGTCTTCCCATGGGATGAGTAACATCTCATGGACACGCCTGTGAATCAGCAGTTGATTCACTTGGAAAATTCACAAGGTGATTTTTCTCCCTGTTAGATGGTATATAGAATCACGGCAAACATTTCAGAGATCACACCCTGGAATAATATTGTCCTTCTGGGAAATGTTTCGCCCTGGGGAAGCATTTCTTACCATCTCAGGTACTCTCCATTCTATCTGTCCTGCAGATAGATATCTTAAGGCTAGAGTGGGCATCCATCTATAAAATGGGCTTGGGATTATAGGTCCTGCGGCCCGAGATCTAATTTTAAAAATACTCTCAATCTAAATATGGAGAAACTAAGGCTCAGATAGGACCAAACACTTCCGGCCCCCTGCTCTGGGCCTCTTGCAGTACTATCCTGATCAAAATGTCGAAATGTCCACAGATTGGTCTGCCCTGGCTGTCCAAGGAGAGAAGTATCCACTAAGTAAGATTTTAGCAAGTTGTTTAATGAGTAGGTAACAATTAGAGAATTAACAAAATACTAGCCCATTTTGGGTGGGTTGAGGGATTTTTCAAGTAAAATTTAATCTCCTGCATGATTATTACTATAAAGAGAAAGAGATTGGTAAAATTTATTTTTTAATTAATTGAAATTGAATTAATGGAATTAATTGGGGAATATTTCATTTGCATAAAGCCTTTTTTTCCTCATTTTCAAGGAAAATATTATTTTGTATTAATATTAATACGTTCCATGAGACAAGCCCACATTTTAAAAGTAAGTAACCTAAAAATCTTCCAAGGTCTATCAGGATTAAAACAACTACAAAAGGATCTTGCTCATTATCTCCTATCAGTTTACTGATTGCTAACTGATCTACTGGGTGTCACCACCCTTGCCTTTCCAGATGGTTTCTTCTCTCTTTCTTTCAGGCTAGGCTTCTTCTTTTTTTTTTTTTTTTTTTTTTTTTTAAGATTTTATTTATTTATTTGACAGACAGAGATCACAAGTAGGCAGAGAGGCAGGCAGAGAGAGAGAGAGAAGGAAGCAGGCTCCCTGCTGAGCAGAGAGCCTGATGCAGGACTCGATCCCAGGACCCTGAGATCATGACCTGAGCTGAAGGCAGTGGCTTAACCCACTGAGCCACCCAGGCACCCTCAGGCTAGGCTTCTTAAGAACCCTGGGCAGTGTGTCAATAAAGAAGTATCAGCTATGCTGACAAATAGTGGGGTTAGGCTTGAGAAAGACTTGCTGGATTTAAAATCCAGAATTCCAAAGTCAAATGGAGATTGTGGTTCTGTGCTTGTATATGAGGGGAAGACCCCAGAATCTGACCTCACTCAACCCTTCAGCTCCAGGGAATTTAAAGAGCTGGCATGGTGGGAGTACCAGTTAGATTTAGTAAGAAGTGCCACTGGCTGAGCCTAGCAATGAAAACACACTGGCTCTGGAGGGATCTTCATCAGTGTTGGTGGCTCGAAGCCAGAGCCCAAGGAAGTGAAGTAACCAGAATTCTCACGTACTGCTGTTGGTAATGCAAAATTGGACAGCCACTTGTGAAATCAGTTTGGCAGTTGCTTATAGAGTTAAATGTACGTTTACTGAATGAGCCACTCATTCCACTCCCAGGTGTTTATTCAAGAGGAATGAAAATAGATGCCCACGGAAGACTTGCACATGAATGCTCGCAGCACCTTGATGTATAGTGATCTAAATGGAAACAGTAGAAATGTCCATCAAGAGATGAATGGATACACAAATTGAGGGACAGTTGTACCACAGAAGAGTCGTTATTAAGAGTCTCATGCTCTACTGACTGAGCTAGCCGAGAGCTAAAAGAGTTGTTATTAATAAGAAGAAACAAATACCAGTACAGACAACATGGATAAATCTTAGCAGCATCTTGCTGAGTAAAAGAAGCCAAACAAAAGAGTACATATGATGTGATTCCAATTTTCACTTATTTTTTTTTTTTTTTTTTTTTTAGTGAGGGAAAGAGTAGGGGAAGGGGTAGAGAGAGAATCTTAGGCAGGTTCCTCACAGAGGAACATGATGTGGGGCTCGATCTCACAACACTGAGGTCACGACCTGCATGGAAATCAAGAGTCCGATGTCTAACTGACTGAGCCACCCAGAAGTCCCTATGATTCCATTTAAATAAAGAATTAAAGCAGGCAAAATCAAAGCTGTCTTGAGAGAAATCATATCAATTCTTGCCTGAGACAGGGATTAGGGCTCTGTCAACTGCAAAGGGGGCACAAGGGAGATCTAGGGGGTAAATGAGAATACATCTTAATGGTGGTAATGGCTACACAAGTGTATGTATTTGTCAAACTCAACAAGCTGTAGTCTTAAAATTAGTGCATTCAATTGTATGTAACATATTCATTATTGTATGAATATTAAACCAGATAAAGTTGATTTTTTAAATGTGACCCAGACCTAGGGTTTCCACTGGAAAAAACTCTGATCTAGATCACTCTGCGTATCTCTAGAGACATCTGAAATTCATGCTATGTTTCTTAATTCCAATGTAATATCTATTTCATTGATACAAAAACACCATAGGGACCAAGATGGAGTAGACGCACTTCTCTCCTACTTCTCCTGATAAGTATAGCTTAGAATGCCTAGACATTATAAAGCAAATGTAAGACTTTGACGGTGGACAGAAAAAGGAAGTCTGGGGAACAACCTCAGAACTCAGGGAATGATGTGACAGTGAATTTCCCGCGTTTTGTTTTTGTCTCATGTATCTTGGATCAACTAAGGAGGAAACTAGCCACTCATAAACACCAATGAGTACACACCAAAGAAAGAAAAAAGCTTCCAAAGAAGTCTGCTCTTTCTAGCCAAGGGACCGGGAAAGCATATGCCTAGCAATACAGAAAACTTTTAGACAATAACCACCCTACTCAAGCCAAACACCACAGAGACAACTGAGGCCCCACCCCTACCTGGCCAAAAAAGTCACCCCCAAGCAGCAGAATTTGATGTTCTTCCTTAAGTGAGTACTGTATCTTCTAAAAACAACAACAAACAAAAAACACAAAACACAAAAAGCTGGTAACATTTTCAGTGGCCCAGACTGTGCTTTGGGATAACTATGGCTAATGGTGGTTGTAATACCATAAGGGTGCTTCAATTCTGAAGGAGCTAACATATCCAGATGGCCCCAGCATCAATGTCTTCTGTGACTATTATACTGTCAGATATCTAATACAAATACGTTATTCCTCATTCTCAAACTGGAACCTTGGTGTACAAGACATAACCAGTGTTCTCTGACAACCTTACATTCCAACTGTCAGGGTGACTTGGTAATCAAATCATCTTTGGCACTTCCTAGACGGCCACTTGGTATTGCCAAAGTATTTACTTCTGCTTCCCACTACTTTGACTTCCCACTGGCACCCATGAACAAAGAAGGAATTCCAACAGTAATTAGATGGTAGTTACACTCTCCATAATTTTGCCAGTGTAACCTCACTAGTGTCATAAGAATTCCCCATTTTTCAGGCCCACGGTATAAGAAGAACTCTAAAGACAAAGAAGGCAACTTACCCTTTTCCTTGAAGGATCTTCCTAATTATTCATACTTAACCTATTCAAATAAAATGTTATCGTTATAAATGTATGCTTCAGTATTTGTATATTTTCAGGATGGAAATATCTGTCAGCCAATGTTGGAAAAGACCTTATTCCAATGTTTGAAATGCCTTGTTCATTAAGACCTAGTGAGCATTTTTCAGGACACTGTAAACAGTTTGTAAAGCTTTATAACACCAACACTGTCTCACTACCCACATTGTCCAGATCCAGCAGGAACAGTAAAAATCTGAAAATTGCATTTGGAAAAGAAACTTGCCATAATATATGTTTAAAAATGGCCCCGCCCATAGCATGAACATAAAACCTGTAGTTTATAAAAGACTGACAATCTCCTCATAGGAAGTATTAATTTGTAGGACTTTGGGTCTTCCTAGCACTTCTGACAGACTTTACATTAGTTAAATGGCGCTAGATTGGATTATAACAATATATACAAGATGCAACATTTCATTTGCAAGTAGGAGAGGCTCTACCAATTGATCCAGCTGTTTTCACATTTGGGTTCATCCATTTTCACACTGCTTAAGCCTCACTGGAAGAGGTTTTACCAAGCCCCAGTAACTAATTTGGCTGTCAAGTTCTAAGTTCTTATATCTGAAACTCCTACCTCTCACAATAAGCAAGTATTAGTCCCCCTCATTTTATAGCTGTATGCTATTAATATCTCTTTTTCTCCCTAGACACGGATTAGCAACTTATTCTCCACCATGTTCTAAATTAGTAGTGGCACCATCGTGTTCCCTAGGGTGACCTAAGGCCACAAGGACCAAAGACAGACCCGCTCCTCTAGCCTACACCTGCCAAGGAATAAATTCCAACCTGTGTTCCTGTGGACACTAAGTTCATCCCAATACAATTGGAAAGACTGAAGAAAATGTCCAAGGAAATATTTTTCAACCTACCTGTCATCAACGAGATGATAGGTCTAGTGTCCATTGAAAGTATCAGCAGCACACTACGGTGATCACACACCATGATGTTTGCTATTTTGCTGTATTGTTCCATCTGAACTTTCTGGTTTGGTCAATGAGTCATGACTAAGTGGTAAGGGGGATTCACTCTCAAAGACCAAGACAAACTCTCTCTGCTACCATGCCTTGACCTACTTTACTGTCACTGTGGTCTTCTGTTTAGGAGCTAAAAGATACAATAACATTTTGTTCCTTGAATTTTCAAATTAATATACAAGCTATTTAAATGCTTCTCAATGGTGGGTCTGTTCTCATGTGCCACAAGGCACTAAGGAAGAATCCCTATAGGAAAAGTGTCTTTCATATGACATAGGAAGTGTGACAGTTAGGCAGCAAAAGTTAAAAGACAAAACAAAACAAAACCAAACTCCCTAAATGTTATGAGTAACACAACTAGGCTAACTTCACAGAATCTGTATTTTCCTTTTCCAACTTAGTGGAAAAACACAAAGATAACTAGCAACTAATAGATTAGTGTGCTAGGTCATTAATGAATCTGTGTTGTTAGAAGCCAGCATCTTGGGGCATCTGGGTGGCTCAGTGGGTTGAGCCTCTGCCTTCAGCTCAGGTCCTAGGATCAAGCCCCGCACTGGGCTCTCTGCTTGATGGGGAGCCTGCTTCCCCCCTCCTCTCTCTGCCTGCCTCTCTGCCTGCTTGTGATCTCTGTCTTTCAAATAAATAAATAAAATCTTAAAAAAAAAAAAAAAGAAGAAAGAGAGAAGCCAGTATCTCATCCTATCCTAGGCTACATAAAAAATCAACCCCAAGAGTATAATGCCATCTTCTTTCTAGGTGACAATTACAATTAGAAGGGAAATCATGACTTATACTTACAACATGTTGCAGAAGCTGAACCCCTTGAAAAGAATGTATTCTAAATGTTCTCACCTGGATACAAACAGACAGTGAACACTACATATTTAAGAGTAGACTTGGAAAATAAATCTTGACAAACCAAATGTAAGAAATTTTTACAAAAAAATCAAATTTAAAATAAAATATTGCTACAGAGGCAACAAAGGAAATTGTAGAATAAGAAAGTGACAAGAAATGCTACATTGCATTTGTTTAAAATTCTGCTGCTTTTTAAAATGACTTAAAGGGGCGCCTGGGTGGCTCAGTGCGTTAAGCCTCTGCCTTTGGCTCAGGTCATGATCCCGGAGTCCTGGGATCGAGTGCCGCATCGGGTTCTCTGCTCAGCAAGGGGCCTGCTTCCCTCTCTCTCTCTCTCTCTCTCTGCCTCTCTGCCTACTTGTGATCTCTGTCAAATAAATAAATAAAATCTTAAAAAAAAATAAATAAAATGACTTAAAATACACAAAATAGATTAATCATAATTCTTGGTTCATAGGACACGTTGGTTCATAGTTCATCCTGGACTGTGCTTGGGCCTCTTTATAAATATATTTGAATAATACTTGAATAATACAATGAATTTGAATAACCCTTGATATCTGAATAATACTTGATATTTGAATAATATTTAAATAATACAATGAATTTGAATAATACTGAATAATACAATGAGCATCTGGCACCACAGCACACAACTCAAGAATTAGAAATCTGGGGGGCCCCTGGGTGGCTCAGTGGGTTAAAACCTCTACCTTCAGCTCAGGTAATGATCCCAGGGTCCTGGGATTGAGCCCCACATCGGGCTCTCTGCTCAGCAGGATGCCTGCTTCCCTTTCTCTCTCTCTCTGCCTGCCTCTCTGCCCACTTGAGATCTCTGTCTGTCAAATAAATAAATAAAATCTTTTTTAAAAAAAGAAAGTCCTATTGATGTCTTTTACCAATTTTCTACCAGGTTGTCATTTTTTTTTTTTTTTTTTTTAGTGAATTCACAGGAGCTCCTTATACTGCATTGATATGAAATTAATCCTTGGTAGATTTTATGTACCACAAATATCTCCTTCCAATTTAGAGTCTGTCTTTTCATTTTTTGATGAAAGAAGTTCTTTATTTTGCTACAATAAAAACTTCATTCTCCTTTTATGGCTAAATGTCTTTTCACATCTTATTCTTCCATATTTTCTACTAAACATTTTAAAGTTTGGCTTCTGACACTTAAGTTCTTGATCCATCTGGAATTAATTTTTGTAGATAAAGATAAAAATATATTTTTCTTTTTCCCTTCATAGCCATTTTTTTCTTAGTCCTGTTTATTGAGAAGCCCCTCCTTTCCTTGTTGATTGGCCATGCTACCTATATGTCATATATATATGATATATATATATATATATATCATATACATACATATATATATACGTGTGTGTGTGTGTGTGTGTGTGTGTATAATAGACTAAATAAGTGGAGGCCTGTTCAGAGACTCTATTCTACTTTACGGGCCAGTTTCTTTGGTCAGCTGGTTTATCTCTATGGCAAAACCAGGCTATCTTAAGTGCCATAGCTTCGTAGAAGTTCTGATATTTGGCAGGGTAAATCTCCCCTCTTTCTTCTTTAATTGTGTCTTGGATCTTCCTGGCTCTTTTCATTTTTTCTATTTCTAGATCTAATCTTGTCAAGGCTGCTTTTTTCTCTTGGTGCTGTTTGGAACTGGTGTACTTCGACTTGATAATGCTGCTGGTAAACATTAATAATCTAAAGAATATAAAAATAAAATAAAATATTCTCTCTTCTTGGGTACCTGGGTGGCTCAGTTGTTAAGTGGCTGCCATTGGCTCAAGTCATGATCCCAGAGTCCTGGAATCGAGCCCCACACCAGGCTTCCAACTTGGCAGGAAGCCTGCTTCACCCTCTCCCACTCCCCCTGCTTGTGTTCCCTCTCTCTTGCTGTCTCCCACTCTGCCAAATAAATAAATAAAATCTTTAAAAAAAATTCTCCCTTCTCTTTGTATTGCAGAAAAGCAGGAACTCTCATGGATCATCTAGTTAGTTCTGAAAAATTGGTACGTTGAAAGTGCTCACAGTCGTATTAATGAAAGATGTTTTAATTTCTGCTTAACTGTGGAGTCTCTTAACATACATAGACTTAAATAGTTATTGCTATGGTCTATGAAATGTAACCTATAACCACTACAATTCTGCAATTCTAGCTTGTTGTCTTACTTGATAATCATTTGCTCTGTTTAATAATATGCATGTTGGCGTCAATACCAGTGAGGTTTCTTAGGTCATCTAGAAGCAACTTCGCTTTCATTTACCAATGTGACTGAGGCATAAGAGTAATAAATCTTTCAGCTCCTTTTTTTTCTTTTCATCACAGCATGCACAGGAAATAACATCCCTAAAACAGACGGAGATAAATGGACAACAGAGCTTGTGGCCAAGGTGAATTGCTTAGGGCTTCCAGGGCCCACTGAGCCTTCCTGATGGCTGAAAGCATCGGTCATCTCTATGTACCTAGAACACAAGCTGTCCCAGAATATAGTTCAGGATGCTCTACTTTATTCAAATGAAGAGTTGACTCTATCTCATTTTAATTAAATCAATAGATAAGCATTTACATATACTTAAGGTCTGGTTCAATTTTGTCCCTTTACAAAGCAAGTTGCTTAAACTGAAGCACAGCTCAGGCAAATGCACAGTGAACATAGGTTGAGCACATCTGTTTTCTGTGAGATAGTACTTCAAAATCCAATTAAAATATAATTAGAGGGGCGCCTGGGTGGCTCAGTGGGTTAAGCCGCTGCCTTCGGCTCAGGTCATGATCTCAGGGTCCTGGGATCGAGTCCCGCATCGGGCTCTCTGCGCAGCAGGGAGCCTGCTTCCTCCTCTCTCTCTCTCTGCCTGCCTCTCTGCCTACTTGTGATCTCTCTCTGTCAAATAAATAAATAAAATCTTAAAAAAAAAATTAAAAAAAATATAATTAGAAATGCTAATAAAATGTTCAAACACTGAACTCATTAATTTCTACATTAATTTACCTTAATGTAGCTACCTTTTTTTTTTTTAAGAATTTATTTATTTATTTGACAGACAAGATCATAAGTAGGCAGAGAGGCAGGCAGAGAGAGAGGAGGAAGCAGGCTCCCTGCTGAGCAGAGAGCCCGATGCGGGGCTCGATCCCAGGACCCTGAGATCACGACCTGAGATGAAGGCAGCGGCTTAACCCACTGAGCCACCCAGGCGCCCCAATGTAGCTACTTCTTTTATGACTTTACTTTTTTAAAAAAATGCTCATATTAAAAAATATAGCAGACTAATACAGCAAAAGACAAAGAAGATGGCAAAGAACCACCTCAGCCCCACAACATAGAAATAACCATCATTAATATAGGAAAATACCACACCATCCACCTCTCTTGGAACATATACAGATAAATAGGAAGATAAAAAGATAGATGATGGAAGCAAGGATAGAGTAAAATAAGTCTGAATAAATGGGATCATTATAATGCTAATTGGAGTAAAAGTTTTATATTTGCCTTTATTTGAAGCTTTATTGTTTGGCATACACACAATCAGTATCTCTATCAGTATCAGTATCACACAATCAGTATCTTGGTTGATTTTTTAAAATAATTACATAATGCACTTCTTTATTCCATTTAATTTTATCTTTGAAATCTACTTGAACTGTTATCCTTATCTACTATCAATATTAATATTAGCATGATATGTCTTTTATTCATCCTTTAATTTTCAACTTACTCATGTTGTGTTGGAAGTGAGTTTCTTGTACACAGTATGTAATTCAATGTTTTTTTTATTTTTAAAATCTATTCTGCTAATCTTTGTCCTTTAGTTAGTATTATTAAACCATTTACCTTTAAAGTAATTCTTAAAACACTGGAGCTTAAGTCTGCTATTTTATTGTTTTCTGTTTGTTTCTTCTGTTTCTCTTTTCTTGCCTTCCAGTGGGATGCTTGATAATTTTCTTAGGATTCCACCTTGTTTAACTTATACTGCTTCTGAGTATGTTGCTTTGTATAGTTTTCTTAGTGGTTGCTCTAGGTATTACAATATACATACATAACTTATCACACTTATCACATGACTTATTGGTATCAGTGTTTAATTACTTCAAGTGAAGTACTGAAAACTTACTTCCATTTAGATGCTTTTACCCTCCCTCCTTTTATAATATAATTATTTCAAGTATTTCTTCTACATATTTTGAACACCAAACAGATGGTGTTATAATTTCAGCATCAACCCTCAAAAATGATCTCAGAAACTCATGCGAAGGAGAGTTCATTATATTTACCCCTATTTTTCTCCATTCCACTGTTCTTTTCTTTGTGAAGTTGCAAACCTTCTATTACCATTTTCTTTCTATCTGGAGAACTTGCTTTTATTATTTGTCAAGGGTAGTTTGCTGGTGCCAAATTCTCTTAGTTTTCTTTCATCTGAGGATGCTTTTGTTTTCCCTACCCTTCTTTCCTCAGGGTTGGTTTCTCTGGATACGATTCACAGTTTCCTATTCTTTTCTATCAGCCCTTGAAAAATGTGCCACTTTCTGCTGACCTCCATGGTTTCAGATGAGTAATCTGCTGTTTTGAGTTGATGCTCTCAATTATCTTTCTCTGATTACTTTCAGATTTGCTTGTTTTCAAAAGTTGGATTATGGTGTGTCTTGGCACAGATTTCTTTCATTTGAGATTCATTTAGTTTCATGCATCTATAGGTTTATGTATTTCACCAAAGTTGGGAAGTTTTTAGTCATTATTTCTTCGAATATTTTTCTAGCTCTCTATTCTTTCTCCTCTCATTCTGGGACCAATGATACAAATATAACTTTTGTTATTGTTTTGCAGGATCCTGAGGCCCTGTTCATTTTTTTTCCAATCTATTTTCTGGTTGAGTAATTTCTATTCACTGTTCTTAAGTACACTGCTTTTATCTTTTATCATTTCCACTCTATTGTTGAGCTCATCTGGCCAGTTTTTTTTTTTTTCTTCAGTTGTTGTATTTTCTTGAATTTAACAGAAAAATAGATAACTGAAGTAAAAGTGAAACCAATGCTGGGCTTTAGAGAAATTTTTTTTCACTCCATGACAGGACAAAGCTATTCCCTCAGTTTCTTTCTCTTGGATATGGGGCATATTAGGAGGGTCATTTAGATGTTATGATATTTAGATATTATGATGGGTTCTGAACACTCATTTTTGGAGATACTCTTGTTCTTTATGATATCAAACATATCAGATCATATATTTTGTTGTAAAAATCATTTTCCTGTAAAATATTTTAAAATTAAAAAATAAAACAGCATGAAATTTTCATTAATTTAAATTATTTTCTCATTTTGATACAATAGCCAACATTCTTAGAGATCCTTGTGGTCTTGTAGTCCTAGATGCACCTGCACTACCCAGTGGCTCTGGACTCATTTTGTTGGTGAGACTGGGTCTGACATCTGGCAGAGCCTTGCCAAAGTTTTCTTTCTCTTTCATTAGTCAGCATCTCTTTCTGAAGGCTATAGCCTGACATCACACAATGATCAGTTACTTTAGGGGAACTCCGCTGTTTCTCTTCAGGTAGTTTGTATCATTAGGTATTGAGGGAGGTAGATCCTGTGATCTAACGGCATTCAATCATTTTTACCCAAAAGTTTCACATTTTCTTAAAAAGTAGAAATTTCCATTTTTGGTCCTTTCTCAGTGATAGGTGTCCAAACCAAGATGTTGTTAGTTTTTGATATTTTAGAATGTGTCTGTCATTTCTTGGTTGTCATTTATTTAGGTAACATTTATCTCATAGACTACTAATTAAATGTAACTAAATCCTAATTAAATTAAATTAATCCTAAATTTTGGTCCAGTTTAGTTTCAATTACTTTCTTTTTAAATGGCTCAAAATTGCTTCCATCCTTTCAGCCAAGGTCGCTCAGATCTAAGTCTAAAATCTAAAGAATTATTCCTTTTGTTCATCTGCTAAGGACAAATATATTTCAGTCTACTTTTTACTGAAATGTGTTAATAAATTGAGATTGATGCATATTGCCTCTTTTCTACCTTCCATTTTGCATGACAAAAACATCCAAAGCTCAGGTTAGTGCATTTATTTTCTTTTCATAATACTGCTTGCTAAGATTTTTGCTGTTTGCTTCATTACCTACCGTTTTCTATTTAATTTGCAATTTGGCATATTTCAAAAGTTCACACTTTCTATTGCTTTATTCTGGCAACCCTATAGTTGCCAAGTTATTTTTTTCTTCCCTGATATCTCTGATGTTTGATGCTTTTAATAATATTAGTGGAAAAAGCCAATTTGTTGCTATAACGGGTCACATCACACTGAATGTGATGATTTGTTGAGTGTTCATTCCGGGGAAAGAACTGTGAGTTCCTTTAGCTAAAGGCCTCATTTTACTGATTTTTGTATTCTAAGGGCCTAAAACAGTGCCTGACTCATGGCTCATTTCAGTGATGTTTGCTGAATAATACCTGGGATATTTAAAACATTTTATCGCCTTATATCTGGAGGTCAAAATTTTGATTTTTTCCAGTGCTAGTACATAAAAGGTGTTTACTCATAACTATAGTGATGTCGTTTTCATTTCTGAAGAGAAGGATCAAGCCTATAAGGTTATTGTAACGTTGACTATAAGGATGGGCCGCTGTCTATTCTTAGGTCTGTAATGTCTGTCTCCTGGATGCACCAACACCAGTGCCCACTCCTGGGTGTGCCTTCTTACCTCCACCACTGGGGGTCAGCACAGATAATGAAATCAATCCTTTTGCATCTTGCAGGATCCCTCCCCACCAGTTTACAGTACAAAATTACCCCTTAAAAACATTATTAAATTGCAAATGGTTGCATTATGCAACCCCTTAAGGTTTTAGGATTAATTTTACCAAATCTACAGAAGAGCCTAATGTATATACCAGAGGCTATAATCCTATGGCAGAGTCTCATCTATTAAGTGAGGGGTTAGTCCTTCCAGCTCTTGAGACTGATGGTTTACAGGGTTAGTCCTCTCTCAGCCATCCACCCTATTTTTGGTTTGTAAATTGGGCAGGTAAATAGTAGATGGCTGGGTTCACTTTTAGGCCACGAGTGACTCCCTGTCACAGGGGCCAAAGTCTGGGCTCTCCGGTGCCTACTCAGAGCCTGGTAGTGAAAGCTGGTACAGAGCAAGGTCGTCCAGAGGCCAGTAGTACACTGGCCCTAGAGGGGCTTTCTGCAATAGGGTCCCCCTAACAGGGTTAGGTTGTGAAAGAAGTGGTGTTTGTTGGTCTTATTGAAAAGCTCTTTCCCTTAAGCTTCCGGGAACTAGGCACTACGTACTATGTAGGAAGCCGATCCTAAGGCCTGGCTCTGGACAAGGGACCCAAGCAACAGAAAGCAGCTCCTGGCCTGGTCATGGCTGTGGATGGTCTGTGACCTCATTTTCTGAAACTTAAACCTGAACAACAGTATGACTAGAGGATGTGTTTATGAATCTCATGTCAAAACTTTGAAGCGGGGACTGTCCAGGAAATTCTGGTATATGCGAGCCTCGGCCCTTGGCCAACTGTTTCAAGGGTCTCTTCGCACTTTGTCTTGCTCATTGTCATCTTTGATGTCAAAATTACTAATAGGTTTTTGTTTCTGGTCTGCTTCCCTTCCTTCTTCATTTTCCATAAGCAGCTGCCTCTATCCTGCCTCCCAATAGGCTCTGGTTGATTTGGCAAAATTTAGCCATAGGAGTAAAGCTTCATAAAAGGACTTTAGATATTCTAGTCCTTTGATTTCTTAGATGTGTCTCTTTATTCTGTGGAGTATCCCAAAAAGCAGAGCCTGAGGCACGGACTTGAGTGGGGGGCATTTATTTGGGAAATGATTCCTGGAAGCAAGAGTGAGAGAGTGAGTGAGGGAGTCAGGGAAGGAAGAGAAGCCAAAGCCAAGATAATGGTGTGTTGTGGAGGTGGCTCTCCTGTTTCTACGAGGATCTCAAAAGGGGCTCAGGGAAAGCTCTCCAGATTCGTCTACCCAAAGCAATGGGAAGCTTGAGCCCTTCCCCAACTGGTCCTGTCCTGTATGAGTTGAGATGGAGCCTCAGAGATGGGTAACTCAGAGATATTTCTGGCCTGCTTTCGTGTGTAGGCAAACTCCTACAATGCTGGGAATGGCTATGGGCCAGAAAGTTGAACTTGAGCTTATGCAGGCAACAAAAGGAAAGTCTGTGCTTCTGTGGAACTGTCCACTGGAGCTGAGCCTGAAATGGGAAGCGGGCTGAGAGGACATGACACAGTCATGTGTCAATTGAGCAGTTGACTTGGGCAAGAAGGGCCCTGCCTGGACCTGTGCTCTAGGAGGTGCCTCTCTGGTCTTCCCTGACTGTACTCCTTCCTACCTGGAGCTTGCACCCTCTCTTCTAGAACACACTCTGGATAGTCAGGCGCCTGTCCCAATGGCCCTGAGCCTGCAGGCCCTCTTCCCTGCATCCCTCTTCAAAAGACAGACTGTGCTTGCCCAAAGGATACCCAGGTACTACTGTGGGAAGGGAGTAAGGATGTGTGGCTGGAGCTGGAATGGGCCTTAAGGAGTCCACATAGGGGGATACAAGGCCCTTACATAAGGAAAAGGGCTGGGGTAAAAGGGAAGGGGATTGGCCCAGGGCTGGGGCCAGCTTTGCCTCTGTCACCAAGGTCCTATACAGAACACCAAGGAACCTGAAAATTCTAAGTTCAACCTTGGCCTTACATGTCATTACCATGGTATGTTTGTTAAGATTTAACATAGGAGGGGCACCTGGGTGGCTCAGTGGGTTAAGCCTCTGCCTTCGGCTCAGGTCATGATCCCAGGGGCCTGGGATCGAGTCCCGCATTGGGCTCTCTGCTCAGCAGGGAGCCTGCTTCTCCTCATCTCTCTCTCTGTCTGTCTCTCTGCCTATTTGTGATCTCTCTCTCTGTCAAATAAATAAATAAAATCTTAAAAAAAAAGATTTAACATAGAATAGAATGTGTTCACTTAACAAATTGTTAGCTTGATTTATAACTCATAATTATCTAGACATAAGGCAAATGTGGGCTGGAAGTCAAGTTCCATCATGTTCCAATTCTTGTGGCCTTGAACTAAGAAAAAGGAACCTTGGAAAATAGGCTTTATATGCTTGGATGATTTCATAGAATTCCCAAGTTCATTAGCTTCTGTAATGACTCACGGTTGTTACTAAAATAAACTTTATATTTAAAAAACTGGGGATATTATTTAGGTCAGCAATTAGAAGGCACTAGACTCAACATTTCGGTGAACCAAAGGATATGAATGACTAAAAGCAGGGGAATTATTACCTGAGGGTTGAATCTCAGAATATTTTAATGTGGGAAATTTTTCTTGTTGACTCAGTGTTGGCTGCAGGGGGTGTAGGGCAGCACCAGAGCCAATGCCTGTCTTAGGTAGTAAGGAATGTGGGAAACACACTGGAGAGAAATGGGCTCTGTTTTAGGCAAAGATGAATCTTACACAAAGAGAAGAATTTTAGAAGAAAAATAAAAAGGTGGATTGTGTGTTTGAAGTCAAGGGGATTGCAGAAACTGAATGGCCACAAGAAAGCACCAATGTAGCAATGTAAAACTCCATACCAGAAATTGGACTCATATTTTACAACAAATACAAAAATCAACTCAAAATAGATAAAACTTAAATGCAAGATCTGAAACTGCCGAACTCCCAGAAAAAAAACATAGGGGAAAATCTTCATGACATTAGTCTTAACAATGATGTTTTTTGTTTTGTCTTGTTTTAAAGATTTTATTTATTTGAGAGAGAGTGAGAGCAAGAGTGATCACAGAGGGAGAGGGAGAAGCAGACTTGCCACTGAGCAGGGAGCAAAAAGCAGGGCTCGATCCAGGATCCTGGGATCATGACCTCAGCCAAAGGCAGATGCTTAACTGACTGAGTGGCTGTCCCTGTTGGGTATTTTTTAAAAAGCTGAATATGAAGTAACAATCTCTGGGTTTATTATTATCATCATCATCATTAAATAACAGATTACAGTTACCAAGAGCTCACTATGCAACAAACTCTCTTCAAAGGCCTTTACCTGTATTGTCTCCAACCGTAAGTGTTAGGTATTATTATTACCCTCTTTTATAGATGAATGAACTAGGCCTAGAGAGTCTAAGTCATTTGACCATGGTCCAGTAGCAATAAATGATGGCACCCAGATGCAAATCCAGGTAGTTTTCTTCTAATATACAAAATTCAGTATTTTTCTATGTTCACTCTGTTAAAAATATACCTGTTTCCAAAAGGGTTTTGAAGCTACTTAAAAAAAATTTTTTTTAACTTAAAGATTTCAGAGCTTAGCTGTTAAATAAGGGATAAATTTAACATGCACTCGATGAGGACCACTGTCTGTTAGTACCGTGAGATGCTTAAGGGTGACACAACCATGAGTAGGCACAAGTTAATAATTCATACCTGAGTCACTGAGCAGATTATAACACAAGGCAGAAAATGGCAAATATTCAAAAAGATGTACAAAGTGCTATGAGAATATGAAAGTGAGTAGGGTTATCTCTCTGGGTTGTGGAAAGATCAGAGGGTATCTAGGAAGAAGTTTCTTTCTCCTGGGCTGGGCCTTTAAGGATGGGTAAGGTTTTGACAGTTGGAGACTGAATTTTGAGGTCCTGGCCATCTCTGTAGATTGTACTCATATGTATTTTTCTATGTAGCAAGATTTATTCTTAGCACATTTTTAAAAAAGATTTTATTTATTTATTTGACAGAGATCACAAGTAGGCAGAGAGGCAAGCAGAGAGAGAGGAGGAAGCAGGCTCCTTGCTGAGCAGAGAGCCCCATGTGGGGCTCAATCCCAAGACCCTGAGATCATGACCAAAGCCAAAGGCAGAGGCTCAACCCTCTGAGCCACCCAGGCGCTCCTTCTTAGCACATTTTTAAAAAATCACTTATTGAGCACCTACTGTGTGCTCTCTGATTAGCTAGGCATTAGGGGTACAGGGAATGTATGACACAGCCTCTGCCTTCAGGTAACGTATACTATGGAATAGGAAACCGGTATGTATATAAATATAATAAAATATAATATGATAGACATATGGAGAAAGTAATCACCATTTCTATTCTATTTTATAGATTATAGAAGTATTTCTTCCCTATTCCTAAAAAAACCCCCACTACATAAACTCAGAAGAAATTTCAATCTGTAATCTTCATAAAAAATGCAGTAGTATCTGCTGGTAAAAATATTGTTTTGTAGCTATTAGAATAGGCCAGACTCTAGGGAGAAAATTACACTATTTGAGAATTATAAAAGATACTGTCCACAAATCTCAGAAAAGGAAAGAAAGTTCCATGTTAAAGGAATAAGATGACATCCAAACTGTTCTCTTAAAGCTCTAAAAGTTCTAAAAATATCTTGTGAGCATAAAGCTCCAAGTATATGACAATAAATCCTTGTGACATAAAATTGGCACTTCTCCATCCCCTTTTTAATAAGAAAAGTTTCCAAATCAGTCTCTTCCAAGAATATTCCTTTTTTTTTTTTTAGATTTTATTTATTTATTTGACAGAGAGAGGGAGAAAGAGCACTTGTAGGGGGAGAGGAGAGGGAGAAGTAGACCCCCTGCTGACCAGGGAGCCGGATTCGGGACTTGATTCCAGGACTCTGAGATCATGACCCAGAACCGAAGGTAGACGCTTAACCTACTGAGCCACCCAAGAGCCCCTTAAGACTATTCCTGATGGCAGCCCATTTCCAACTTTATAGTATAAGCAAAAAATATAGGTGGGAAGGGGACCAATGTTTCTTTAATGCCACCTGCTTTAAGGACCAGACACTGCCCATGGCATCTGCGTTCATCCTCTTTATCCCCACATAAACCATAGATTTTAATTTCCTTTTTGAAGATATAGAAATTCAAATTCTGGGAGAGTACATAACCTACCCAAAGTCATGCAGTTCATATGTATAAGGGCTAGAATTATAACCTGGTCTGTTTGATTCCTAAGTCCTACTCCATCTAAAGTTCCTATTTTATTTTGCAATCAATGTAACTGAGATATTTCTGCTCTAGAATAATAAGTAGAAATACTGGTCTCTATACCTTAACTTAACATCCATGGATCTGCTTTTAGTATTTATAGGTGTCATTACATTATAACAATTTGCATTTATTTGAATAGCAGGCATTGTACTATCCAATCTAGAGATCTGTGATATTCTCATATCAATTGAATGAAAGCTATTAGGTTCTTTTAGGTTAACCTAGTATATTGTTTTAAAGCAACTGCCAAACATTGTCAATTTCACTGAAAAAAGACAAAAAGATTAGCCCGTGTGGTGTCATACCATAGAAATAAGTTGAATTGCTTTGGAGTTACTACTGCTGAATTTAAAACTAGTCAAAATGAAGCAGATGTTCAGTATGGACGTTCCTCAAAAAGTTAAAAATAGAGCTACCCTAGGACCCAGCAATTGCAGTACTAGGTACTTATCCAAAGAATACAAAAATAGTGATTTGAAGGGGCGCCTCACCCAAATGTTTATAGCAGCAATGTCCACAATAGCCAAACTATGGAAAGAGCCCAGATGTCTATTGACAGATGAATGGATAAAGAAGATGTGGTATATATATACATATAGATGTGGTATATATAGATACCACATCTGTATAAGCTGATTATTTTTAAGAACAGATATATATCTATATCTATAGAAGATGTGGTATATATATGTGTGTAGTATATATAAGAAATAAGCTAAGAAATAAGAATAATAATAAGATATAATAAATATATTTTATTATAATAATTTATTATAATAAACAATAATTTAATTATAAATAATAATAAAATAATAAGAAGAATAAATAATAGGTGGTGTATATATATATGGGGTGTGTGTGTGTATAAAAATATATAATAGAATATTATGCATCCATCAAAAGGAATGAAATCTTCCCATTTGCAATGACATGGATGGACCTATAGGGTATTATGCTAAGTGAAATAAGTCAGTCAGAGAATGACAAATATCATATGATTTCACTCATATGTGGAATTTAAGAAACAAAACATAAACATAGCTGACGGGAAGGAAAAATAAAATAAGAAGAAAACAGGGAGACAAACTGTAGAAGACTCTTAACTCTAGGGACAAACTGAGGGTTGCTGGAGGGGAGGTGGTGGATGGGGTAACTGGGTGATGGGCATTAAAGAGGGCACGTGATATAATGAGCACTGGGTGTTGTGTGCAATTGATGAATCACCAAACTCTACTGAAACTAATAATACAGTATATGTTAATTAAATTCAATTTAAATAAAATGTTTTTTACTAAAAGGTAAAACAAAGATTAAGCAGATGTTCAAAAAGATCTCTATAATTTTTACTTGAGTAATACATTTTTTGATCAAACAACACATATGTTTACATACGGGCAAATAAAACTGATCTTAAAATGCTAAGGTCATTTCGTCTGCTGTGTTTTGAAGCAAAACCTCCCCCCCCAAAATAAAAAAACCCAAAAACTGATGCTGGACTACTGACTGTTAGCAACAATGTTTCAAGGAAACCAACTGACTTGAGTAAACAAGATTCTCAAAGATGAGTGATCAGAAACCGGCATAGAGCATGGAAACACATTCTTGTGTTCAAACTCCAGAGGCATCAGAATTTTGACATGAAGACTGAGGCATATATTAAAGTAATTATATATTGGGTGCCTCTGATCTGGAAGTCAGCAGACTACTTCTATGAACAGTGTATGTGTTTGTTTATTCTCCACATTCTTCCAAAAATATCTCAAGTCAAACTAATTAGCTTTTAACAGTATGACTTTGAGGAAAAAAAAAAAATATATATATATGTGTGTGTGTATGTATGTGTGTGTGTGTATATATATTTCCTAGGGCCATACTTATTTTTTTCTTTTTCCTAAAAAATACTGTAAAAAGCAGCAAAAGTTCTTGGTGGACCCACTTGCATGTAATATTATTATTCTTTTATCTTTTGTTGTTTGCTTTTTGTTGTAACCACAAGGCTAACCATACTATCCCACATTTCTAATAGCTGCTTTCTTATTGCCTTCCTTCCAGGGGGCCTGACTTTCATGACAGGGGCACCTGGGTGGCTCAGTCGGTTGAGTGTCCAACTCTTGACTTCAGCTCAGGTCATGATCTCAGGGTCATGGGATCGAGCCCCATGTTGGGTTCTGTGTTCAGCAGGGAATCTGCTTCTCCCTCTCCCTCTGCTCCTCCCCATTTGTGCTCCCAGTCTCTGTCTCTCTCAAATAAATAATTAAAATCTAGGAAAAAATAAAGTACAAACAGACATGAATTGAGTTTTCATAAAGCTCCTGGATAATCTGCAAGAAGGACTCAGGCAGAAGAGACACAGTATTGTGACGTGGGAGATGTGAGAAGACAGGAGGATAGAGATTTTGCTGGTAACACTATAAAAGACATGCATAGCTAACTGATGGAAATTTGGCTACAACTTCCAACTAGGAACCTGGATGTCACTAGACTGGCATGTAGAGAAACAAAATCTACTGCCCCAAAATATGTCTATTTGGCATGTGGATTATTTTAAGCTGATTTTTTTAAGACCTTCCCGCTAACTGCCTAAAAATTTTTATTTTTTACTTTATTTATTCATTTATTTGTCTTGCCTAAACATTTTTAGATAGAGGGCTGGCTTTAGGAAGGAAGGTACCACCATAGATAACTACAGTATAATATGAACAAGGTATGGTAGATAGCGAGGAACATAGCAAGGCCAGTTTGATCGAAGTCCTCTCTATGTCCCATTCTTTCTGGATGGCCTAACAAGCATTTGTTTACTAAACATTTGCTCCTTCCATTATTTCTGTGAATTGCCTCCTTCTCTCTGAAGCCTCAGACCACTAACCCCTTCTCCTTAATCCAAAACGACATATATACGTCATTTTGCCTGTCCTTGGATATCTCACATTTATGTGGATTGCTCAAATACACGTGATCAAATTTGATTTTCTCCTGTTAATCTCTCTCTGTCAATTTAAATTCTTAGACCAGTCAGAAGAACCTTGTAGGGTATAAGAAAAATTTTCCCACCCAAATAGGCACTAACAACCCCAGTCACAATCATACTAGCTACATAGAAGTTTTGTCAGAAGAAAATATAACTATAGGGAATCAATGCTCTACAACCAACTGATTTTAGTAAATTCCCATCATACGTTTTCCCTGATATCCCTTAAATACCAAAGTAAACACCTTTCATATCAAAGGTCCCACATCCTTCCTGCCCACTTTTTGCCTGTGTGGTGGATCACTGCTCCCTCATGATTACATAGAGAGTGACATCCTTCCCTGGTGAAGTCAGCTTCCTCCTGGTTCCAGGTTTTCTTGAGTGGACACATGTCTGTGCTCACCAGTAAGAAGGGGGAGTCTGAGCAAAAGTCCCTTGCCGATCAGGCTGGGGACATAAATAGCAAGTAGGTCACGTCAGGCTGGTTATCTTGTCTTCAATGGAAATATATCTCATCTGCCTAGGAGACTGCAAAGTAATAAAGCCCTGGGAGATTCAAAGCATCTAGAGACCTTCAGAGGCAAGTGATAATCACTATTGACTTTCCTGCCATATCCTATTCAGGTAAAGGTCTGTGTTTGTGAAGCAGTAGAAAGTCTACGTCCCCTGGGAGCAGCTTTCAATTCTCCAGAAGCAGCACAGCCTTGGGGTAGTTTGCTCTTAGTACAAGTGACTGGAAGATAAGCAGTGAAGGAATGAGACCCTAAAGGGAAATGTGTCTTTGACCGAGTGTCTATCCAGAGCGAATGTCTTGAGGAAGGCAAAGAATATGTCCAGGAGGAAAGATGGTTGATTCAACCCAAAGAGGAGGCCTTGCTCCCGACTGGGCGCCTCAGGAGGGAAAGACTTCTGTCAAATCTCCTGAGGAGTTGGGAGGAAGGTGTGAGCTTCTATCCTTAAACTTTCACACCTAGAGCAGCTTGCCCCCAGTGGCACAGGGTAAACAAATTTGCATGTAAGTTTGAATGTCTTAGGAGAGTGGGTTGTGAAGGGCAATAGAAATCCAGAGGCCAAAGTGTCCCAGAGTCTAAAATGAGCCCACAGCATCTTAACGTTCACATTCCTAATACAGAATTGCCGGAAGAGGTCAAACCCTTCTCTCTCTGTCAGAACAAGCCAGGGTCTTCCACCAGAGGGCGCTGACCACCTTGTATCCTTCAGGAAAGCGAAGCCCCCTCCCCCCTTTTTCAATCTTCCAGACAAAAGCCCGCCTCATATTATTAACCCACCTTATCCTATTTAATCTTATCTCATTCTCATCTTCACACCTTGTCTATTTGGTCCTAAGAGGCCTTTGTGTACTGAATCCTACTCCTGCCTTTGGGAATTCGAAAACAGATTTCTAAGACTGATTAGTAAGCTGCTGGCATACCGAACCTTCTCTGCTTGCATCTGGAACATTAATAATTACCTGAGTTTTCCATTCCAATCCTGAAATTATATGTTCTCCACCTCAAAATGCAGTTACCTCTGACCAAATCTTAGCAATTAAAAGGACCTGGTCTGGTGGTACATATGAGGCAAGAGACATGGTATTTTTCAAAAATTAAGAACTAAAAGTTTGGGGCCACCTGGGTGGCTCAGTGGGTTAAGCTTCTGCCTTCGGCTCAGGTCATGATCTTGGGGTCCTAGGATGGAGCCCCACATCTGGCTCTCTGCTCAGTGGGGAGCCTGCTCTCTCTCTGTCAAATGAATAAAAAACAATCCAAAAAAAAAAAAAAAAAAAGAACTAAAAATTTTCTGACACCCAAAACACAGGCAGCAAAAGAAAATGTCAAAAAAAGGATTTTGTTTATTTATTAGAGAGAGAGCACACATGAGCAGGGGGAGGGCAGAGGGAGAAGCAGGTTCCCCACTGAGCAGGGAGCCCAATGCTTGATCCCAGGACCCTGAGATCATGACCTGAGCCAAAGGCAGCCACTTAACCAACAAAGCCGCCCAAGAGCCCCAAAATAAGAAACTTCTGTGTATCAGGGCTCAGTTAAGCATCGATCTTAAGCATTGATCTTGACTCAGGTCTCAGTCTCAAGGTCATGAACTAAAGCCCCACAATGGGCTCCATGGTGGGCATGGAGCTTACTTAAAACAAAAACAATGATAACAACAACAACAAAACATACAAAAAGCTTCTGTGCATCAAAGGACATTATCAACAGAGTGAAAAGAGAGTTCATGGAACTTGAGAAATTATTTGCAAATCACCTCTTGGATTAGGGATTAATATCCAGAACATATAAAGAACTTGAACAACTCAACAACCACCACCAAACAAACAATTAGAAATGGGCAAAACATTGAGTAGACATGTCTCCAAAGAAGATACGCAAATGTCCAAGAAGCACATGAAAAGATGCTTAACATCACTAGCTACTAGGGAAATGCAAATCAAAACCATAATGAGATACAACTTCACACCCATTAGGACAGCTATTATAAAGAAACCAAACAAACAGAATATAAGTGTTGGAGAGGGTGTGGTGAAATTAGAACTCATTATACATTGCTGGTAGTGATGTGAATTGGTATAGCCACTGTGGAAAATGATAGGGCAGTCCCTCTAAAAAATGAACGAATGAGGAAGGAAGGAAGGAAGGAAGGAAGGAAGGAAGGAAGGGAGGGACATAGAATTATTGTATGAGCCAGCAATTTCACTTCTGAGTATACACATAATGGAACTGAAAGCAAGGACTCAAATGGATGTTTGTCAAACCACATTCATTGCAGCATTATTACTAATAGCCAAAAGGTGGAAACACTGAAGTTTCCATTGACAGATGAATGATTTTTTTTTAAAAAACATGTGGTATCTACATACAATAGAATCTTACTTAGCCTTAAAAAGGAAAAAAGTTTTGATACATGCTATAATATGTGTGAACCTGGACATTATGCCAAATGAAAGAAGCCATACACAAAAGGACAAATCTTGTATGATTTATTCCGATGAGATACCTAGAGTAGCCAAATTTAGAGACAGAAAGTGGAATGGTGTCTCAGGCAAGGGGCAGCGGAGGCAGGGTACTAGGAGGTTATTTGATGGGTATAGAGTTTCATTTTGGGAAGATGAAAAAGTTCTGTAGGCGGTTGTTGGTGATGGTTATACAACAATATGAATGTTTTTAATGCCTCTAAACTGTAGACTTCAGAATGGCTAAACTGGTATGTGTTGTATCTACTGTATCACAATAAAAAACTAAAAGATTTTTAAAACTTAAAAGCTTTAAAAAATTAATTAGAACCAAAATTAATTAAAACAAAATTAAACTTAAAAGTAAAATGAATTCCTCAGGCCCCATATCTATGTGCCAAGTGTGCTATTTCTGCTATTCTGATCATCTCTCTGACTGCAAGTACCCATCTGTGGCCTTTTGGCTGGTTCATTAACATTGCCTTGGATGAGCATCCTTTCTTCTCATTCTCTTCCTCTAGCCCACCAGTTGCCTCCTACATCCTGCAGACCACACCTGCCAGCTATTAATTATTGCTCTGCCCCTCCCCCCTTTTCCGCTGGTTCCCGTGTTCTCATACACCACCTCCTGCTGTTCTAGGTTCCATCTCTGTGCAGTTGGATATGTGGATATTGGTACCTACTGACCTGGATAAGCAAGAAACACAATTAAGTCGATGTTTTCTTTTTTGCACATGATCCTGGAATAGGAGAACCTTTGGATGGCCCATCCAAGTCCATTTATTCTTATTAGCATTGCAAGGAATGTTTTTTTGGCTTAGGATTTCAAAGAAAGGGAGTTTTACTAATTTATCCGCTGAGCTAGCATTACAACAGCTTATGAAGAGTTTGCAATTGTTTATGTTTAAAGCACGGACAACACGAAACAGTTAATGAAAAACTTTTGCAAAACTTTGACTATTTCCAGCAGTTTCCATTGTGAGGATAACTTTTATATGATGACACACCGCTGAAAATAAAATCAGTCTTTTCTTAAAACAGTTCTTCTAGTTGCTGTTTTAAACTTTATCCCAAGAACAGAAATACTACTCAATAAAATGTAACAGCAGCCTGCTCAACAATAAGGTTCACTAACTGCCATGTTTTCTGGTGGTGATTTTTTTTATTTGTGAAAGTAATATATAATAGTATAGTAATATATAGTAGTATAGTAATATACTAGTATATTACTATATAATATATTAGTATATAGTAATATACTAGGTATAGTAATATAGTAGTATATTAATACTATATATTACTTTCTAATAGAATGATTTTTATCTTTAAGGTTAGTGCTATAATATTTGTTAGTAGAATTTATTCTGTGCTCTGTAGTGAAACCAGTAAACTATATTCTCAGCAACATTTTTCAATGTTTCAGATTATCAACAAGATTATCTGTGTTTTAAAACTACGGCTTAAAGTACCCTTAATAATACCATTATAATGTTCAGGTCTTTAAAACTTGACCATCTACTAGCTGAGTAGCTCAGGCCATAGCTTCTGTGAACCGTAGCTTCCTCATTTGCAAAATAAGTGGGATGACAATAATTGCTAATAATAGGTAAAACTGAGTCACTTCTAGAATCAGTAGAAATGATGCGTTTGAAAAAAGACTTGTAAACTGCCAACAGCTTTAGAAATTGGTGGTTTTCATTAAATAGTATTTAAACATTTATGTTAAAGCACTGGGGACACAACAAGAAACTCAAAATCACCTCTAAGTTTGAGAGGCTTATCTCTCCTGGAGAGGAGAAATAGAAATGATTATAATAAAAACTGATAAATGTTACAATGGAGGTAATGACCAAGTATAGCGGAAGCCGGGAAGAAGGTCCTCCTGAGAGGGTCAGGAAGACCATGCAGAAGGGACAGGGCTCCAGGTCTGACTCAGAGGGTGAGTAGATAATGGATGGGAGAGGAAGAGTAGGCCACAGAGTGGGAACAGACTAGACCAATGAGAGAGGTGAAGGATTAGACTGCCTCCTGGATGGCATAGCATTCCATGGGGCTAGAGGGAGAAGGACGGGAAACAGGAGACGAAACATTAAAAATGGGTCATTAAGTGGGCCAATTGGAGCTTGGTCATTCAGGTCCTGGTATTCCTTCCAAAGGAGTGGACATTTCCCTGAAAATCTGGTGCAGTGCGCAGCTCGGTCTCCCGACCTCCATCTCAGAAGAAGGCTCTGTAAATCTCCCCAGTTTTAAAGCTGACAGTCATACCTTAAGTTATTGGAAAGTGGGTTTCATTTTCTTTGTGACCATTTAATTCTGCCTCACATACTGTCACTAACTGAATGTCATCTTCCTGTCCTGTCAAATTCACCAAGACGTTAAGGACGCTTTGGTGACAATGCCCATCTTCACTGAAGCCGATCAGGAGGCGCAACTGCACCCTTCCTCACTGTGCGCTGGCGGAAAAAGCATTTTATTATGGAATTCGTGACCAACTAACCCAACTCTGGGTTAGTTCCCTCAAAATGCGTCACGACACACGTTGTGTGTGTCTCAGGACCACAATGAGACAAGTAGCGACATCATCACAACCCAGAATGGAGATGGAGTTAGGTGCTGGGGAGCTGTCTTTGCTGAATATCCAGAAGGCCCTGGGGTCCTACTTGGGGGGCAGACTGACCTTTGAGACGTCTGGCTCTTTCCTCCAGAAGCAAAGGGGCTCTGTGGTGGTCCCTGGCTCCCGGGTGGAGCCTCCCGGAAGCAGATGCTCCTCTGGCTGACAGAGCGTCCGGAAGTCAGCAGCAGCCGCGCTGCGTGTCCAGTGCGCATGCGTCACTCACCTGCCGGGCTCTGCACGGGCGGGCCTTTTATCATCTCACCTGGTCACAAGAAGGCCCAGTACAGTTCAACACGGTATTTGGAGACACAGAAAGACCATATCCATATAGCTTTATTACAGCATAGTGTCGTAATAGTTGTGGTTTATTACTACTTAAGGTTAATTAGGAAAACACATCATGTGTATAAGGTTCAGTACCATCCACGGTTTCAGGCATTCTCTCCTGGGTTTCAGGGCCTGCCAAGACAGAGGTCTCCACCGACTTTTTAAAGAGATGCTGGCTTGTGCTGGTCTTGATCGTCCACGGTTGTCGCTTCCTCTCAACGTCGCACATTCGTTTTGGCGAGGAGTGACTAAACTGTGGGTGGATTCAGACCTCAAGAACCTGGGAAGGAGGCAGGCTTCAAACCGAACCGAGAGGAGCAGGTGTTTCCCTAGTTCAAGGCACCCCTGGCCGAGCATGTGGGGCACATGGACGCTCGCTCCCTCCTACGCTGCCGTCAGACCTGATCAACAAGCCTCTGTGGCTCAACTCTGGGAACTGAGCTGCTCGACCTCCTGGATTAAGGACTCCTGCATCAGGGAGTTGCTGCCACAGTTTAATTATTATTTACTCACTGTTTATTATTATTATATAGCAGGTGTTGCATTAAATGTTAATCCTCATAATTGACCTCTGCATTAAGTTCTAGTATCACTTTTGAATTAAGTTATACTATTACCATTTTACAGATAAGGAAAGGAAACTGAAGTTTGTAGAAGCTAAAGAGTTTCTTCCAAGCCAAAGAGGCTGTAAGCAGCAGAGCTGGAATTTGAACTCAGGTCTGACCGACTCCAAAGCCCCAGGTCCTCACTGGAGGGATGGGAACAAGAAGAGAGCTTGTGCAGGAAGACTCCAGTGTCCTGACATTCTTGTACGTGTCCAGTATCACTGTGGTTGTGTTTGACTCTCTCCATCCAGGATATCTATCAGTGCTGAGTGGTTTCTAAACTCCTAACTGAAACAGTCAGAATATACACAGGAATTATCTCAACCCAGGAACTTGACCTACATTCCCTCATGTCGTCATTGATATTTGAATGATTATCAGGTACTTTCACATTTCATGACAGCACTTGCTTCTCTAGAACTGATATAGCCTAAGGTGCTTCTTGAAACCAACACAGAGATTTAGAAAAGTTAGACAACATAAGACAATGTCCACTAATGATACCTCTGTGCTGAAAGTTCTTGGTCAAACCTCGGACAGATTCTTCTCTGACAAACTTGGAACTCTCTATGGCTTCGAAGTCAGCTCTTTGGGGATGTGCTGGAGCTGGCTTATACTGGCTCATGAGAACCAGCCCTGTACACCCCTTCGAAACTTTGCACTCAATGAAGTTATATCAAATGGCCGTGACAGAAGTACTTATTATACCTGTCTCTTAGTTTCCTGGGGTTGCCTTAGCAAAGTACCACAAAGTACCATAATTGCGATTTAACTATTACCATGTTATGTATTATTTATTATGCAGCATTATTTTCCTAACCATTGTAATGATGTAACTAATTGCTATTATAAAAGTAGTATCAATGATATACCTGTACTGTATTCTCTTATAGTTCTGAAGGTCAGAGGTCAAAGTGCCAACAGGGCTATGCTTCTTCTGACATTCTGCGTAGAACCTTCCTTGCCTCTTTCTAGCTTTTGCTGGTGGCCATCAACCCTTTGCATTCCTTGGCTTATAGGTCCATCCCTCCAAACTCCACCTGTGTGAGCCCTATCCCTCCACTTGTGGGCCCTGACATTTTCCTGTGTGTCTCTCTGTGTCACTTTTCTTCTTCTTACAAGGCCATCAGTAATATTGGTTTAACTGCACACCCGGCTCCAGTTTGACTTAATTTTAACTAATTACATCTAGAATGACCTTATTTCCAAATAAGGCCACATTTGGAGGTACACAGGGTTAGGACTTGAACATATATTTCTGGGGAGGCCCAATTCAACCCATAACCATGAAATCGGAAAATGCTACAAATCTGGGCTTTTTTTTTTTTTTTTTTCAGTTGGTTTGCAGTGTATCAGTGTGTTAAGGTCTGTCACATGACATCAGGAGAAGGCCATTCACCACAACTTTTCCATGGGAGTTTTCATCAGAAATGTCCACATACTCCAAATAGACTAAATTACCCTCCCTGGCAGAGTAAGAATTAAAAGTGGAAGCATGCTGGGGCACCTGGGTGGCTCAGTGGGTTAAGCCGCTGCCTTCAGCTAGGGTCATGATCTCAGGGTCCTGGGATCGAGTTCCGCATCGGGCTCCCTGCTCAGCAGGGAGCCTGCTTCCCTCTCTCTCTCTCTGCCTGCCTCTCTGTCTACTGTGATCTCTCTCTGTCAAATAAATAAAATCTTTAAAAAAAAAAAAAGTGGAAGCATGCTAGTTGGGATTTACCAGCCATTTCTTAGTCCTTTAAAAATTTCTGGTATATATTTCCATTATTTAAAAAATTGAAAAATAGAGAAAAATAGAAAGAGAAGTTAAAAATAAATCATTCATAGCTTCATCACCCAAAAAGAGCCATCATTAATTCTTGATACATTTTCAAAATATTTTTGGAATTTTTTTTTTTGCTATTGGTATTGGTTTTTTGGTGACTAGCCTGTTTGAATGTCTTGTCCTCTCTTCTGCATGCCTTTTATTTGATAAATTTTGAAGATGTATGAGTAACAATACCTGAAAATGGCATTCCAGTTATAAAAATCACACTATGAGATTAAGCAAAATCCTGTCACCCCCAATCCTAATCCTCTGGAAGAAGTGCACTCTTCCAGAACTTTTTTTTTTTAAGATTTATTTATTTATTTATTTGACAGAGATCACAAGTAGGCAGAGAGGCAGGCAGAGAGAGAGAGAGAGAGGAAGGGAAGCAGGCTCCCTGTCGAGCAAAGAGCCTGACGAGGTGCTCGATCCCACGACTCTGGGATCATGACCTGAGCCGAAGGCAGAGGCTTTAACCCACTGAGCCACCCAGGCGCCCCTCTTCCTGACCTTTTAAAATGCATTTTTATGCATACATTTCTTGTTCATATACATGATATATTTTTCTTCACAGACATAGACCATAGCACACTATGTATTTTATCCCACAGCTTACTTCTCCCCTCCCATTCTCCCACTACATTGTCTGTCCTTAAGAATTTCTTTTATGTCAGACTTCACTTGTTCCCTTTGATTGCTGCAATATATTTTTACTCTATAGATATGCCATAATTTAGTTACTGTCCCAATGCTGATTTTTAGGTTGTTTTCAGTTGTTCATGATCATAAAGAAGCAAGGAAAGGAAGCAAGGAAAATCCTTATACCCACCTCTTTGTGCACATACACAAGTATTTCTTTTCTTTTATAACACATTTTTAAAATTTAAATTCAATTAATCAACATGGAATGTACTATTGGTTTTAGATGTAGAGGTCGGTGATTCATCAGTCTTATAAAATACCCAGTGCTCATTACATCACGTGCCCTCCTTAATGCCCATAACAACAGACTCTTAATTACAGGAAGTACACTGAAGGTTGCTGGTGGAAGGGGGGGGGCATGGATAACTGGGAGATGGACATGTACAAGTGTTTCTTTAGGATAGATAACAAGAAGCAAAATTTCTGAGTTGAAGAATATTTAAAATATTAATATCATGCCAACTTTCATGAAAGCAATGCCAATATACCCTTCCACCAAAAGTGTAGAAGAGGATCCATTTCTCCACATTCTAACCCACAGGGGATAGTCTGTTCTTCTAAAAGCTTGTCTAGGCAACTGGAAACATGATCACAGCTGCTGCTGAGCAGGAGGGATTCATAGTTCTCAGTGATTTGAGAACTACTTCCCGCCCTTGATAAAGATAAGTGTGAGTTTAACTATTACTATTTTACGTATTCAGTAGTTATTTACCATGTTGTATTATTTTTGTGACCCATATAATAATGCAACTAACTGAAATTATATAGACAGCATCAATACCACCAATGATGAACTATTAAATAATTGAAGAAATAAAAATCACAAGTCAGAGGCTCTATGTGGGACTGTATATTTGTTTGTTTATATCTAAATTTAAAAAAAAAAACCCACCCCAACTTTGTCTTTTCTGAACTTCCTAGGTTTCATCCAGTTTCTCTGAATAACAGTCTTATCCTTTAGCTCCAACTATATATTCTTTGATTGTAGGTTCAAATTCCCAGGTGGTCATCTTAACAGAAATCAGTCCTCCCTTCCCCTGGCAGGAGATTATTAATTAGGTTAAAGCACAGTCCCAATAAGACTAATTTTACTATGAGTCATTTAAGTCTTAAGTAAGTCTTCTGTCTTGTGATATCCTTTTATTAATGTCAAGAAATAAAGACCTTCCTGTCAAAATTCATTAAGATGTTTACATCTACACTGTAATCTTCAACCTCCCAACGTAGGAGAATTGTCTGGAGACATGATGCAAGTTTTTGTAAGAAACTGTACCAGCTTATGAAATGCATGGCTGATATTTTTCTCTGAAGGGGTAAATGGTGACACCAAATATTTTTTTTTTCTTCTTTGTTTTCTTAAAGTTATGAAACTGAGAATGGTTTTTGTTTTTTTGGGATGCATGTTGTGATTGGTTATCTTACTTTTGCAAACAAGTAATGAAACAATTTAAAATAATGTACATTTGGAGGCTGGCTCGCCTGAAATTTGTGGGATGGGCCAGGGCTAGAGACTCACGTAGTCTGCTACCAGAATTCCCTTTTTTCAGGGTGGTTGCTCTTTTTTCTAATAAGGCATTCAACTTATTAGATGAGGCCCAACCACATTGTGGGTCTGTTTATTAAAAGTCTACTGAGTTAAATGTTAGTCTCATCTGAAAAATACCTTTGCAGAAACATCTAGAATAATCTTTGACCAAATATCTTGTTGCCATGGCCTAGTCAAATTGGACAGATAATATTAACTATCAGAGATGGCTTCACTGGTGAAATATAATGCTAGTTCTACACCAAGTTTCTTCGAAAAGGTAGTAAGAGGAGAGAAGAGTCCTAATTCATTTTATAAGAATAACACTGCCCTGATGTCAAAACCAGAACAAGGCTTTACCAAAAAAGAAACCTACAGACCAACATCCCTCATGAACACAAACACAATGATATTCTACAGAATATTAGCAAGTGAAATCCAGCAATTAATAAAAGGAGTAAAACATCATGATCAAATAGAATTTATCCTGAGGATATAAGGCCAGTCTGACATCTGAAAATCAAGCAATGTGATTCACCATAACAAGGAACTGAAGAAGAAAGACCACATGATCATTTCAATAGCTGCAAAACAGCATTTGCTAAAATCTAACACTCATTTATGATAACAATTCTTAGAAGACAATGAATAGACTGGAAGATCCTCAAGCTGATAAAGGCATCTAAAAAATCCTTAACTATCATCTGATTTGATGGTGAAAAACTCAATGCTTTCCCCTAGTAACACAGGAACAAATCAAGGACGTCTGTCTCATCACTCCTATTGAACAATAATACTGATGGCCTTAGCTATTGCAAAAAGGCAGGAAAGATAAAGCACAGGGGTGCCTGGGTGGCTCAGTCTGTTAAGCATCTGCCTTCAGCTCAGGTCATGATCCCAGGGTCCTGGGATCCCGTCCCGCATCGGGTTCCCTGCTCTATAGTGAGATCGAGCTGAGCACAGAGCCTGCTTGAGATTCTTCCTCCTTCCCCCTCTCCCCCCTCAGCTTGTGCATGTGCAGGCTCTTTCTCTCTCTAAAAAGGTAAATAAATAAGTAAACAAAATCTTTAAAAAAAGACAGTTATGAATGGCAAATAAACACAGGAAAAAATGCTTATCATCTTTAGTCATTGGGACAATGCAAATTAAAACCATAATGAGGAATCGGTACACATAGTTAGAGTGGGGGAGGAAAAAGAACACCACCAGGCGCTGTCAAACACAATGGTGGGAATAAAAATAATACAGGCACTTTGGCAACAGTTTGGCAATTTCATATAAACACTTTTAAATAAGACATACCAAACCCACTACTTTGTAATTACCTAAGAAAAATGAAAGCGAACCTTCACCCAAAAACCTGTATGCAAATGGTGATAGCAGTTTTGTGTATATTTTCCCCAAACTGGAAAACACCACAAATCTCCTTCAGCTGATGGATCCTGGAACAAATTGCCATACATCTATGTATTGGTATACTACTTGGCAAAAAAAAAAAAAAACTACTGACACACACAAAATGGTTGACTCTTAAATGCATTTTACTCAGCCTCAAAAGGCTATATATGATTTTACTTATACCACTGCTATGAACTGAAACTATGTGTCTCTCACCCCGCAGAGTCCTATGTTGAAGGCCTAACTCCAAATGCAATGGTATTTGCAAATGGGGCCTTTGAGAGGAAATCTAGTTTAAATGAGGTCATAGAGGGGCCCCCCACCCCCCAGTATGAGATTAGTGTCTTTCTAAGAAGAAAGAAGAGGACAAGAAACCAGAACTCTGTGTCCATGTGAGGACATAGTGAGAAGGTAGACAATGTGCAGGCCAGGAGGCAGGCTCTCACCAGGAACAAAATTTGCTGGCGCCTTGGTTCTGGACTTCCCAGCCTCCCGAACTATGAGAAAGAAATGTCTGTTACTGAAACCACCCAGTCCATAATAATTTGTTATAGCAACCAGAACAGACTAACACAATCACAGTCTCAAAAGAACGAAAGCATAGGAACAGAAAATGATATGTGGTTGCCAGGGCATCAGATTGGAAGAGTTGTTTACAAAGGAGCATGAGGGAACATTCTGGGCAGGATGGGTCTGTTCTCTATCTCAATTTTGGTAGTGGATACATCATTACGTATGCTTGTCAAAACTTCTGGAATTGCACACTAAAAAGGGTGAATTGTACTATGTGCCGATTTTATCTCTATACACCTGATTCCTAAAAATGTCTTATGGTTGACAGCAAGATACAGAGAATGCCTGAAAAAAAAAATAGGAGAAAGCATGAACTGATTTAGATGGAAATGGGCAAAGCCAAGAGATCAAGGCCAAATAATCAGAAATGCTGAAAGTAAACTGAAATAGGAATAGAAAATTTCTGGTGAAAAGCTTTTCAGGAGAAAAAGGTTGAGGCCTACAGGTTCAATATGTACACATACTCTGAGTACAGAGTACATAATACACAATACTGTTTGTTGCCATACTGGCTAAAAAGTTAAGGCAGCCTTAGACAGAACTCACTAGAAATACAGTGTTCTCTACATAAGCAAGGAAGTGTTGCTTAGTCCTCGACATACATAAAGAAAGATAGCGAAAAGTAGTGTAATAAAATTAAAAATAATTATACAAGTAATGTAAAATAGTACAAAAAACTTACAATACAGAGAAAAAGACACCATTATCAAAATGCAATCTAAATCCAAAATAAATTATTCTATTATATAAATATAAATGTTTCTTGTAGAAAAAAGAGAAAAAAGTCCCGTTTTTAAAATTTAAAAATTCTGACAAAGTCAAGTAAATGTAAGTTAAAATAGTAGATACTATTTTAAGTCAATGAAGCTAACAATAATGAGAAAGTTAGGGAAACACTCAGTGATGGCAAGAATGTGTGTCACAGGGAATTCAATTTTGATAGAATGAAAGAGGTTCAGCTACTCTGTAAAGCAACTTGGCAGCAGTTTGTGAAACTGAAAGCAGGTATAATCCCAAGACCTGGCAACTCCAGTCACAGGTAATTGCCTTAGAGAAACTCATGCACCTATTTAAAAATGTACATAGCAATATTTTGTTTAGAAGCAAAATATTTAAAAGAGTAAATATTCCTTGCCAGATTAGATAATTAAATGTCATTGTCATAGAATGCAATGATATACAGAAGGAAGTATTAGAACTACATGCATTGTGCTTGATAAATCTCAAAAACAGGATGCAGAGTAGTAAAAGCCAATTACAGAAAAAAAAAGCCAATTAAAGAATTATACAACAGTATGACACCATCATCTGAAAAACACATAATACACAAACATTTATATGTATATCCACACACAGACACGTACATACTTTGCAGAATAGATACGTTGTGTACGTGTCTGAGCGTGTGCGAACAAGTGTGTGTATTTCTCTGCAGAGGAGAAAGGGCTACATAAAGGACATCTCTATTTGTAAAGTTATTTTTTTCTGTAGTTTTTTTTCCTCTTAGAATGAAGGAAAGAAAGAGGGAGGAATGAAGGGAAGAAGGAAGGATACCAAGATGTTTAAAAAATTGCTCTGTATACTTTTTTTTATACTTGAGGTATCTTTTACCAGAAAGGAATACTTAGCCCTTGTAAACAACTCAAGATACACATAAAAGTGTAAAAAAAGGTAATCCCAAAGAAAAATCTTAACGGTTTGCGGCATATTCTTCCAGACTGTGCCATACTTTCATTAGACTGCATGTCATATACGTAATTTTTCTGTATCCTTTTTGAAGAGGCCAAAATTTCTGAAAAATACTCTGATTCATGAAGTGAATACTGAGGTCGGTCCTTTTTCTGAGTCTCTGGGGCGTCTTCTTTCCCTTACTCCACTGTATCCTCTCGTCGTTCCATATTCCCGTTTGCAAATTATGGGGTCTGTCCTTCGCCCCACTCTCTCCATTTGGGGGCTATCTCAATTCATCTCAGATTTACCGCTGAACGGAGGACGACCCTCACCGTTCCCAAACCAAGTCTCCCTGACCCACAGGCATCCATTCCGGATCCCTTTACCTTCTGAAATGAAAAGTCTTGGAACCGCGTCTGATTTTCTGACGCCTTTAATGTGCGTAATTCATGAAAAACTACAATCCCCGTGGGGCTCTGCTCCTGGGTGCGCTCCTCTCCGCCCCATCTCCCGCCTCCACGGCTGCGCCTGCGCATTCTGAGCGCGGACCACAACTCCCAGGATGCATCGTGATGTTGCCCGCGCAGCCTTACTTCCTGCCAGGCCGTTTCCTGGGTAACAGCGGCTCGGCCATTCTGGGAAGTTTAAGGTAGGAGGAGCTTGTGGGCCGCCTGGAGAGCTTTGGGAGTAGCTTATTTTAACCGGTCGCAAGAACGCGGCAGGGCTGCAGCAGAGAAACCGCTGCCTAGTTGTGCCCAGACTCTGCTTTTCTGAACGGGGAGATGGTTCTTTGCACCTCACTTCAGGCAGGACCAGCACAGGTGCTTCGCGGCTTGCTCTTGTTTATTGTCTTTCGGCCCCTTCTGGAATGTAAGCTCCACCCGGCGGGGGTTTGGTCTGTCTTGTTCACTGATGTGTCCTCAGCACCTAGAACAGTACCCAGCACGCAGTAGGCTCTCAATGCATATGAACACCCAGTACAATATCCGTGGAATGAATGGTGACGACTCCATCCTGAGATAGGAGCCAGGTGGAAGGGCGGCAGGAGAGCAGATTGTTGGGAAGAAGGGAGGAATTTCAGTCGGATACGTTGAAGGTGGAAGAAGTAGTGCAGAGGCAGCATAGAAAGACTCGGGTGAACATACCCTATATCCTCCTACTTAGCTCTGTGGCTTTGGACAGGTTCTCTAATGGCTCCGAGCCTCAGTTTCTTCATCTATAAACTGAGAATAATCATATTTAATACATAGGTTTGTTCCCGTTACAAAGAGCTGATGTATAACGTAGGTTCAGCCTAGGGCCTGGCATGTAATAAGCATTTCTTGAGAGGTGGCTGTTATCATTCTTTTTTTTTTTTTTTTTTTAAGATTTTATTTATTTATTTGACAGAAAGAGATCACAAGCAGGCAGAGAGGCAGGCAGAGAGAGAGGAGGAAGCAGGCTCCCCGCCGAACAGAGAGCCCGATGCGGGCCTCGATCCCAGGACCCTGAGATCATGACCTGAGCCGAAGGCAGCAGCTTAACCCACTGAGCCACCCAGGCGCCCGGCTGTTATCATTCTGATTAGTATTTAGTATCAAAGGTGGGACATTGATAAGAATCACTGAAGTAGGGGGCGCCTGGGTGGCTCAGTCTACTTAAGCGACTGCCTTCAGCTCAGGTCATGATCCTGGTGTCCTGCATGGGGCTCCCTGATCAGTGGGGAACCCGCTTCCCCCTCTTGTTCCCCAGTTGTTCCCCCTTCCCGTGCTGGTGCTTGCTGTGTCTCACGATCGCTCTCCTTCTCTCTCTTATAAATAAATAAATATTTTTTTTAAAAAAAATTATTGAAATAGACTAAAAGTAAAACTATTGGAATTGAACAGATAAAAGACTTGTGAGGTTTGGATGCAAAAGTTAGAATTGTTATTAATACAGGAGTTTGGGGGCCATAGGCAGTTTGGTTCAAGGTCTTTTTATTCAGTTGCAAAACAGAATGAAAATCTCTCAGCAGATGCAGCCCAGAGAACATATTGGCAACAAATCTTTCGATTTGCCCCAAGCTGCCATTTTATTTATTTATTTATTTATTTATTTATTTATTTATTTATTTTTAAAGATTGTATTTATTTGAGAGAGAGAATATGAGCAGGGGGAGAGGAAGAAGCAGACTCCCCACTGAGAAAGGAGCCCAATGCTGGACTTCATCCCTGAGATCATGACCGGAGCTGAAAGGTTTAACTGACTGCGCCTCGCAGGTGCCCCCACAAGCTGCCATTTTAAATGCAGGGGTAGTTGGTTCTAGGTCAGAGGCCCCATTCATTTGCTTTCCACTGATACATGAGAGAAAATGTGCACTCTTTGCTGCTGCTGTTCTACCCACCAGCCTTCTTTTGTTTTCTCCTGAGGTTGTTGATCAGGACAACAAAAGAGATGTTAGTTTTCAACAAAGCTTTATAAATAACCCTGACCCAGCTCCACTATAATTACTACCATAAATAGCTAACAGGCATTTAAGAAAATATCCAAAGGAATGGACCTTCATATTGAACCCCGTCCATGCCTTGTTCCTGACAGTGATACAAACAAAATTTTTAGTTTTGGTCACCTCTGATAAAACATAATTTTTTTCCGATCTGTGAGTTGTGTGCTTTTCAGCCAAATACTAATTTCAAGAAAGGTTGTGTGGACCTAGCCATTCTATGACATCATGTCTGATTTTACCTTTCTGTAAGGCAACATTTATAGTCATAAAGCAAAGTAGATTTCATGTAGAAGAAGGATAAAGGCCGGATGTCTGAGGTTTTTGTTCTGGCCTTGCTGTTTCCTGTAGTATCTGACTGTAGCTAGTTATAATGTTTCATGTTTATTTAAGGTGTGGGCAGAATGTGAAAAAAAAAATAGACAGTTGGCTGCAGCATTTGAGCTATGTTTTTGCTGCTTGACTTCTGCTTTGTTCTGTTGTTATAAGAAATAGAAGGGAGAGAACGCCATGTTTCAGAACAATAGATTCTTGTTTTCACCCAACACCGTTTATTTCTTCACATAGATAGGACTGTAAGTAAAACTTGCAGGGACATATTCTGAGTGTCCTCCAATTCAGGATGGCTGGCCTTTGGTGGGTCACAGTGGTCCCATGGACCTCACTTCAAGATTACAAGATAACTTTGTATCTAAATGCTAGGTGTGGTCATAAAAGGATCACTGTTTTGTGCTCTGTTTCCCAAGTGGAAAGGAAACACACTGATTTAACCAGAGTTACTCTTTGCTCTCTTGTGAATTTTGTTGTAGACATGTTTATAACAAAGAATTAAAACAGTACTTTCAAGTTTATTATTTTTAAATTAAGGGTAATTGAATGTCAATGTAATTCAATGTCAAATTAAGACTAATTGATGTCCTAGCCAAAACAATAGACTATCTTAATAAATCCTTTCTTAATAAGGATAGCCTAGAATAAAGTTGAGTAAGACTCCAGCCCTTGACTTTGTTTTCGCAGTGGGATGGCCACATCTTCATCCTCCCTGATAATGGAAACATTTAACAGAATTGGAAACCTACTTTCTGTTATGGACATTGCTGCGCTGCCTCCCACCTTTCCCTGCAGGACCCCAGGGGGCTCCGTTCACATCAAATTGTTGTTGCTGTTGTTTTCCAAAGAGGACATCTCGATTATTTGTTTCCATCCGTTTCTTAAAAGGTAGAAAGGAGGTTAATGAATGTTGTATTTATACATTGCTCCTCCCATTCCAGAGATGTGACAGTCTTAGTCACTTTTGAGTAAAACTGGGGTCAAGTTCCCAAGATTCCTGTCACTTTCCAGGGACGGCCTGGCTCTGAGTTCTTGTTATCACCGAACTTCTTTCTCTCTTAACCTCCATGGAGAGACTCTGTGCTTTCTCTCTCCAGTTTCTTACCAGACATCTTACTCTCCAACTCTTTCCTCCTCCCACAACTTTTTCTTCCTCCCCTTATCTTTCCCATTTATGTGGAGCCCCGTTTTTATTTCTTGGGCCTCTCCCTTCAGACTCTCCAAGGAAATAATATTTTTATTCTTTGTTATACAGAGCGGTTTAGCCTTGTGTACCCATCTCAGCTTTAAACTTTACCTTTGCATAAAAAAAATCATATTAATGTGACCTGCTAACCAAGGGTCCTATATTAGGTCATTTACCCCTTAGCACTGACAAGGGTTTTATTTGTTTAGTTTAGATTCAATTAGCCAAAATATAGTACATCATTAGTTTCAGATGTTGCATTCAGTAATTCATCATTTGCGTATAACACACAGTGCTTGTCACATCACATGCCCTCCTTAATGCCCATCACCCAATTACCCCACCCCCACCTCCCCTCTAGCAACCCTCAGTTTGTTTCCTATAGTTAAGAGACTCTCATCGTTTTTCTCCTTCTCTGATTTCTTCCCTTTCAATTTTCCCTCTATTCCCCATGATCCTCTGTGCTGTTTCTTATATTCTACACAGGAGTCAAACCATATGACAGTTGTCTTTCTCTGATTGACTTATTTCATTCAGCGTAATATCTTCCAGTTCCATTCACATCGATGTAAATGGTAAGTATTCATCCTTTCTGACGGCTGAGTAATATTCCACTGTATACATATACCACATCTTCTTTATCCATTCATCTGTCTATGGACATCTGGGCTCTTTCCATAGTTTGGCTGTTGTGGACATTGCTGCTATAAACATTCCTGTGCACGTGCCCCTTCAGATCACTACATTTGTATCTTTAGTAAATACCCAGTAGTGTGATTAGGGGGTTTTAGGGTAGCTCTATTTTCAGCTTTTTGAGGAACCTCAATACTGTTTTCCAGAGTGGCTGCACCAGCTTGCATTTCCACCAACAATGGAGGAGGGTTGCCTCTTCTCCCCATCCTTGCCAACACCTGTTTTTTCCCTGACTTGTTAATTTAGGCCTTCTGACTGGTGTGAGGTGGTATCTCATTGTGGTTTTGATTTGCATTTCCCTGTTGCTGAGTGATGTTGAGCACTTTTTCATGTGTCTGTTGCCCATTTAGATGTCTTCTTTGTAGAAATGTCTGTTCATATCTTCTGCCCATTTCTTGATTGGATTATTTGTTCTTCAGGTGTTGAGTTTAATAAGTTCCTTATAGATTTTAGATACTAGCCCTCTATCTGATATGTCATTTGCAGATATCTTCTCCCTCTCTGTTGTCTTTTAGTTTTGTTGACTATTTCCTTTAATGTGCAAAAGGTTTTTCTTGACGAGGTCCCAATAGTTCATTTTTGCCCTTGCTTCCCTTGCCCTTGGAGATGTGTCTAGCAAGAAGTTGCTGCAGCCAAGGTCACATAGATTTCTGCCTGTGTTCTCTAGGATTTTGATGGATTCCTGTCTCATATTGGGCTTTTTATCCATTTTGAGATTATCTTTGTGTGTGGTATAGGAAAATTGTCCAGTTTCATTCTTCTGCACGTGGCTGTCCAATTTTCCCAGCACCATTTGTTGAAGAGACTGTCCTTTTTCCATTGGATATTCTTTCCTGCTATGTAAAGATTAGTTGACCATAGAGTTGAGGGTCCATTTCTGGACTCTCTATTCTGTTCCATTGATCTATGTGTCTGCTTTTGTGCCAGTACTGTACTGTCTTGATGATTATAGATGTCCAATAGAGCTTAAAAAGGAGCTAATTAAAAGGAGCTAATTCTCCTTTTAAAGTCCAGAATTGTGATGCCACCAGCTTTGGTTTTCTTTTTCAACATTCCTCTGACTATTCAGGGTCTTTTCTGCTTCCATACAAATTTTAGGATTATTTATTCTATTTCATTGAAAAAAATTGATGATATTTTGATAGGGATTCCATTAAATTTGAAGATTGTTGTGGGTAGCATAGACATTTTAACAATATTTATTCTTCTAATCCATAAGCATGGAATGTTTCTCCATTCCTTTCTTTCTTTCTTTTTTTTTTTTTAAATTTGAGAATGAGAGAGAGAGTACAAATCAGGGGGAGAGGCTGAGGGAGAAGCAAACTCCCTGCCAAGCGTGGAGCCTGACACAGGGCTTGATCCCAGGACCCAGAATCATGACCTGAGCTGAGTTGCTTAACTGACTGAGCCCCCCAGGCAACCCTGTTTCTCCATTTCTTTGTGTCTTCCTCAGTTTCTTTCATAAGTGTTCTGTAGCTTTCAGAGTACACATACTTTACTACTTTGGTCAGGTTTATTCCTAGGTATTAAGATACCTAGGTTTTTGGTGCAATTGTAAATGGGATTGATTCCCTATTTCTCTTTCTTTGTCTCATTGTTAGTGTATAGAAATGCAACTGATTTTGTGCAGTGATTTTATATCCTGCCATGTTGTAGGATTTTACATCCTGCCATGATTTCTTATATGAGTTCTAGCAACTCTGGGGTGGAGTCTTTTCAGTTTTCCACATAAACTATCATGTCATCTGCGAAGAGAGAGAATTTGACTTCTTCTTTGCCTTCTTGGATGCCTTTTATTTCTTTTTGTTGTCCGATTGCTGAGGCTAGGACTTCTAGTAGTATGTTGAGTAACAGTGGTGAGAGTGGGCCTCATTGTCATGTTCCTGACCTTAGGGGGAAAACTCTCAGTTTTTCCCCATTGAGAACAATATTCACTGTGGGCTTACCATGTGTGGCTTTTATGATATGTTCCTTCTTTCCCTACACTGTGGAGAGTTTTAATCAAGAAAGAATGCTGTATTTTGTCAAATGCTTTTCTGCATCAATTGAGAGGATCATATGCTTCTTGTCCTTTTATTAATGTAATGTATCACATTGTTTGATTTGCAAACGTTGAACTGCCCTTGCAGCCCAGGAATAAATCCCACTTGGTCATGGTGAATAATCTTTTTAATGTACTGTTGGATCTTACTGTCTAGTATGTTGGTGAGAATTTTGGCATCTGTGTTCATCATGGATATTGATTTGTAATTCTCCTTTTTGGTGGAGTCTTTGTCTGGTTTTGGAACCAAAGTATTACCTCACTGAATGAGTTTGAAAGTTTTCTTTCCATTTCTGTTTTTTGAAACAGAGTATAAAAGGTATGAATTCTTCTTTAAATGTTTAATAGAATTCCCCTAGAAGCCATCTTGCTCTGGACTCTTTTTTGTTGGAAGATTTTGGATTACTGCTTCAGTTTCTTTGCTGGTTATGGGTCTGTTCAGGTTTTCTATTTCTTCCTGGTTCAGTTTTGGTAGTTTATGAGTTTCCAGGAATGCATCCATTTCTTCCAGATTACCTAATTTGTTGTCATATAGTTGTTCATAATGTGTTCTTAAAATTGTATTTCCTTGGTATTGGTCATGATCTCTCCTCTCACTCATGATTTTATTAATTTGATGTTCTTTATCTTTTCTTTTTGATAAGTCTGGTTAGGGGTTTATCAATCTTATTAATTCTTTCAAAGATCCAACTCCCACTTTCATTGATCCGTTCTACTCTTCTTTGGTTTCTAGTTCATTGATTTCTGTTCTAATATTTATTACTTATCTTCCCCTGCTTGGTTTAAGCTTTATTTGCTGTTCTTTCTCCAGCTCCTTTAGGAGTAAGGGTAGCTTGTGTATTTGAGACTTCTCTAATTTTTTGAGAAAGGCTTATATTGCTATATACTTCCCTCCTAGGACCATGTTTGCTGTATCCCAAAGGTTTTGAACAGTTGTGTTTTCATTTTCATTTGTTTCCATGAATTTTTAAAATTCTTCTTTAATTTTCTGGTTGACCCATTCATTCTTTAGTTGGATCCTCTTTAATCTCCAAGTGTTTGTGTTGCTTCTAAATTACCTCTTGTGATTGAGTTCAAGTTTCAAAGCTTTGTGATATGAAAATATGCAGGGAAAAATTCCAGTATTTTGGTACCATTTGAGATCTGATTTGTGACCCTGTATGTGATCTATTCTGGAGAATGTTCCATGTGCACTCAAGAAGAATGTGTATTCCGTTGCTTTAGGATTGAATGCTCTGTATACATATGGGAAGTCCATCTTGTCCAGTGTGTCATTCAGCACCTTTGTTTCCTTGTTGATCATCTGCTTAGATGATCTGTCCATTGCTGTAAGTGGGGTCCTGAAGTCCCCTACTACTATTGTATTGTTATCAATGTGCTTCTTTAATTTTGTTATTAATTGCTTTATATAATTGGCTGCACCGAAGTTAGGAGCATAATATTTTTAATTGTTAGATCTTGTTGGATTGACCCGTTAAGTATGATATACTGTCAGGCTTACAGCTCAGTGGGGAGTCTGCTTCTCCCTTGACCCTCCCCAATCCTGTGCCCTCTCTCTCTCTTCCTCTCTCAGTTAAATAAATGCAATCTTTAAAAAAAAAAAAAAAGAATTGATTTTGGACATGCTAAGTTTTAGATATCTGTTAAAAATTCTTATGAAAATGTCAAGTTAAAGTAAGTCTGAAAGAGATTAGAGTTGAAATAAAAGTGAATGTACAGATGATATTCAACATCTTGGGACTGAATGAAATGAAATAAGGAAGGAGTGTGAATAGACAAAAGATAAGTACTAAAGACTGATTTTGGGGTCCTCCAATCTTTAAAGGTGGGAAAATGGAAGAGGATCCAACAAAAGAGAGGCTGACAGCAGCAAAACCAAGAGAGTGTATGTTGCGGTATCATGGATATAAAAGGGAAAAAGGTGTTTCAAGATGGAGGGCGTGATTAACTGGTTACAAGCTGATGGTGAGTGGAAGGGGGACTGAGAATCATCCTTTGTGGGTCATTGAAGAGCATGGTTTCCATAATTTGGGGGACAAGAGATTGCAGTGGATTTGAGAAAGCATGGGAAGGAATACAGTGGAAACAGAGAAGACTCTCTTTTGCAGAGTTTTTTTTTTCTTTCCTTTTTTTTTTTTTCTTAATTTGTTTTATTTGTGGACATTTTCATGAATAAATATAGCAAGAATAGAGACTTTCACTTCCAGCCAAGATTGAATAACAGGACTGTATTTACTTTCCCACATGAAACATTTTTTTAAATGGACAAAATACGTGAAACAGTGATTTGAAAGACTTTGGGTGACAAAAGACAGTTATTCTTGAAAGAGAAGAAACAAATGAGTGAGCCACATGACTGCTGCAGCTTACTGCTTTGAGTGAGTTTCTGGGCCTCAGCACAGGAAAGGGGACAGAGCCTGGTGGGATCCTTGAATTGAGGATGTGGAGCTGAGAGTCTAGGGAGACTAAGTGACTAACATCACAGAATAAAATACTGTAGAGGAGAGAGCCACAGAGCGAGAACTTCAAAGATCTGGAGAAGGTCTCACTTTATTATTAACTGAATACACACTAGCACATGATTCCTTTAAAAGGATTAGCAGAAATATTGTCTGGTATTCACACAGTGCTGGGAATGGTGTCTTTTTCCTCCAGCCACAATGGAACTCAAGATTCACGTAACATTTGTTATAGTGCTTAGAAGCTTTTGCGGCAGTAGTGAGACTAATTAGCCACAGACACTGCATTTTTGGCTAACATATATTAAAAATGAGATAGAAAAATGTCAAATCATTGTAATTTAACCTCTTAAGATAAAGCTCAAGACTCATTATAGGAATACAAAAATACCCAGCATCCTTCAAGGAAAAATACATCATAATGTCTGATATCCAATAAAAGTTAATCAGGCAAGAAAATACTCCACATAATAACGAGATAAATCAGTTGGTCCAAAATCAGCTTAGAAGTGACACAGATGTTAGAATTAGCAAACAAAGACTTGACCATGATTATTATATCTTTATTGTATATGTTCAAAAATTTAAACAGAGATATGGAAGATATTAATATATCCAAATATGTATAAAGATGAAAACTATAATATCACAGATGAAAATATATAGGATGGAATCAATAGCAGATTAGACATTGTAAAGGAAAAGATTAATGAAATTGAAATAACAATAATGAAACACTAATGAATTAATCAGAAAAAATAATAAACAGCATAGCAGTGAGGTGTGGAAGAGTGTTGAATGGCCTCATAAATATGTAATTGGGAGAGAAGCTTGGACAGAAAAAATTTTGTAAGAAGTAATAATAAGGAAATTTTTTGAATTTTAATGAAAACTATAAACTCATATATTCACAGCCCTCAACAAGCCCAAGTTCAAGAAATGATGAAAATCACACCAAAGCACATCATGACTAGACAGCTCAAAACTACTGATAAAGAGATAATTTTAAAAACACATCTCAAAAGAGACATATTACATACAGTAGAACAAAGATAAGGGTGACAGTAGATTTCTTGCCAGAAATAATGCAGATGATAAGACATTGGAGCAACATCTTTAAAGCATATAAAATAATTTAAAAGACTGCTGAGAATTGTATACCTGGCAAAACTGTCTTTGAAAGATAAAAGTGTGACAAAGATTTTTTTCAGATATATGAAAGCTGAAGGAATTCATCACCAGCAGACTCACACTACAAGAAATAGTGTGGAAAGGTGGATCTAAGCAAAGAAAGGAAGAACACCAAAGATGAAAACTACATAGGTAAAAATATAAGATTTTGAAAGTATTTAAATCTTGTTAAAAGATAATTGATGATTTAAACAAAAATAATAACTGTAATATAGGACTACAACATATATAAAGCTGAACCACATGATAATAATAGCAAAAAGTTTAAGTAACATAAAGTAACATACTTTTAGGTTGTTATATGTACAGTGGCATAATATCATTTCAAGACCGATTGTGGTAAGGTAAAATGTCTACAGCAACCACAAAAAATAACAAAACAGTTATAGCTGATAAACTAACAAAGTAGATCAAATGATATCATAAAAAATACTCAAATGAAAAGAAGATTAAATCAGAAAAGATTAAATCAGAAAAAGATGAAAGAGAGGAAAAACTGATGGGACAAGTTGACAGCAAATAGAAAAATGATAAATGTGAACCTAATCATATCAGTAATCACATTAAATGTAAATGGTCTACATTTCATACAGAGATTTTCAAAATAGATAAAATAGAATTTGTTTTGGGGCATCCTAATTTTGACCCATTATATGCTACCTATAAGAATCACACTTCAGGGATACCCATGGGGTGCAGTTATTTAAACTCTTGGTTTCAGCTTGGGTGGTGACCTCAGGGTTGTGAGATCAAGCCCTACATCAGGTTTTGCACTCAGTGTGGAGTCTGCTTGAGATTCTCTCTCCCTCTCCCTCTGCACCTCCCACTTATATTCTCTCTCTGTCTCTCTCATATAAATAAATCTTCAAAAACAAACAAAAAAAAAGAATCACACTTCAAATGCAGATACAAAGAGATTAACAATAAAATAATGATAAATATTTACCATGTTAATACTAATCTAAAGATAGAGTAGCTAAAAAAAAAGAAAAAGAATGACTATATTAATATCAGATCATGGATAAAAATGTCATTCCACAATGATTTATCATTGTGAAGACATTCATCAAGACCTCAAAAGCTCTAAGATAATATGTAATTTGAACACTATCAATCAAATTAACCTACTTGTTAGTCATAGAATAGTTAGCTTGCATATGACACAATACACATTTTTCTAAAATGTGCATGGAACATATACCAACTTGGTAATATCCTGGCCCACAAAATAATTCTGAATAAATTCTTAAGGATTGAATTCATACAATGTGTTTTCTCTATAATAAAATTAAATTAGAAACCAATGACAGAAAGGTCACTAGAAAAATCCTCAAATATTTGTAATTTAAATAACAAATGGTTAAAGAATAAATCAAAAGGAAAGTGAGAGGGGCACCTGGATGGCTCAGTGGGTTAAGCCTCTGCCTTCAGCTCAGATCATGATCTCAGGGTCCTGGGATTGAGCCCAGATCAGGTTTCTGCTCAGTGGAGAGCCCGCTTCTCCCTCTTTCTCTGCCTGCCTCTCTGTCTACTTGTGATCTCTCTATTTGTCAAATAAATAAATAAATAAATAAAATCTTTTTAAAAAAAGAAAAATGAGTAAGTATTTTAAAAGAGATAAAATAAAAGGGCATATAAAATGCACAGTATGACAATAAAATAGTACATAGGAAGTTTATCGAATTGAATGGATGTATTAGAAAGATCTTAAGTTATCAATCTCAGCTTCCACTTTAAGAAACTAGGGAAAAAAAGAGCAAATTAAACCCAAAGCTGAGTTAAAAAAAATTATAGCACAAATCAATACAGTAGAAAACAAAAACAATAGACGAAATCGATGGAAACAATAAAATTGACATTTTTATCTGAAAGGATGAAGGAAAAAGAAAGATAACACTGGTTTTCAACATCAGGAACAAAGTGGTGGCATCACTATATTGTCCCCTGATGGTAAAAGGATGATAAGGAATATTGTGGACAATATTATGCCAGTAAACCCAACAAATTAGATGAAATGTGCAGTTCTTGAAAGGCACAACAAATTACAAAAGCCCAAGCAGGAAGAGATACCCTAATTTCTCTATTTGTACTAAAGAATTTAATTTGTGGTTAAATTTTTTCACAAGAAAACTTCACGTTCAGATGACTTCATTAGTGAATTTTATCAAACATTGAATAAGGAAATGATACTGATCTATACAAATGCTTCCAGAATGCCAGAAACATGGAATCACTTTTAAGCTGGCATTACCCTGACACCAAAACCAAAGACACTGTAGGTAAAGAAAACTACAGAATTAGATTCCTAAGATTTTAAAAACTATGATAATTTTAATAGAAATAGAAAAAAGTATTTGACAAAATCCCACATCCATTCATGATTAAAAACTCAGCAAACTAGTTATGGAAGGGCCTTTACAAACAATCAATATTAACATCTTACTTAATAGTGAAAGACTAAATGTTTTTTCTCTAAGGTCAAGAACAAGACAAGGATGTTTGCTTTCATCGCTTTTATTCAGCTTTGTGCTAAAAGTTATAGAAACAAAACTATTTGCAGATAGTCTGGTCTTCATTGTAATTACTCAATCTTGCCACTTTAGTGCAAAAGCAGCCATAGGCAATTTATCACCAATGAGTATTTATGTGTTTCAGGAAAACATTACCTGAAAATCAAGCATGGGCCATTGTTTCCTAACCCTTGGTCTATGTAGAAGATCCTTTGGAATCTACAAGAAATTTCTAAAACTACTGAGGTTACAAATGTTACAGGACGCAAGACCAATATACAAAAAATTTTGGTTTTATATAATAACAATGAATAATCAGGGTTAAGTGCATATATTATTATTAAATTATATGTATGAAATATGTAGTTATTGATTATTGTATACTACTAAAACTCATACAGTATTAAACTGTACATGTGACACATATACAATTTACTGTGTTTCAATTATAGCTCAAGAAACTTTTGTTCAAAAATATAGCAAGAATAATGCAACATACATACTCCCATCACTGTGCTTTCGTAAATTTTAGCATTCTTCTGTTCTTTTCCAGAGACACTTGCTGTAAAGGGGAGCAGAGAAATGGCCGTACCTAGAAGGGATTATGGGATAAAGTGAGGATTTTTGTTTTTTATTAAGGTGCTACAGCATGTCCATATGGGGATGAGAAGAGAGGACAAATGGAGGCATAAGGAAGTGGAACTGGCTCCTTGAGTGGGCTTGTGTGTCCTGTGCTCAAGGGAGACATGGGCCTGGGAGAAGAGCATACCTCCTCCGGAACAGACAAAGACGGATAGGACTTGCTTAATATGCCACAGTGGCTCTTTGTTAGTGATGATGATAATACTAACAATTACAGCAATGAAAATAGTTGGGAGGCCTTTGTATTCATTCATAAAATGAGTCACACAAATTCAGCAGTCCTTGATTTTCTTTGATGAAGTTTCCAACCAGCACATTGAAGAGTACCTTACAGGTACAGAATTTTTGAGGTCTCCAGCGAAGAAAGAGTAAAGACCTCAACCCCAACTTTCCCTGGAAGCAAGGTCCAGTTGGTCTAAATTGGAGGAATCCTTTGATAAGGATGATGGAAAATCCTCTACCTGTTTATTCACTGTAAAGTCGTATTGCCATTCAAAGTTTGCATTACTAGTAGTATTTTCATGAACAAAAACCTCTGTCCCCTTCCCTCTGTTCCCTTGTCAGTCCCACTACCATGAGTCCCATCACTGTTACTCATGCAAGAAAAAAATAGCAGTAGCTTCCGTTTATGAAGTGGTAGTAGGCGCTGTCCCTCAAATCTTTCACAATAGCCCTATGCAGTAGATAGTATCAGCTCCTGTTAATCGTGGAAAATGAGGCTTATAGAGCTTAGGTCAGGGTCTGAAGTCACATATCAGAAGTATCAGAGCCAGAATTAAAATCCAAGTCTGTGTGACTCCAAAGTCTTTGCTCTTTTTTTTTTTTTTAAGATTTTATTTATTTATCAGAGAGAGAGAGAGGGAGAGAGAGCGAGCACAGGCAGACAGAATGGCAGGCAGAGGCAGAGGGAGAAGCAGACTCCCTGCTGAGCAAGGAGCCCGATGTGGGACTCAATCCCAGGATGCTGGGATCATGACTTGAGCCGAAAGCAGCGGCTTAATCAACTGAGCCACCCAGGCATCCCAAGTCTTTGCTCTTGATGAGAATTTCATGTCATGCCACCTGCCCTTCTGAATGAAAAGTTTCACTGGTGTAGATATATGCATGTTTCCCTCCAATTCTAATTTATTGCAAGGACCACATTTTGACATAATAAAGGAACTCAGAAGGATAAAAATAATTCAGGGTTCCAACATCCTGTTGTAGCAACTGTTTCATTTTTATCCATTTCCTTTTGATCTTTATCCATATGTACATGTTTTACGTAGTTGTAGATATAATTTTGTATTCTGCCGCTATGGTTAATATGATACCAGGCATTTTCCTTCCTGCTATTTGGTCTTTAATGGATGCATAATACTCCATTTTCTTAAAGTGCCATGATTTCATTAACCATTCCCCACAATGGACCAAGTTGTTTCCATGTTTTGAGTTGTAGAAACTCTACTGTAGCAAACAATTTGATTTCTGCCCCCTCCTCCATCTTTTCTAATTTTTTTTAGAGAATCCGTTCCTAGGAGTGACATTACAAAACAAGAATTTGAACACGTTTATGGCTTTGATACTTTAAAAAAGAGTCAAATTAATAAAGTTTGTACCTCTGATGATAGTAAATGGATAGCCTAATCCACAAGAATAGATTAACTACATTAATTATTGTTTAGGGGAACCAAATTAATGACAAATGTGGAGTAATTGCTTGTGAGTACAGAGTTTCTTTTCGGGGTGGTGAAATGTTCTGGAAGTAGGTGGTGGTGATGGTTGTATAGCTTTGTGACAATACTAGAAACACTGAATTGTGTTTATACTTGAAAAAGGTCAATGGTATGTTATGTGAATTATATCTCAATAAAGCCACTATAAAGAATTAAAAACAAAGTTTCTGATATTCCAAGTAATGGTTTCAACCATTGCTATCAATGTTCTGTTTCTGTATTTATATATGGAAACATCAGACTGCCTGGGTTTGACTCATGATACCATCACTTAGCTGCTGTGTGACCCCTGGCCAGCGCTATGGAAGTTGGGTCCTACAGAAGTCCATGCTGAGACAGAGTTTGGGGTACAGGATATGTGTTGCAGATCAGCACTTATGAAAGCAGGGCAGAAGTGGGGCTAGGTGGAAGGGGTAGGAACAACACCCAAGTCTGACAGCCTCAGTCAACCCTGCAGGGAGCTTTGGGCGGTCATTGTCCTTCACTGAGCTGAAATGGCCCGACCTTTCCACACCGACCTTGGATGGAACCTCACTTGTGTTGCCAGGAAGGGCAGGATCTCGGGCCAGGCATGATCTGCATCTGTGACCAGCCCTGGGGAGCACAGGGCAAGGGGCTGGCTGTTCTGCTCTACCCCCACCACAGGGGAGCCCCAGGACCAGGCCTCCGGGTGGCATACCCCCATGTCTGTCATAAGAGGTCACCTGGCTCTGGCCTTTTGCCTCAATTCCCTCACCTGTAAAATTGAGACAATAATAGCACCTACATCTTGGGATTGTTAGGAAATTAAATGAGAACCCATATGCGAAACACTTAGAACAGAACGTCATAGGTTAACTGTTCAGAAAATTCTAGCTGTTTCTATTTTATTATTACTCTACTGAGTAATAAAGTCCATTTTTCCCAGACTAGCTGAAGAATTGCCATATAGCATACATACTGAAAAGGCTCTGAAGACTTCTTTTTTTTATAGACATCATTTTTTTAAGAGCATTTTCACTTTTACAGCAAAATTGAGCAGAAGGTACAGAGTTCCCATGTACTTCTGCCCCCCACCCCACACAGCCTCCCCCACTGTTCTGAAGACTTTTAAAGAAGGAATAACATTGGGGCACCTGGGTGGCTCAGTGGGTTAAAGCCTCTGCCTTCGGCTCAGGTCATGATCCCAGGGTCCTGGGATCGAGCCCCGCATCGGTCTCTCTGCTCAGCGGGGAGCCTGCTTCCCTTCCTCTCTGCCTGCTTGTGATCTCTGTCTGTCAAATAAATAAAACCTTAAAAAGAAAAAAAAAAGGAATAACATCTTTCTGGGAAGGGCTGTTTATATTTTGAGGCCATAATGGGCAGGACCTACAAGAAATGAGTGGAATGAGCTTGTGAAAGTTTCCCTGCCCCCCCCATCTGCCCATTGTCTGTCTACTCCTGACTAACATTTCCATCCCGTTCGATCATTCTTGGTTAGGAATACCTCCCTTTGGTGAGCAAGGGTTCAGTAGACCCTTCCTGCTATGACAACCAGCGGAGAGCAGAACCTCATGTCAAAGAAATTACTTTTGATACATAGATTAGGGCTATAGTTGTCAAAGGCACAGAGCTCCCCAGGACAGGAATCCCAGGGCAGTGGGCCGGATGTTACTAGTAGCAGATCCTGTGCACGTGGGAGGAGGGCAGCAGGAGCCCATGGGCGCCCCTGCTTGCAGGGCTGCAGGAGAGGGTCAGGCAAGGAGGGCGGGTGCTCGGAAAAGGAGGTGGAAGGTAAAAAGGAGCCTTTGCTTAGTCACAACTTGACCCTAGGTATGGTTTTCCTAGAGAGGAAAGACAGCCTAGACTTTTTAGTTTCTGATTTTGGGGTCAATTTCAGTAGTTTATCCATATTGGATGGGAGAAATTTTGTACAACAGCTTTGCTTTTTCATCTTCTTCTTCCTCTTCTTCCTCTCCTCCTCCTCCTCCTCCTTTTTCGTTATCATTATCACAGACTGAAATGGAATTTTCGGTGGAATACATTCTGTGAATTTTAACATGTATAAATTTAGGTAACCATCATCACAATCAGGATACTGAACGACTGTACTAACACACAAAACTTCCTGTGCTATGTCTTTGTAGTCACACTAATCTCTGGCAGCCACTGGTCTATACTCTATTATTATCCTTTGAGACAGCTCAGCTTTAAGTAATCTAGTGTCTTATCCTCATGGAGTTTGCAAAGATTGTGGGGTTTGGAGTTGGAGAGAAATGTTACCTCCTCCATTACTAAGCATTAAGTTAACCTCTTAACTGGGGAGGTTAACTTATTGAGACATGGAAAGAAAGGTAACATATTTATAGGGTCTCCTCTCCCACCCAATGAGGGTAAGCCTATCTTTGCCATCTTGATAACTGGGCCCCACCTGACAGATCAAGGTAAAATTAAGAGGAGGGGAGGGTCCAGCCTAAATGAGATAATATACATAAAATACTCAGAACAGGGTTTGTCATATGGGAAATGTCCAAAAAATGCTAGCTGTTATTTTCCTCCTCAACTGAATAACTCGGTCAGTGTTATGCAGACTACCAGAAAACTGTGACACAGCCTATAAACCAAGAAAGCTCCAAAGACTTTTAAAAATATAGACTTTACTTTTTAGAGTTGTTTTAGGTTCACAGCCAAATTGATTTACAGTGGAAAGGGCAGAAAGTTATTTGGGGGAAAGAATGGATTTGGCAGGGGAAATGAGAGAGACAAAAAGAAGAAAGAAAAAAAGAAAGCCAGCACAGGCTGTGTTTGAAGAGAGAGTTTTGTTTGGTTTTCTTTTGGGGTGGGGAGAGGGTCAGACATAGGCAGAAAAAGATGGAAAGTAGACGCATGCTTTGATCAGTAGGGCTTTGGGCAGTTTCATGCTAGATGAGAAAGATATTACAGATATTTGATTGTGTGGTATGGAGGAAATCCTCTTTGGCATTTTCAAAGAATGATATAATGATTTGAGTTGCTTTTAAATTACTTGTGGATGTAATTTATTTACATCTCCTGTTAATTGAGACAAACCATGAAGCAATACAATAGTCTCTTCTATATTATTATAATTATTGTGATACATATATGTATACATGCATTTTAAAATGTGATATAGACATAGACTTAATATATGTATACATACCCTGTTCAGGTAGCCTTATTAACACTATCTCATTTAACCCTCAAAACAACCCAAAGAAGTAGGTATTGCTGCTGTTATTCCATTTTACGGAAGAGGAAACCTAGATTTAGAGAGGTTAAGTAACCCACTCAGAGCCAGTAAGTGGATTTGACTATAGGCTTATTTTTTTTAAGATTTATTTATTTATTTTAGGAAGACAGAGTGAGCGCGTGGGTTGGGGGATGGGCAGATGGAGAAGGAGACAAGCAGACCCTGCCAGGAGCGGGGAGCAGGAGGCAGGACTTGATCCCAGGGCCCTGAGATCATGACCTGAGCTGAAAACCGAGTCAGACACTCAGCCAACTTAACCTCACCCAGGAACCCCTTATATATAAGCTTTTTGAAGGCAGAATCTGTTCTTCTAACCATTATGCTAGATGGCGACTACTCCAAGCCTCAAATTGCTCATCTATAAGCTAGAGAATAATTCCTGACTCATAAAAGCATTCTGAGGATTAAATGAGATCATTACAGGCTACCTAAAGGGATTTATTTTTATTCTTTGCTCCCAACTGTCTGCTACCCTGCCTTGCACACAGGAGGGATTCAATAAAAGCTCTACCATTTTATGACTAAGCATATTCCACGCTGACTCTAGGTTTCATGCAAGACGATTTTGAGTTAATGACCACTGTGCTAGCACTGGAGGTACAAGGATGAATAAAACAATCTTTGCCCTCGGGAGCTCATAATCCTCTGGGTTAAAAGCATACAAAGACATCATTTCTGTAGACTGTGGGTAGGTGCGGCTACAGAAGTACAGATGTATGGTCTGCACGCAAGCTGAAGGGCTCATTTGGAGTTGAGAGGACAGGCGAGAAGAAAAGGATAGGCATAGGAAGGCAAGACACAGTTTGGAGGATGGAAACCCGCTGGTATTCCATGTTTGTTACTGACGCATACATAAAATGCTGGGCAAGAAGTGGCAAGAAAGGAGGTGGAGAGAGAAGACCTTGTGTGCTACGTGAACTTCACCTTGTTAGCCGCTGATTCCAAAACAACTTATCCCCCCACGCTTTACCAACTTTTGCCATATCCCTGTTGTCTCTGTAATATTTGTTGGATATTCCCATCAGCTCACTTTTTAACTTAAACTTGCTTAGCGTAATGTCCCTGAAATCAGTCTTGTTATGCTAGTTTTTTCTAATACACTTTACAGTAAGAACATTATAGTTAAAAATTTAGAAAATACTTGTCCACAGGTGACTTAAAATCATCTCAGATACTACCAAGGGTATGGGTATCACACTTGTTCACGTAAACAGTGGGGAGTCCTTGAGGTTTTTTTTAGTAGAAGAATAAGATAGTTAGATTTACTTTCTTCATAAAAAACCAGAAATTTAAAATGTTTACTCAGGAAAAGAATGAGCAAATAGGTATTTCTCATTACAAAATTTCCTCTTTAAGATTTGGGGTTTATATTTCCCTCTTTATACTCTGGCTCCCAGACAAAAACTAGTTGATCAAGTTTAACCACAATACTTCTTTTAAGAAGGTTTAAACGGACCATTTGTTTATTTTTGTAAGCAAATACAAAGCATTGTGGAAAAACCATTTTATTTGTCTGTATGATTTCGTGATCATATTGTTTTTTTAAGAGTTTCTTTTCCCCTCTTATTCCAATTCAGTCTTGTATTATAATCATGCTTCTAGAGTAAAATATACAAAACAAAGTATATTTGAAGAATCTAATCTCTACTATTCCCTTCTAAATGGTTCTTTCAATTCACTCTGTAGGGAATCATTTTGTTTATTAATTTTGTGGTTTATCCTTCCATTTAAAAAACATATATAAGTTGTAATTCTACCTTGCTTTTTTCACACTGTTTTCTGGGGATCACTCCATGGCAATGTAGAGAGATACTCTTCATTTAGAGTGTAGCTTTGAGGAGAAAAGTATGGAATGCAGAAATTAATACAAGGTAAATTTTCTTATCACAAAAAATTAAACTATAAATCAATAACAGGAAGATATCCAGAAAAACTTGAAATATTTGAATACTAATCAACACCTGTCTAAATAACTTACATTAAGGAAGAAATCACAAAGATGAGGAAATATTATAATTTAATCAATTATAATTATGACATAATTATAATATGAATGATTGATATGGTGTATATATATAAAATTTCCTTAATACAGTTACAGGAGAATTTATACCATTAAAAGCTTATATTGGAAAGAACTCAAATTATTAACCTGAACTTGCACCTTAAGATAAAGCCTATAAATCAAGAAAAAATTAAATCCAAAGCAAGCAGAAGAAAAGAAATAATAAAAAATAAAAATAAGACAGAAATCAACGTGCTAAAAAAATAAGGGGGCAAATAGAGAAAATAAATAAGATAAAAAACTATTTCTTTGAAAAGATCAATAAAATTGATAAACCTCTAGCCAAACTGATAAAGAAGAGGAACAACAACATACAAATGAACAATATTGGGAATAAAAGAGGGACATCACTACAAATCCTACAGATATGAGAAGGCTAAAAAATAAGTATTGGGGTCATCTTTATGCCAATAATGTTGATAGTTAAATATAACGGACATATTTATAAAACACACACACACACACACTATTAAAGTTCATTCAAGAAGAAACAGATAACCTGAATAGCCCTCTTTTAAGGAATTGAACTTATAGTTAAAACATTTCCACAATAAAATTCCAGATCAGATGACTTCAGTGATGAATTTTACTGAATGTTTAAGAAAGGAATAGTATGAATTCCACACAAATTTTTCCAGAAAATGGTCCAACATTGCACTCATACCAAAATAGGAAAAAGACATAAAACCTAGAGACTAATATTTTTCATCAATACAGATGTAAAGATCCTTAACAAAACATCAGGAAATACAATCCAGCAATATGTAAAAGGAATAAAATATATCATGGCTAAATAGGGCTTATCTGAGGAATGCAAGACTCTTTTTAAAAAATCTATTTATTTATTTTTTAGTACTCTGTACACCCAACATGGGAACCCATGATCCCCAAGATAAAGTCATGCTCTTCCAGGGCCCTCTGCGAGGCTCTTTAAATGGCTGAAAATCAATCCATGTAATTCATTCTACCAACAGATGGTAAAGGTTAAGCCATATGATAATATGAATAGATCCAGAAAACACATTTTATAACATTTAGCATCAATTTATAATAAAATAAAATTCTCAGGAAACAATGAATAGATTATAATCTCCTTCATCTGATAAGGGGTACCTGAAGGTAACATAATACTTAGGAGTCAAAGTCTTTATGTTTTACTTCCCCAAACGAGGACAAAACAAGGATGTCAGATCTGACCACTCTGCTCAAAATTATTACAGATCCTGCCCAGTGTGCTAAGAAAAGAAAATGATATTAAGTGCATATCAGTTTGAAAGGAAGAAGAAATAATGTCTTTGTTCACAGGTTATATGATCACTTGCATAGAAAAAACCAAATAACCTACAAAATCTTCTAGAATAAATAAGTGAGTTTATCAAGGTCACGATTGCAAGGTTATTAACAATTGGATATTTAAATAGAAAAATCATTTCCCATGCTTTTAATAAATGAAATACTTGAAATAAATTTAAGAAAAAATTAAGACATACACAAAAAGCTACAAAATGTTGCTGAGATTAAGGAAGGCTTAAATAATGTTCATGGATTAGAAAACTCAGTATTGTTAAGATGCCAATTCTGTCTAAATTGACCAATAGATCAATACAATCCAAATAAAAAAATTTCAGCAAGCTATTTGTCAAAATCAACAGGCTGATTTTGTATCAGATGCAAAATACCTAGACTAGCCAAAATAATTTAGAAATGGAGAATCATACTACCTGATGGAGACTTACTGTAAATTACAGTATATAAGACAATATGGTGCTGGCATAAAAATAAGGTATAGATCAGTGGAACAGAGTAAAGAGACCTGAAATAGACCTATACATATATGGTTGATTGATTTTGATAAGGGTACTAAAATGATTTAATGGGAAAAGCGTGGTCTTTTCAAAAATGGTGTTCAAACTATTGGACATCCATAGGCAAAGAAATAAACCTTGGCCCTTTCCTTGCATCATATGCAAGTTAACTCAAAAATAGATCAGAGTCCTAAATATAAGAGGTAAAGCTATAAAACATCCAGAAGAAAATGTAGGAGAAAATTTCTGTGACCCTGGCTTAGGCAAAGATTTCTTAGTAAGAAAAAAAAAGCAGGAATCATAAAAGAAAATAAATGAATAAATTGTACTAATCAGAACTGGGAGCTAATCAGAATTAAGTGTTTTTGAAAGACACTGTGAAGAAAATGACAAGTCAAATCATACATTTGGAGAAAATATTTGCAAATATGTATCTAATAAATTATACATAAAATATAAAACTCTCAAAACTCAATAATCAAAAGACAAACTACCCAGTTTAAAAAAAAATGAGATAAAGATTGGCAGATACTTCACTAAAGAAGACAAATGGATAGGATATAAGTACATTAAGTAGATTTTCAATGTCACTATTCATTAAGGAAATGCAAATAGAAATCATAATGAGATACCACTATATACATACTAGCATGGCTAAAATTTAGAAGACTGGCAATGCTAAGTGCTGGTAAGGATGGAGGGCAAATTTAACTCTCATTCATTGTTGGTTGGTATGCAAGATTATATAGCCTTTTTTGAAAACAGTGTGAGATATTCTTAGAAACTCAAACACACACAAACATTTTCTTTTTGACCCATAACCCCATTCCTATATATTTATTGAACCAAGAGAAAGGAAGACATATATTTATACAGAGACCTACATGCAAATATTTCTAGAAGCTTAGTCATAGTAGTCCCAAACTAGAAACAATTCACATGTCCTTTATCTGGGAAATGGCTAAGCAAACAGTGGTCCATCCATGCAAAGGAAAATACTCAGCCATTAAAAGGACCAAACTATTCATACCCACAACAGCATGGATGAAATCAAAAGCTTTATGTTAAGTGAAGGTCGCCAGATGCTAAAGGTTATACACTATATTATTCCATTTACGTTATATTCTTTAAAAGGCAAAATGACAGAGGGAAGAATCAGACTAATAATCATCAAGGTCTGGAACCAGAGAAAGGGCTTGACTGTTAAAAGTCCAAGAAGAACTCTTTGGGGTGCTGGAAACAACCATACAAGTTGTTAAAACTCATCAAACTGTACTGGAAAGGGGTGAATTTCATTTTCACATATTATACCTTTATACATTTGACTGTAAATAATAAAATAAAGGTAAAAAATGAACAAAGGAAAGAAAAGAGTAAGGGCAGAGAGATAATAAGAGGACAGAGGGAGGGACAAAGCTTAAACCAGGGCAGTGACTGTTAAGTTAGAGGCGCAGGGTTTATAACCCCTGGTCTTTGGAATTGGAGAAACTTGCGTGAATATTGGCTTTACTGTTTATTAGTGTGTGAACTTAGGCAAGTTACTTTACCTCTGTAGTCCTATTTGCTCATCTGTAAAATGGGATGATGATAGTTCCCATCTACGAATGCCCAGTACTATATCTACAGAAGAGATCACATATTTTTTGAATAGTGCTTAAAGCATTAAAGTGATGTGATGGGACGACTAATCAGATCTTGCAAGTGAAAGAGTAGAAGGAGGTAAGGCTTGGATTCGGGCAATTGACTGCCATCAGCTGACCTACAGATGTGGAGGGCAGAAAATGAGTTTAGGTTTAAAGGTGATTACAGAGCCGCTCTGACAGACATCTCGGTGAGCCTTCCTCTGAGAGTTGCGTATAGGCATCCAGACCTCAGTGAAAGTGAAAGGTTATAGTCTGTGTGGATCTCATTTCAAAGCAAAGAAATTAAAAAAAAATTCATAACACAGAAAACGAGTTGTATTTTTAATTTGGACTCATGCTGAATATGTATCTTTGGGGTTCCCACTAATAGTCCAGGGGTTCAATTTTGGGGCGCTGATTCCCACACCAGCTATTGTGATCGTAACTCATTGTGTCTCTGTGCTGAAACACAGTAGGCACTCAACAAATACTCGCTGAATGAATCTGCTGAATATTTCCTCTTTGCAAAGTATTATAGGCTCCTGGAATCCCTGGACACTGACCACGTATAGGCAGCTAAGACCCCTTTAAATTCATGGAGTCAAATGGAAGGATGGGACAAATTGGTGCTACTTGCTACTTGGAGACTTTGCACCAAACTGATGGTTTCTTTTTGTCATTTCTTCTCCCAATGTTCTCTTAAATGCAGCTGCAATTCTGCTTTATGCATTCATTGAATTTTTTTTTTTTTAATTGCACTGGCAGTTGGACCCATGCAGGAAAAGACCAGAACCTTCTCTGGAAAAACATTTTTTAAAAACATTCCTCTTGTGACATTGGCCACAGGTCCCAGAAGTGTTCACAGGGAGAATAAGTTTGAGCATCACAACTTTATGGCCAAAAACCATTTCAACTCATTGTTAACCAGCTCAGTCTGCCTTGGGCACAAAGCCTTCTGTTCTTAATCCCGTAGGAGCCTGTAAATTCAATTAAAATCTGGAGTGACTTCCTGAAAATCACCAGTTAGGATGACTGCATTCCCTTAACTGGGCAGGATGGTGCATGTCCTAAAACTTGCTGCTGAATCCCATTTGTAACTATGTCTTACCACCCAGCATCCAAGAAAAAAAAAAGTCTTCCCTCTGCGGTCAGCATTTCTTCTGTGCCCCCTCAGGTCTCACTGCGTGTTTTCTCAGTACCTTGTGCATGGACAGGTTGCCTTTGAATGTCATAGTTATTGAGCAAATTTGAAAATAAGTGGGTTTGTAGGAGTCAGAGTGAGAAGTTAACGGACTGTAGGAGGCATGAGTCATAGCCGTTCTGAATTTCAGAAACAGCTCAGCCTGGCCAGCTGGGGGCACTTGCCTTGCCTTTTTAGCAGGTGAATCTATCCGTACTCCCCCAAAAGAGGTGGGACAGGAATGAGTTGGGAAGTCCTGAATAGGAAAGTGCACGTTCAAAAACTGTACCTAAGTGTCTCAGTTTCACTCAAGGACCGTCATTAAGGGCAGGTCATCGGTCTGAGCTCACAGGAGTGACCGGAAGCAGGAACTACAGAAGTGACAGAGGTTGGAATACACAGAGTCTTACTTTTTCTGGTAGAGGTGCCCTGAAGGGTCTGCTGATACCGCATAAGCAAAACTGGGACATTCTTAAAGCTTCCTCCTCCTCCTCAATTCCGACATCAAAAAATTCACATGTACGTTTACATACCACGCCCTCAAATGTGTTAGAAGGAAAAAGTTTGCAATAGAAAGAAGCAGAAGAAAGAGGCATAGCAACGTGGTTAGGCTCCCTGTGTGCCATAGTGATCGCACTAGAAAGCAGCTCAGACATGTCAGAGATGCAGAGAGAAGAAAAGCAAGCCTTTCCAGGTTGGATCCCCCATTCAGCATAACATGGGCCTCTTCAAATAGGAGTTGTCCCAAGAGACTCCAGGATTTCATAGCTCCCTGAAGCATGCTGTGATCCTAGTGGAGCTCTGACGCTCGGTAAAGAGCAGGGGAGTAGATGGAGAAATGTTCTTTTGTTTTCCTGCTTCATTTCTCTCCTTCTTTTCTGTGTCCTTTTTGTGTACCATACGAGGATCGCAAATCGTCACTCCGTTTATGGTTGAAGGACTCTACTATAAAAGGCCCTTCAGCTCTTGGGCAAATGCAGTTATTTGAAGACACGGTACGCATGCATCCAAGTCATAGTGCTGAGTTAAGATATTTGTTCTTGGGATCCCAGTGTCTACCTCTGGGGAACTCCGCGGGCTCTTCTAGTTCTGGGTCTAGGCTGCTTGGCACTAAAGGAACATAGATAGATACTAGCTAACACTCTGATGAGAAAACCCAACAAGGCTGGTTTTATCAGGCCCATATCTAGTTTCCTGTGAACTTTACAGTACAAGAAATCCCAGGGTTTCTTCTTCTGAATAAGATCCTCAGAGTTGGGACAAAGAAAGAGAAGGAGTCAGCTGTAGCATCTCTGTGCACCAAATCTTTGTGCACAACCATGCATCCCAGCCCCCAAAGTCACCTTTGTCAAGGACATCTTTCTTCAGTGGAAAGTAAATATTTTTCTGAAAGTCACCTCTTGCCACCTGGGTCTCATCTAGGAGGAGAAAAATCAAATTGATACATGTGACAGCCCAGTGACCAAAATAAAACCTTGACATTTTGTTTCTGGTCTATCTACATGGCAGAAACAAAAACAAGAGGGTGGCTTTGAAGAGGCAATAGGAGACCATGACAGTCATGCCCATTGTGTCTTTTTTCTAATCCTAGAATCTCTAACCGTCACTCAAATATTCCTCCAAAACACAACTAAATACCATTGGTTTACACTTCTTGTTAAAGATATCTGGTGTAAGTATTTGGAATGTGACCAGCTCCAGTGTGGTCAATCCCAAACAATTTGAAAAGAAAAACAAGTGTTAGCCTAGCAATAATCCAGGGTCTAATGGCCGCTGGAATGGAAATGCATTGATAGAAAAGGACACAGGGTATAAGTGATATCTGCTGAGATTGCTGTCATCCCCTTGGTTCCACTAATCTAGTTTGCCAAGTCAGGGTTGGTTCAACTAATCTAGCTTGCCAGGAACATACACCCTTCCCCAATCTGTGGGTGTCCCTCCCAGAGTGGTGTTACAACCTTGCAACCATGTATTTTTGTCTTATTTTATTTATTTTTTTTTATTTATATATGTATTTATCTATTTATTTATTTGTCAGAGTGAGAGAGAGAGAGAGCGAGCGAGCGGACAAGCAGTGGGAGCAGCAGCCAAGGGAGAAGCAGGCTCCCTGCTGACCAAGTAGTCTGATGTGGGACTCAATCCTAAAACCCTAGGATTATGACCTGAGTGGAAGGCAGACTCTTAACCGACTGAGCCACCCAGGCATCTCGCAATCACGTATTTTTAGAATTTGAAGGAAAAACTTGAACTCGGTTGGAAGAAATTTTATAAAGGAAATCCTCCCTAAAGTTACAGTTTTCACTAATTACTAATTCAACCAACAGCTTATTGTCTGTCCTCGGTGCACACTACTTGTTAGTTAGGCATTCACTTACAGGTGTTGAGCATTCAACAACAGCCCAGAAAAATCCACAAACTTTTCCCTTTCATTTCGCCTGGAGGGAATGAGGGTTTTGTATTTCCCCTGCACGCAGGTGTTTCCTTATTCAGAAGGAGGGCTGAAGGCTGCTCCAAACAGCGAGCTTTTTCATCTCAAGAACAGCCTTCTTTAGAGCAACTCGACTAACTCCTTGTCCCTTTCTTCTCACATTCAAAACTGACTCTATAGGTCTGGGGCTTAATTGGAGAAATATTTTAAATTCCACTAATAGGTGGCCCTTCACTGGTTCTCGGAAGTGGAAAATATTTTGCTTTGGTTTTGAAGTAGCTCCGGGGACAATGCACAACATTCAACCTCTTGCGGCCAGTGGTCAAACAGCTGCAGGTTATTACAGAAGCTGGAGAATATTCCGCGTTTCAAATGAAATCTCTACACCTTACAGCAGCTGCAAAAGCCTGTATGCGGCAGGGGAAAAGGGCTCCGAGGAGCAAGGGCCTTGGAAACGCTATGCACCAGGACAAAGCCCTCCTACTGTAAGGCAGGGTGAAATTTGCCTGCATCCCGCAATCATTCCATGTGAAATCTCTAATTAAATTTACTTATTTGGGTCTCCGAATTTTCTTCTCCAAGCAAGCACAAGGGTTGGCTTGCTATCCGCCTACTCTTGCTTTTGAAAAAAGCCAGTCACATGATGAACCATAACTATTAATGAAGATACTCATTAAACAAAGTAATATATATTTAGAATATTCATCCCTGCTGAACTTTCCTACATTAGCATCAAAATGGTTGGGAAAGATAAAAAGCCATAAGGATTCCAGATAGGGCTTTAATCCGAAAGCACAGAAAACCAAGTTGATTCTATTTCCAAGGCACTTGAGGGCATATTTCTCTTGTCCTGGAAGAATATAATCCTGTTCCCTTAGAATCTTACACCTGACATTTCTCTTGATTTAATTAGATACAGGAAAGGAACAAAGCCACATTTAAATGAATGAACATGAATGCCTAATTATTTGTGTTGCAAATGACTGCATGTTTTCCTTACATTTGTGTGGCTTGCCAAGCCTCTCCTACTATTTTTAGCTATATTATCTTATTTGAATTTCGCAACAATCCTGGGAAGAAGACAGGTGACAAAAGGGACTGTCACCATTTTGCAGTTGAGGAAATTGAGGCCCCCCAAGTAGCCTCCTGGCTGAGAATTGGCAGTGGAGCACCGAAGGCCAGGATTTCATCTCTGCTTCTCTCCAGAGGAAGTGAGGCGGTTGGTCAGTGCAGCTCATGGTTGTGCCATGCTACAAATATGCAGGAGCAAAGGAGGCCAAAGATTCAAAAAGAAGAAAACAAATGGAAAGTGGACCAAGGGAGGGGTATGTGGAGAAGTCACACTAAAGGGTACTTCAGTGACACAAAATCAGCCCCTCTGTGCCACTCGGTGGGAAAATAATCCCAAGTGAGCAACTCTAATGTGTGTTAACCTTCCTGATTTCCCAAAATCGGGTCAGTGAGAATTCATTGGGTGGCTCCCGAACTAGTCACTAGGCATTGCTTCTAGAAACATCTGTAGTCAGTGCATGCGGCAACAAGAAGGCACAGCTTTGAGATAAAGTTCACCTCTGGGACTAAGTGAGAACGTATCAAAAGATAGTGAGGGAAGTTAGACTAAGGATAGTCAGTCAATTATTGACTAAGGAAATAGAGATGACCCCCACTAATCATTGTGTTATATCAGGACATCTATAGAAGCCTATCTGAGACTGAACGTCATTATTCTCACAGAGGACCAGGAATCAATTGTGTTTGCTCTACATAGGGAAGGACGAGTGTTTCTAGGAGTGGGATGGCCAACGCCCTCTCAGGCGAGGAGCCAGACAGCCGAATTCAACAGCAGGTGGGATGGGCGTGGAGGAAGAAGCAGTAGTCATAGATACCCTATTATGAGCAAGATTTTTGTCAGGTCTCATGGAGGCTGGGGTGCTCTGATTTCGTGCTCCTCAGCTTAGCCCCTAAGGGACCTGGATAACCAGAAGGAGTGACTGAAGATGGCAGAAATAGTCCTTGGGAGGACCTAGTCCCCCTTATCAAGGAATACACTGGTTTGTATTTCAGGTCTTTGGGGACAGCAGGTATGAGTCTGTCCTCCCATGATGCAACGAGTTCTGGGGTTTCTGGATCAACAAAGCAGAACTCTGATCTTTAAATGTGAGGAGTAGGTCAAGGCCCTTCGCCCATTATGAACTTCCTGCCTGGTGGCCAGCCAGTCCTCTTGGACCATAGTCCTGCTGATTTCCCTATGTGACATGGTGGGTTTTTTCTTTTTTTCTTTAAATGAGTAATTTACTCATGGCAGGCAGGGCAGGAGTCTGGTTCAAGTGCGGGGGCAGCCTCATACTGGCACTGGAGAGAATAGGGGTTGTATTCTTGGTGTTACCCCTACCCATAGCTTTGATCTTTCAAACCATTTAACCTCATTCTGGGCTCCTCATGGATACAGTGAAGGGATTTCATTAGATGATATTTGTAATTTTCCCAAGGTCACTTAGCTGGTCAGTAAACTCCATTACCCTTCCCCTACCTTAGTCTACTTCTCCCCACATAAATTTGGGTGTAAAGCCCAGATTGGAGAAAGGGTTCCAAGCAGATAGTAAAGTAGTTTGAAGTGGATTTCCCTTCTCCTTAACCAGGATGGAATCAGGGTAGATTACGCACAGACTTGTTACTTACAAGAAGGTCTTGCCAATAAATGATCAACTCAACTATAACTCTGTTTTCTCTACCTCACTGGAGACACATAGAAAATAATAATGATAGATAATATTTGTGTATTGCATGCAGGGGCAAATGCATGGGGCTGCACATGGCCTCTCCCAGGGATGAGGGATTCAATAGTTTGGCCCACCTGTGTCGCATTTGCTCAAGCACCCTGGCTATGTCCCATCAAATGCCCTTTCAAACCAGGGTGCTATGAGAAGTAAAGCCAGATTATTTTACCTTCTCTGTCTCAGATTCATAGGATAATTTTTTTCTCATTCAGGGCTATAGGGAGGAAAGAACATGCTTCTTTGGTTTGGGGTCCTTCAGTAAAGTGGAGCCATGTTCTATAGACTCTTGCTTTCTACCATATCGCTTATTTTGTTATTGCTTTTCTTGACCTCTGTCATGGCTCTCATCTTCTTACAGCATAATTTATTTAATGGTAGAGCACACTTTGTTCCTTAAATGATTAACATCCCATCAGATGTCGGGAAGCCAACGCCCATCCTTCAGTATGCTCTGTCAACGTTGTAGGCACCGTTGAAAGCAGAGTGATCCTTGTCAGATCTCTTCCTTTAAGACCCTCAAAATTTTAGGCGTCATCTCCAAAGCTCATAGTTTTGCATTATTATTAGATATATAACTGACTTGAATGTTACTGTTCTGACAGCAGAGGCAGAAGATAGGTATACATTAGTCCAGTTAGGGCTTTTTTTCTTTCTTTCTTTCTTCTTGTTCACTTTCTCGATGAAGTATAGATTACATATGGTAGAGTGCTAGCGCATTCCTTGCACAACGCCATGGCTGTCTCGGAGCTCCACACACGTGTGTATGACTCAGCAGATCTTTTAGGTTACCTCTCAAGCATTAGGCACTGGTCCTGGGTTTCTGCCCTCATTTTCCATTTCTTACCTCCTGATTGTATCTCTTCCCCTCTATTTCTCAGAAGCCTGTGTCTATTTTTCTCATGTTCTTGACATGTCCCTTTCATTTCCTCTTTTCTCTCCTGATTTTTTCTTTCTTCCCTTTAGGACTTACTCTGTATTTTTGACAACATTTCTCTAGATTTCTGTAGTGTGATAATTACAATAATTATACCCGTTACTCACTCTCACTTTCACAAGGGGCTACTAAGCTTCTCTCTACACTTATGATCCCCAAGTCATGAAAGGTCCTCCTTCCTGCTCTGCTGGTCCCACATCTGAAGGGCAAAGCTTGAGGATGGATCTTAGAGGCAATTCCTAGTGTAGGTGTCTGGGCTGCAGGGTTTCCCAGTCAATAAGGATCAAGATGAGAAGTGTAAACCACAATGTGAGAACAACAAGGTGGGAACGCTTTGGCAATCAATATGCAGGGCTGGCTGTTCCAGGTGGGAGGTAGGAGAATAGATATGGAGAAATTCCAAAGAGCTATTGAGCAAGAAATTAGAACAGCTGTTTTTATGGTTCCCATTCTAGTGACCTATCGCCATGTAACAAACCACCCCAACTTCAGTGGCATAATACAACAATAAATGTTTATTATTATTATCTCTTATAATTGTAGGCGTTGATTTGGCTTTGGTAGGCTGTTCTTGCTGGGTTGAAATCTGGGGGTGGCTGGGGTTGGAATCCAAGGTTATCGCTTCCAGTCAGCAGGGATTTCAGCTGGGGCCGCGGGGAAACACTCATGCCTGGCTTCCCCATGTACTGTGGGCTTCTACACAGCATGGCAGCTGGCCTCCAAAAACACATGTCCAAAGAATAAGCCAGGAGCTAACTGCATCGCCTTTTATGATCGAGCCTTGGAAGTTCCATTAGTATCACTTTTGCATGAGGTAGTCACAAAGCTTCACACAGATTCAAAGGGGAAGAGATACAGACTTCATCTCTTAGCAGAGATGATAAGATCGCATTTTCAGAAGAGTAGGTGGGACAGGAGATACTCTTATGGTCGTCTTTAGGTGATATAGTGAGCTATAGTCTACCCTCTGGCCCCAATGACTCACACCCCTCCCACAAGCAAAATACACTCATCCCCTCCCCAAGACCCCTAAGTCTCAATGCTTTATGGAATCAGGACAGGTCAGAAAGAAATAAAATTGAGAATTTCCCTAATGACTGTCTTTTATGAAGGGACTCCCCTTTCTATTCTCTCTCTCTCTTTCTTTTTGAGAGCGAGAGCCCATGGGAGAGAGGGGTGAGGAGCAGAGGGAGAGAATCCTAAGCAGAGTCCCTGCTGAGTAAGGAGCCCTATGAGGGGCTCCATCTCAAAACCCTGAGATCATGACCTGAGCCAAAATCAGGAGTCAGATCCTCAACGGACTCAGCCACCTGGGCACCCTACCCTCCCTATTCTTTTGATCAGAAAGAAAGGGTTTCTCTGAGATATTTTCCTGTCTTTGCAACTTAAGCTGTTCCAAGTTTCAAGTTGTGAGTTTATGCCAAGAGTTGGGGAAGAAAAAACACCCCAAACTTCTCACCACCTTATTGGCCTTTGGAGTTTTGATTTCCCTCCCCAACCCTCCCAGTATTATTACCTTTCAGAGTTCTCCCAGTATTATTACCTTTCATGTTCTGTTTAGTGTTTTTAGATGTAACCAGTGGGAGAGAGACTATGGAATCTGCTTGCTCCATTTTTACTGGAACCAGATCCAGAAGCCACCTCTTAATTTTAGATTTGTTTGCCATCTGGGAACGAGAAGCCATTTTGTTTTCAGACTCAGCAAGTCCTGTCACCTTTATAATTAATTGTTTGTTCTTTAGCTTATCTTTATAACTCCCTCATTTTATTGTAGGCAGCTGGAAGAGGCCAGGTGGCACTTTCAACACTGCCTGGAAATTTCCTCCGCCAGATCGCACAGTTCATTGGTGCGTTTTCTACTTACCAAGTTACCGTGGGTGTCAATGTTGCTAAACTTCCCTAAGCCACTCCATAAAAATGTCTCCTTTCTTTCAGATTCCAATAATATTTTCCTCATGTTTATTTAAATCTTTGCTGACAGACTTTTCAAGGCCAGTCCCAAAGCCAGTGCATATGTTTTAGGTTTTTATTACAGCAGCCCTCACTCTGGTTCCAAAATCTGTATCAATTAAAGTTTGATTGGAGAAGCAAAACCACTTTGAGTGAAACAAGGAGTTTATTGTAGGGATTAGAATGTACATGATTATGGGAGCTGGTTAAGCAGTCTGTGCAATCTGTTGTCCCCGCGTCAAGACGCGGGTCTGAAGTCAGCAGGCTGGGCTAGCTTCAGGAGGGGAAGACGGATGCGAAGTGGAGCCACGAGGAGCGCAGGAGAGGACCGGAACCTGCGCAGAAGAGAAGGGACCTGTAGGTCTCAAACTGGGCTTTGATGCCTTTCCTGAGACTTCCACGATGAAGCAGACCTGCAGAAGAGCTGGTGCACTTCGTCATGGAGTTATTTACAGACCTAGCCAGGATTCAGAGAAACTGGAGAAGCGGAGAGCCAGCAGAGGTACCGCATGGTGCGCGAGCTGCCACCCACACCGACCTTCTGCTTCAATCATGGCCGCCGCGTCACTTCCGCCTTCCAAAGGTTGCTGCCTGATTTCCGGGAAACATGGTTCCGGCTTAGCCATATTGGTACAAAGCCAACACGGTCCCATAGGCCTCGGCTGGGGATTAGGAGCACAGCCCGAGAACGGACTGAGTTTGTCTGTAATGGCAGAGTCTACCCCATGGGGCATTTGCACAGGTCTAGTGCAAAGAACTCACACAAAGGCTAAGTTAGTGCTTATAAACCAGGGCTACTAGGTAACTGATGCATAAAAATGAATAAATATCCACCATAAATTTTAATAAAATCGTATTGAAATGATTATTCATCTATTCCAGCATATCCCAAACTAGGCATTAAGATATTAACGGGTTTTCTGCCTTAATTTGCTAGGGCTACCACAGCCAAGTACCACATTGGGGGAGGGGGGGTTCAATAACAGAAATGTATTTTCTCACAGCTCTGGAGGCTGGAAGTCTGAGGCCAAGGTGTTGGCAAGGTTGGTCTCTCCTGAGGCCTCTCTCCTTGGCTTTTAACTACCTTCTTGCTGTGTGTTCACACAGTCATCTCTCTGTGCCTGGACCTGTTTGGTATCTCTGTCTATGTCCTAATGTCCTCTTTTTATAAAGACATTGTGTTAGGGCCCACTCTGATGACTCCACTTGAACTTAATTGCCCCTTTGAAGGTGCTGTCTCCAAATATGGTCACATTCTGGGGTACTGGCAGCTCAGGCTTCAACATATGAATTGGGAAGCCCATAACATTTTTCTATTAGTACAATAAAGTTTGATACATGCTGCATGCTAGATTTTCTTGAAAATTCATGAAGTACATTTGTAACAAAAGATTACACAAGGTCCAGTAATCATCTTTTGTACACGCCATTGTTTTATACATTATGGGTAATCCTAAATTGTCTTTCATCTTCTATACATTGACTGGGAATATTGAACTACTGCGTGGTGATCTCATCTGCCAGCTGGGGCTGGTAGTCAGGAAGGGAAGGTGGACATGAGGTGGAGGAGAGGCCACCCACCCTGGACCCCAGGTCTATAAGGTGGTCTGTCACCACCTCCACGTCTTCAAAGGCGATTGGTGAGTTTCTGTAGAGATCTGTGCTGAGGGATTTGGGTTTGCTTCTCTAGGTCTGTGGCTTTGGCCTCGTTTGATCTGTCACATCCTGGACTCTAGACTCTTGAGTCACGTGAAGATCTGCATTGTGACATTGGCCCCTGGGTTCTGTCTATTCCCGCAGGGCTCTTACCGTGAATCATCTCCAGGACCCCAGGTACGACTTGTCAGCTTCTAGTGTTGGCTATGCTCTGACATTGGTATCTTTTGCAAACCAGTGAAGATGGGGCAGTTTGAACAAAGCATAGTTACAGACCTGGCCGGATTGAACGGCCCCAACAGCTTCCCTTTGCACAGCGTACAGTGCAAGCGGCTTTGCACGCTTATCTCTACCCACAACCACCCTGAAAGATACAGCATACTGTCCCAATTTCGCAGATGAGAAAGCTGGCTCCCAGAGAGCAACTTCATATGGCCAGCAGGCACTAGAGCGTTCACTTGGACCCGCGTCTCTGGACCCCAGGGATGGGGTCCTCTTTCAGGTTGTAACAGACATACGGGTTGATGTTAAAACCAGCTCTTGGCCCAGAGCTGTCCTCACTCACTACAGATTTATTGCATGTTCCTCTATTTTTCCAATTCACACTTTCCCTCAGGGGGCTCCATCAGAATGCCCCCTGTGGCACTGTGTATGCTCACTTACACGGCAACACTTCCTGAAGCACATCCCATTCACCCAATTGCTTTGAGAAATATATTGGGGTTTTTGTTTGTTTTTTTTTAACTATTTAATTTATTTATTTGACAGACAGATCACAAGTAGGCAGAGAGGGAGAGAGAGAGAGAGGAGGAAGTGGGTTCCCTGCTGAGCAGAGAGCCAGATGTGGGGCTCGATCCCAGAACCCTGAGATCATGACCTGAGCCGAAGGCAGAGGCTTAACCCGCTGAGCCACCCAGGCACCCTGAGAAATATATTGTTTTAAAATTAAAACTGCCACATGAATGCAAGAGGAGGTACCGTACATTTCTCCCTCTCACTTGACCTTGATCTGTTATCTCTGTGGCTTTCTTTTTCAGAATCTCCTGTCCTCGCCTCACCTCAGACAGGCTGCCTCCTGCATCTCACTGAATGTACTTGCATTTTAAGCTGACAGCCCCTAGAATCTTATATGTATCTTTTCTTTATCTATTTTTAGAAAGATTCATTTATTTATTTGAGAGAGAGAGAAAGCATGAACGGGGGCGGGGGGAGGCAGAAGGAGTGGGGGAGAGGGGATCTCATGCAGACTCCAAACTGAGCATGGAGCCCGACGTGGGGCTTGATCTCACCACCCGGAGATCATGAGCCGAAATCAAGAATCAGATACTCGGCTGATTGCACCACGCAGGTGCCCCTTCTTTACCTATTTTGAGAACAAAATAACATTTAAGCACATACCAATTTAATTAAAAAGTCTTAAAATATGCACAAAATTGTGGGAGTTGTCACAGGGTTTTATAGCATTACAAGAGGGCTCGTGAAATACTTTTTCTTTAAGACTTAGTTTGCAGAAGCACTTCTACAAATGTTTTCCCATTTGATCCTTAGGAATCTGAAAGAGGATTAAGAAGTTGGTATTTTACAGAACAGGAAGCTGACTCAGTGGGTCAACAAATGGCATGATCCTGCCGCTGATAGGGGGAGAGGCGGTCTCCTGATCCAAGATCTGGGCACTTGGACGACACCGCAGACCGAATGTATTTACCTTTTATACTGAGGGCTACTGTCTTCCGTGTACCAGTGTGCTATAATCATAGAAACCTCATCCTCCTTTGCATTCCCATGTTCGCAGATTACACTAAGAATTCTGGGCTGTGCACCTGCTATGCTGGCTCTAATGGGACTGAGTTGTGGCTGAAACAGCATGAGAAGAGTGTCTGAAGCTTTCTTTGTTCCCTCGAGTCTGGAAGATGGGACACGCAGTCTCTCCTCCAGCTTCTTAGAGTACTGAGTGCGACTGGCAAGGCACATCCATTCCCACCGGTTGCAGAGGGAATCACCAGGTCAGGGCAGTTCAGAGCCAACCTTGGCCTCCAAAAAGCTTCTTGTTTTCTTGCTGCTGCCAGATAGGAAAGGAAGAATTTGAAATCCAATCCTTTATCCAGGGATCGGAGTCTGACCCTTTCATAGGAGAGAGATAGAATCTCACAGTACGTGACTTTCTGCTAGTTTTGTCCATGATAATGAGACCCTAGGAGAATACACTCGGAGAGCTGGAGAACATTCCAGGAGGAGGGAACAGGAAATAGAAAGCCCCGCGGAAAGAATGCACGGGGTGAGTCTTAGAAACAGAAAGGAGACCAGTGTGAGTAAAGCAGGGTCCAGCAAACTTCTCTTGCCAAGGGACCACCTAGTAGAAATTTCAAGCTTTTGTGAGCTACTCAGTCTTTGTTCCAACTACTCAGCTCTTTGTAGCACAAAGCCCTCCCTGAATAATGGATACACGAATGAGCATGGCTGGGTTCCAATAAAACTTTATTTATGGCCCCTGATGTTTGAATTGCTTGTCATTTCCCCGGGTCACCAAATCGTGTTCTTTCTCTGGTTCTTTCCAACTTTTTACAAATGTGAAAAACCATTCTGAGCTCAGGGACCTCTCAGAGACTGGTGGTCAGCTCTTTGCCTGTGGGCTGCACTGTACTGACTGAGCCCTGAGCTGAGGCTTCGGGAGTGAGTGGGGAAGAGAGTTGTCCCAGATGAAGTGAGACAGAGCTAACTAAGTAGGGTGCAGGCCAGACCACAAGCCGAGATTTTGTAGGCCATTGAAAGGAGTGTGGATTTCATCCTAATTGCTATGGCAAGTGCCTGAAGGGGCTTAGGCAGGAAAGCGATGCGATCTATTTTAATCACACTCTGGTGCATCCGAGTCCAGAATGGGCTGTCAGGAAACCAAAGTAGAAGCCTCCTCCAGCCGACCAGGCAGAGATGATAAAACATTGAAATGGAATTAGAGCCTGAACCTCAAAGGGAATGAGCTCTCAGGGTGATAGTGTGGGTAATCATCTAGAAGAGAGCCTGTCACGGAACATCCACTCGGCAAATGTTAGTTCTGTCCGCTTCCTTCCTTCTTTGGTGGTCCCAAACCTGGGAATATTGGTTTGGTCTAAGTCTTTTAGAAAAATGGGTCATTCTATGAAAAATAGGTCAGATAATATCATTAAAGTGAGTGTTTAAGTTTTGTTAATGAGTCTGCGATAGGATACCTGTGTGTGTGGCGGGGGCGTTCAAGGTTGTGCATTCATTATTCTTACTGAGCCCTGTGAAATAGCTAAAATGTGTGCACTGACTAGGGTTTATCAAGATCACTGGCCTTATTGTTCCTCTGAAAACACATTTAATCTATTTAGTTGTCTTCACTGGAGGTATTAACATAGCAAAAAGATTTTTAAAAATTATTTGTAAGCATAGAGAGAAAAAAAAAAAAACAAAGCAAAAACTAATCTTTATGTGCCATTCCATTTTCTCCCAATCGCTTGATCTCTCCTGGCGTTGAATAGGAATAAAGATGGAAAAAAACACTAAGGTCAGACATTTGTCTGAGAGTGACAACTGATCGACTTGGAAAGGGGACAAAGCACCCAGAAGCCCATATGGGACCACATGGGCCCATGAAATTGAGATGTGGTATGATGAAATTCTATGCAACCCACAGAATCTGGGTGTTCAGCGAAATAATGTGGACATATATTGTAGGGTTAAGGATCTATTTGATTTTGTGGACTTTGAAAGGTAGGGGTGGTTAATCAGTAGTTAGTAACATTATATATATAGCAGAAACATAAAAACAACCACAGTTCTTGACCTCCAAAGGTTCTGGAAAACAATTCTTCCTTTTTCTTTTTTCTGTTTCTGGAGCTGCAAGTATCCCCAATGCAGTCTCTCTCTCTGCCTTTGTCTTCCTGACACTTTCTGTTCTATCAGTGTGTCTTCTCCTCTTCTGTCTCTCCTAAGGACACCTGTCTTTAGATTTAGGCCCCCCAGAATAATCCTGAATGATCTTGTTTCAATTTCCTGAACTTAACCATGTCCGCAAAGGCCCAGTCTCCGATAAGATCATATTCACACATTCTGGGTGTCAGGACATGAACATGTCTTTGGGGGGCGGCACTATTTAACCCATGACAGTGGTGGACTCTGTTCTAAAAAGTTACTTTGGGGGATCAGCAGCATAATTTGTCTACGTACAATGTGCAAGCGGATACATTGCCCTAGGATTATTTTCTAATTGATTCCAGTATGTAAGTCTTGTCTTTTTTTTTTTTTTTTAAGATTTTTATTTATTTGACACACACAGAGAAATCACAAGTAGGCAGAGAGGCAGGCAGAGAGAGAGAGGAGGAAGCAGGGTCCCTGCTGAGCAGAGAGCCTGATGCAGAATTCGATCCCAGGACCCGGAAACCACAACCCAAGCCGAAGGCAGAGACCCCACCAAGTCACCCACGCGCCCCAAATCTTGTCTCTTAAACTAAATTCCAAGTTTTGAGTCCACTACAGAGTTTCTTATTTGTAAAGTTTTGGATTATTTACACATTTTTATAAGAACAACAGTGCTGCAATGAGTACCAAGTGCCTAAGCGTATATCTACTAAGCTAGCAAAACAATGAATATCTAGAAACGCTGGGTTAAAGGGCATGGGAAGTTTACATTAAGATACGTATTGTCAAGTTGGCCTCCCAAAGGGTTGCACCCATTTTCTGTCCTACAACAGGTGTATGAGAGCATCTCTTTCCCTTGAACTTGCAGAAAATTATTTCCTATCAGGCTTTTTGATCTTTGCCAGAAATCATTTATTAAAAATTCTTATTTGGGGCTCCTGGGTGGCTCAGTGGGTTAAAGCCTCTGCCTTTGGCTCAGGTCATGATCCCAGGGTCCTGGGATCAAGCCCCATGTGGCTGGGCGGGGCGGGGGGGGGGCTTTGCTCAGCGGGGAGCCTGCTTCCTCTTCTCTCTCTGCCTGCCTCTCTGCCTACTTGTGATCTCTGTCTGTCAAATAGGTGAATAAAATCTTTTAAAAAAAATTCTTATTTTAAGGATCACTTACTTCATAATAGCTGCCATCAAATATCTTCATAAAATGTCTAGTACCCATTTTTTTTCTATGAAACATCTCCCTTTGTTTATGTACTTGTCCTTTTTCTATTGGAGTTTTGGTCTTTTCCTAAGTAGACTTAGGAAGAAATCTTATTTATTTTTTTATTTCATAGAAATCATGACCTTGTTATATATGTTGCAAATATTTGTTTTCAGTTTGCTAGTTGTCTTATTACTTTGTTTTTTCATGTTGAATGTAAAAATATTTATATGTAGTTAAATTTAATTTTTTCTTCAGTGACTTCCAAGACTTTGATTTTATCTACTCCAAGATATTTTCTTCTTGTCGTTTTACAATATCATTAAAAAAAAACTTTAATTTCCATTTCCTGGTTTTTAAAATGTCCACTTATTGGGGCACGTGAGTGGCTCAGTCGTTAAGCATCTGCCTTTGGCTCAGGTCACGATCCCAGGGTGCTGGGATGGAGCCCTGCATTGGGCTCCCTGCTCAGCGGCAAGCCTGCTTCTCCCTTTCCCATTCCCCCTGGTTGTGTTCCCTGTCTCACCATCTCTTTCTCTGTCAAACAAATAAATAAAACCTTAAAAAAGAATAAAATACAAAGTCCATTTATTTAAACAAGAAAACAAAGAACAGTTCACCTCTGTCTTCCAATGCCCATGCCTTGCCTCTGGCTATCACCAATTTGTTCTGTTATCTGTGAGCTTGTCTTGTTTTGTTTGGCTTTGCTTTGGACTCCACATATGGAGAGATCATGCAGTATTTCTTCTTCTCTGTCTGACTTACTTCACTTAAGATAATGCCCTTGAAGTCCATCCATAGATTTGCAGATAGCAGGATTTCATTCTCTTTTATGGATAAATAGCATTCCATTGTATATATACCATAATTTTCTTATCCAACCATTGAAAAAACACTTAGGTTGTTTCCATATCTTGGCTAGTATGCATAATGCTGGAATGAGCATGAGGGTGCACATATCTTTTTGAGTTTAGTGTTTTAATTTTTTTCAGATAAATTCCCAAAAGTGGAATTCCAGCATCTTATAATAGTTCTATTTTTAATTTTTTGAGACATCTCTATACTGTTTTGCATAACAGCTGTATCATTTTCCATTCCCAGCAGTGCACAAGGGTTCCCTTTTCTCCATATCCTTGCCAACACTTGTTATCTCTTGTTTTTTTGATACTAGCCATCCTCACAGGTATGAGGTGATATCTCATTGTGGTTTTGATTTGCATTTCCCTGATGATTAATAATGTAGAGAAATTTTTTCATGTGTCTGATGGCCATCTGCATATTTTCTTTGGAAAAATATGCATTAGATCTTCTGCCGATTTTTTAATCTGATTGTTTGATTTTTTTCTTTTGAGTTACAGGAGTTCTTTATATATTTTATATATTAGCCCCTTACAGGATACAAGATTGGCAATTATTTTCTCCCATTTCAATAGGTTGCCTTTTCATTTTGTTGATGATTTCTTTTGCTGTGCAGAAGCTTTTTATAGTTTCACTTGTTTAATTATGCTTTTTTGCATTGTGCTGCTTTTTAAATTGAATTCATCAATCAGATTATTAATTAGTACCATTCCATTGTCTTCTGGGCTCGCAAAATTCTGATGAGAAGTCTGCTGTCTTCTTTGTTTTTGTTCTTCTCTACATGATATTTTTTCCTTTATTCTTAACTCTTTACATTACCATGGTACCTTTGTTACAAATAATGAACCGTCAATTCTTTATTATTAACTAAAGTCCATACTTCATTCACATTTCCTTAGTTTTTACCCAACATCCTTTTTCCCATCTAGGATACCACATTATATGTAGTCATCATGTCTCCCTAGGTTCCTTTAGGTTGTGAGTTTTTCGGACTTTGTTTTCTGATGATCTTGACAGTTTTGGGGAGATATCTTGTGGGATGTCTTTCAGTGTAGGTTTGTCTGATTTTTTTTCATGATTAGACTTATTTTTCATTGCTGAGGTAACAAATTACTCCAAACTTAGTGGCTTAAATAGCACACATTTATTTCTTATGAATCTGCATGTCAGAAGTCTGACATGAGTCTCACTGGGCCAAAATCAAGGTGTCAACGTGGCTGTGATCCTTTCTGGCACCTCTCAGGAGATTCTGTGTCCTTGACTTTTGCAGCTAGAGGCCATCTACAGTTTCTTGGCTGGTAGTTTTATTCTCCATCTACAAACCTAGGAGTTCTCTCTGACCTTTCCATCTCTCTGATGCTTTTTCCACTGTCACATCTTTCTCACTCTCTCCCTCTACTGACCACAAAGCCAGTAGAGGGTCTCTACTTTTAAGGACTCATGCAATTTGATTGTGTTTAGTCAGATAATGCAGGATTATCTCTCCATCTCAAAGACTATATCCTTAATCTCATCTGTAAAGTCTGTTTTGCCATAGGTAACATATTCAGAGGCTCTGGGCTTTGAAAGGTGAACATTTTGGGGGACTTTCTTTTTGTCTGCCACATGGAGTTATGGGTTTGGGGGAGGAAGATCACAGAGGTAAAGTGACATTCTCATCACATCATATTAAGGATATATGCTATCCACATGACTTATGAGCAATGAGAGTAATTTTGATCACCAAGGAGCCTTAGTGATCTCCTACTGGAGAAGCCAAGCTCTAGGTGTGGTTTCATCTAGTTAAACTTTCTTTTCAGATGGTGTACTTCTGTATCTTAGAAATTTCACTATTTGGTTCTTTTGATATCTTCCATGTATTTCCTCATTGAGTTCTTATTTTCCTTTCAATGTGTCCACAGTTCTAATAGCTTTAAAAAAACCCTTGTCTGCTAGTCCATCGTCTGTGGCTTTTGTTTGTGTCTGTTCCTATTGCTTGACACCCCCCCCCCCTTAATTATGGGTCACATTTTCTTAACTTCTTGTCATATTTAGTAATTTTTTATTGGATTTTAGGCACTGTGTATTTTATGTTGTTGAATGTCTGGATTTTGTTTGATTTTTGTCTTACCGTAATGAGTTTTTGGCTTTGTTTGAGCAGGTAGTTTTACTTCCATATCAGCTTTATCCCTTTAAGGTCTGTTTTTAAGCTTTGCTAAGACATACTGAAAGTAGCCTTTACTCCCAGGATTGTTCAGCCCTACCTGAGAGGCATAAATGCCTTGGATGATCAGTAAGTCCTCTTCATTCTGCCTGTTGGGGGTTGAGTGCTCAATTTCAAGGTCTGTGTGAGCTCTGGGAACATTTAATTTGCCAGGCATTCTTTGTCTAGCATTTTGGAGTACTAGTTTCCACATGCCTGGCTCGGGAGTCAGCAAACACTAAAGGGGACCATACACATTTCTGAATCTTTTTTCTATATAACTACCTCTTTTTTTTTTTTTTTTTAAGATTTTATTTATTTATTTGGCAGACAGAGATCAGAAGTAGGCAGAGAGGCAGGCGGGGGCGGGGTGGGGGGTGGCGGAAGCAGGCTCCCTGATGAGCAGAAAGCCCGATGCAGGGCTCAATCCCAGGATCCTAAGACCATGGCCTGAGCCGAAGGCAGAGGCTTTAACCCACTGAGCCACTCAGGTGCCCCTATAACTACCTTTTTTTGAGAGCTCTGCCTCACAACTCCCAGCTCCTCAGCCTCTCTGACCTATCATATTTGTTTCTTTACTCCCTTTCTTGGTTCTGTTTGGTTCCCCTCCTCCCACCCCATCACTGCAACCACAGTGTGGAAATTGCCTCTAACAAAGAGCACAGCGCTGGCTTATTTCTTCCTTTTTTCTCAAGGATTCTAGTCAATGCCTGAAACAAGTTGTTCTATGTTTTGTCCAGGTTTCTAACTGCTTACTGCAGGAGGTCAGGTATAGTCCTTGTTACTTTTTCATTGCCAAACTGTCTTTTTGGTTCTTCATTGTGATGATAATCCTTGTATAGATCATCAAGTATCTTCCTTCCCACACGGTGCTCATCAAATATACCTTTTATATTTGGAAAATCATGTTCCTCAAAATGTCCTGAGGTATTTTCTTGTGCTTTTACTAATTTTCTCTCCACTGTTATCTTAATTATCATTTTTCTGGAATTTCTTCTAGAGATTGGATGTCTTGGGAGGAATTCATTTTTCCTATTTTCCTTTTCTCTTATTTTATTATTTTATTATACTTTATGTAAGATTTACTTGACATTGTCTTCCAATTATTCTATAGAATTTTAAACATTCTGTTTTATTTTTGATTTCTAGAAACTTTTTTTGTTCTCCACTGGTTCCTTTTTATATTTTTTTGTTCCTAATTTATAGATGCAGTATCTTTTATCATATCTTTAATGATGTTAATGAACTTTTTTTTTTTTTTAAAGATTTTATTTATTTATCAGAGAGAGAGATGGGGAGAGAGCGAGCACAGGCAGACAGAATGGCAGGCAGAGGCAGAGGGAGAAGCAGGCTCCCTGCTGAGCAAGGAGCCCGATGTGGGACTCGATCCCAGGACGCTGGGATCATGACCTGAGCCGAAGGCAGCTGCTTAACCAACTGAGCCACCCAGGCGTCCCAATGAACTTTTTTTTTTAATGTTTTCTTTCCTGCATCATCTTTGTTGTGGAAATTCTTTATTCTTTTTGTTTTCACTGTGGTTATGTTAAGGTGTTCACTCTTAAGATTAAGGCACCAAAAAGCTGACCCAACCAGAAGCTCTTTGAACAGGAGCTGGTGTTTTTCACTGAGGCAAACTTGGGGGGACCAGTTGGTTTTCTACTGAGGCTCTCCAAATAGTGTTGGCCAGTATCTCCTCTGGGGTAACACCCTCTAATCTCCAATTTAGGAATTTGATTCTGGATGTTGGTGGTGTTCTGGAAGGGAGATGGAGATTTCAATGTTTAGCAAACAGACTACCTTGATTCACTGACTTTGGAAGGAACTCTACCACTGCCCATTTCAGTATTTGAAGGTAAAAGAGAAGTCAACAAACTGCTTGGGAATTAGAAAAGGTGGAGAACTGTAAGGATCTAACTGTTCTTTAGATAGACTTAATTTAATCCTGTTGCCCCCTTCCCAGTATTTCCTATTCTTGTGTCTTTTCTGGGTCCTCTGTGGAAAATTAGCCCACTTCTCACAGCTATCCCTCCAACTCCCTTGGCAGGTGTTAGGGTTTGACTTTCTTTCTCTTTGCTCAGCCTTTGCCTCTTGCTATTATTCCTCTTTCTAAAATCTACTTCCATATATTGGACATGGAGTATGGACATCATTTAGCTTCCTAATGATTGATATACATTTCTGTTACCTGTTATCCCTGAAATTTCTTGGTTGGTGAATTTTGACAAAAGTTGTTTGGGTGGGTTATGTTATTACTCTGTTATTCTGAACTCAAGAGTCTCTCACATTTTTTATAGCAGAAAACATGGCTCACCATATGTGGATTCTTAGCATTCCTTTGTTTTTTGTTTAATTAAACCATAAACTTGGAGATAAATTGAACTTTAATCTAATCTGGGCTTTATATTGGCTAACAGGAAGAAATAAAGTATATAGTGAAAGGGTCATAGGCACACACTATCAAACATCTGGATGAAATACTAGGTTAGTGCACAGGTGTTTTGCCTACATGACCACAAGCTAAACATCTAGACAAAAGGTATTAAGTTTCCACCAGCTGTTTGGTATCATGGATCAGACACAGATTTGTAATCAAAGCCACTTGTGAGTGGAATGCTGAGTTGATAAGTAAGCTGAGACAACTCTTCAGTACATCCTGACCATGACCATGAATAGGTTTATCACCATCATAGTGTCAGCTGCCCATCGCTGCGTGCCCTAAGAGGATCCAAGAAATTCACATCTATAGGCACCATCTGGTGACTGTAACTTTTCTTTCATTCCCAAGGAATCAGTTAAAGTATCGCAGGGAAATAGTTTTCCATCTATAGTTTTAGAGGCTAAAGATCTGCATTAGAGATCATAGTAAACACACGTTTATTTCTTCTTCATGTTGGATCTAGCAATCTTTCTCCCCACCCCCATCTCTAATTTTTAATGGAAGAAGTTAGTTCCTAACCCTACCAATACATTTAATGTATAATTTGACAAAATTTCTTTGGCTTAAATACAGAACTAGCTTGGACTATAGGACCAAATGAGTTTGTTAGATGGGTGTTCTCTGTGGGATGAGAGGACATTTCAAAGTCTGAAAGCTTCTGTCAAGGCTTTTTAATGCTGGCTATTAATCACACACACAAATATATATTTTTAATTACTCTACTTTTAACCTATTCTTTAAGATACAGCTCAAATCCTACTCCCTTAGGGAAGCCTACTAGCTTTTCCTTTGGAAGTCCTGGCCATGCTTTGTTGTTTACTGTCTGGAATGGTTCAGTTTTGTACTGATGAAAGTGTCATGTTGATATAATGGTTATCTACCTCCTGGTGAATAATTCTTCAGAAGAAATATAGAGAATACTGGACTAAGCTACTCCTTTTTCAGAGCTCACTGAACTTGTGTCGTGGGCTTATAGGTAATGGTGAGCAGAAATGTATACAGCATTTTCTCAAAACATAGTTAGCAGATTGGACTCCATTATCTGCTCGCTTCCTTCCTGTGAGTACATCTAGCTTGCCTGGTGGGAAGTCATGTTGGTTCTTTAAGACAATGTTGGAAAATTCATCAGTATGAAGCAGAGAACCATTAACAAGAGCAGGGCTCATACTGGTGTGAGAATAACACCCCTTATTCCCACAGTTTTACACTTTAGGAAAGTCTTCCTTTCCCTTTAGGTAGGAGAGATGTACAGAACAGGCTAAGATGGGCCATTCCCACAGGGAGAGTAGGTAGATCCCAAATGGAACTGAAATGCCGGCCTGCTTAGAAGCGTTTCCACTCTGGGTCTGCTGGTGGCTTTGGATTAAAACACTTTTGCCAGAAGACCCTTGAAGTGACATAAACACAGTGGACAGTCAAGAAAAATCTACTTATTAATAATCAATTATCCAGACTTGTTCTCTCTTTCTCCATCTCTCTCTCCCATACAGACACTACCCTAACCAAATAAAAATCAGAAATCAAAGAGATTTTACTTTTTCTATTAAATCTGCTCTGTATTTCCAGATTTTCTTTTTTAAAATATCATTTTTTTCTCAACACAGAGATAAATAAAAAAAAAATTAGTAACCCACTTGTCCAATATTAATAGCTTTGTATATATACCTGTATCCTTTTTAAATTCAAACACTTTTTTGTTGTCTTTGCAAAAGTAGGATCACAATATGAACAGCTCTTTGCATTGTCATTTTCTCTTTAAAATACATCCTGTGGAACTAGAGGGTATTATGCTTAGCGAAACAAGTTAATCGGAGAAAGACAACTATCATATGATCTCCCTGATATGAGGAAGTGGAGATGCAACATGGGGGGTTTGGGGAGTAGGAAAAGAATAAATGAAACAAGATGGGATCGGGAGGGAGACAAACCATAAGAGACTCTTAATCTCACAAAACAAACTGAGGGTTGCTGGGGGTAGGGGGTAGGGAGAGGGTGGTGATGTTTTGGACATTGGGGAGGGTATGTGCTATGGTGAGTGCTGTGAAGTGTGTAAACCTGGTGATTCACAGACCTGTACCCCTGGGGCTAATAATACATTATACGTTTATTAAAAAAATTTTAAAAAATTAAAAAAAGAAACACACCCTGGTCTCCTTTCTAGCTCAACAGAAAGTCTTAATGTGTTCTTTTTATTTGTGCGTAACATCCCATAGAATAGATCAACCACGATTTATTCAATCATTTAGTTACCGATAGACATTCAGGTGCTTTCCAATTCTGTCACTACAAAATAGGCCTGTATTGCTCTAATATTCTAGTATAATCACGTAATGCTTATATTAGAAAATATTATGTAAGGAGCAAATATAGAGTCAAGAAACACACTGAACTTGTTTGCTAAACAAACAGGCAAATAAATGTATTAAAATGATATCTGGGAGTGGAGCCACCAACCTGTTTCTGGGATGAAGTAACAATTTCATTGCAGGCCCTGTCTCCCAGTGGAACCTGCAAATGCCTTGAGGTCAGGAACCAGGCCTCCTTGCTCCTCTTCTCTTCCAAATCGCCAAGCACAGCCCTGCAGAGGGCAGGCAGTCCCAGACCCACACAATCCAAAGTACTCTAACAACGTCCTTGGAAAACAGCTGTTAAGATTTTAGACTGGACATTTCCCTTATGTAGTGTCGTCAAACTGGTTTCCAAAGCCAGCCTACAAATTCTTCGTAAACCCACAATGAAGGTAAACTGTATTACTTACATTGTTAGAGTTTCTTATTATTTCTGTGGTAAAATACATCCTGAATTCCAAATGAGCATTTGCACGCAGAGAACCCTCCTCTACTCTGTGTGTGTGTGTGTGTGTGTATGTGTGTGTGCGTGCACGCGCGTGCATATTCACACATGTGTGCATGTAGGAGAGAGGGACGGATAGATTAAGAGAGATTCTTTCCTTCACTGCCCTCAAATGAGATGTTTTCCCTCCCCTTCTACTGATCTGGTTGTATGTGGAAACTGAGCAAGCAGAAAAGGAAATGTGATGACTAAATATGAAAGTGCCAGAAAGACGAGATGCAGGAAGAACAAATTTAACATAGAAGTTTGATATTTTTCTTAGTCCTCATTCATGTTTGAGATCTAAGAATTTGAATTTGATTGCTAAGAATATAGTAACTGAAATTTGCATATAAGTGAAATGAAAATTTATAATTAGACAAGATCTTTTAGTTGTTATGGATTTCTCTTAATTCTTATTTGCTTTCAAATAGCATATTTAAGCCATGATGTGAATCAAAGCAAAAGGTTATTGAAATATTAATGATCATAGGATGTATCATTTATTAATGGCTACCTATCTGGATACACATTATAAGCTTGTTCATATATGTTCATTTGGAGAGTCACTATTTGAACTGTTAGGATAAAAACACAAATGGGACAGTGTGCCTGGGTGGCTCAGTGGGTTAAAGCCTCTGTCTTCGGCTCAGGTCATGATCCCAGGGTCCTGGGATGGAGCCCCACATTGGGCTCTCTGCTCAGCGAGGAGCCTGCTTCCCTTCCTCTCTCTCTGCCTGCCTCTCTGCCTCCTTGTGATCTGTCTGTCAAATAAATAAATAAAATCTTTAAAAAAAACATAAATGGGTTTTAAAAGATGAATGTTTTGATAAAATAAAAGATTAGGAGAAGCTCCATGGCATTTATCTGTAGGAAAAAAATTATCTTCCATGTAATTTAAAGAGATATAGGTTTAAAATTCTTAGAAGAATGTAGTCTAAAATACAAGATACATTCATCAGTGCTTTCTTTTTTGAAGTTCTATGGAAAAAACTAGCTAAAATTCACAAGTAATTTATTTAAACATCATATATCAAAAAATACTTTTCCAAAATCACCTATATAGTAGTATTTAAAGTTTTACATGAATAAAAGTGAAATCTATTCTCAAACAACATTAACTTTTCAATAGGAACAAAAATCATCCATAGTTCCGTTGCTCAAAGACAATCACTGTTAAGGTTTGGATGTAGTTCCATTTGGCCTTATTCATAAGACATCTTTGGGGTGGTCATACCATACCTACAAACTCTATTTTCCTTTTCCCCTCTGTGTGGTATAAATATTTCCTACTATCATACTTAAGTTCATCATAAGCAAAAATACCAACAAAAGAAAAAGCGCATATGTGGTAAAACATGCATTGAACATTATGAAAGATGACAGGCTCGGGGGGTCATTTTTTTCCAGTTTCTCAATGAGGGAAAAAGGTCTGTTCAAACCTCAATTGCATACATGAAAACCAGTAGTCACGATTCTTTTGTTCTGCATTGCGAGAAGGTCTCATCAAGATGGGAAATAAAAACAAAGAAAAATGTGAGCCCACACCTGAGCAAGTCAATTGTTGATGAGCCTAGAACGTTGGTACCTCAATCACCTCCTGTCACTTGGTGTCTGTATTCCTTTCTCTCCTTCATTCAGTCTTTCGTGGCTTCCCACTTAAGAGTTGGTTGTGTGTGGGGTGCTTGGGTGGCTCAGTGGCTTAAGCCGCTGCCTTCGGTTTAGGTCATGATCTCAGGGTCCTGGGATCAAGCCCCACATCAGGCTTTCTGCTCAGCAGGTAGCCTGCTTCCCTTCCTCTCTCTCTGCCTGCCTCTCTGCCTACTTGTGATCTCTCACTGTCAAATAAATAAATAAAATATTAAAAAAAAAGAGTTGGTTGTGTGTTCTTTTTTCTCTCTGATTATCTGAAAACGATGTAAAACTGACATACAGTTTTTGTGGCCGTTAGTGTTAAAATTGAAAAAAAAAAAATTTTTTTTTTTTTAAAACAACAGAACCTTTTCCCTAAATTAAAGCTTACTCAGAACCTCAATACATAAAACAGAAAAAAACTTGACCTTTTTTTGGTTGCCAGGAGAGGAGTGGTGCAGAAATCAGGATCCACAACTTGAGGCTGAGAAAATACGTGAGGGGCTGTTTAAACCAATATTTGCTTTCAAATTACAGAACGTTCAAGGCAAACCATGAATTCTTACTTATGCTGATTGTTCTGCCAACAAAAATTCAGTTTTGTGAAAACGATTTATTACATGAGGAGTTTCTGACAGAAAAAAATCTGAAATTTTTTTAGAAATCAAAACACTGAAATAGTTTGGAGCCATTGAACTTCGGAATGAATATTGATTTTTGTGGCAACACAATCTCTTGAAAATGATCACTGTTTACTCAAAATAGTCTGAGGAAAATGCCTGGAATCTATAGTTGAATATATCTTCTTGTTTTCTTTCTTCTTTAAGGAAAGTTTATTTAGGGTAGAAAGAATGAAGTAAAAACTTACTTCATTTCTGGAGATGAAAATCAGAGAGAAAGTTAACTGGAAATAAATATTTTAACTGAGAAATTAAAAATGAGTCTAAAAAGACAAAACCGGGGATGCCTGGGTGTCTCAGTTAGGCATCTGCCTTCTGTCTGGGGTCATGATCCCAGGGTCCTGGAATCTAGTCCCATGTCAGTCTCCTTGCTCAGCAGGAAGCTTGCTTCTCCCTTTGCCTATCACTGCTTGTGGTAGGCTAGTGGTACCACTAGCCTGCTTGTGCCCACGCTCTCTCTCTGACAAATAAATAAAATCTTCAAAAAAATAAAAAAGACAGAACTTTCAGAATATCATAAATATGTTGTATTTCCTCAGCAATTCCACACTTAATGAATTGAGAGGGCAAAAAAAGAACCGTTGCAAATTCTCCTAAGAAACCAACAAATTAAGAAATCCTTGCATTGCAGTGCTAAAGCGACAACTGGGAAATTTATAACATGACCTTTTAAAACCACAGAACCCATGGAAACCTGCCCATTGATCCTAGAATAAAACCCAAACTCCTTGATCTTCAGTCATGTTTTCCAGAATTCACCAGACCCTTCCGCTTCTTAGGGCCTCTGTCCCCATGCTTTCCCCTGTCCCAGGCCTTTAGTGCACGACTAGAACTTGTTACTTGTTAAATGGTGTCCTCCCCACCCCCCAACCCCCAACCAAATTCATATGCTGAAGTCCTAACCTTCAGTACCTCAGAATGCAACCTTATGCAGAAACAGGTCTTCGCGGATGTCATTAGTTAAGATGAGACAATACTGAGTAGGGTGGGCCTCTAATCCAATAACTGGTATCCTTATAAAAAGGAGAATTTTGGACACAGATACACTCCCGAATACCATGTAAAGATAAAGGCAGAGATCAGAGATCATCTTTGGCAAAGAGGGCCAAGACTCCTGACAAACTACCGGAAGCCAGGAGGCATGGACCTAATACCTCTCTCAGCCTCAGAAGGAATCAACCTTTTCCTTGTGACACCTTGATTTTGGTCTATCAGCTCCCATAACTGGGAGACAGTACATTCCTGTTTATTTAAGTTGCCTGGTGTGTGGTGCTTTGTTATGGCAGTCTTAGGAAACTAACACAGGATCCTCTAGTTCTTTCTTTCTTTCTTTCTTTTTTTTTTTTTTTTTAAGATTTTATTTATTTATTTGAGAACAAGCCAGAGAGAGAGAGCACAAGCAGGGGGGGCAGCAGAGGGAAAGGGACAAGCAGACTCCCTGCTGAGCAGGGAGCCCGATGTGGATGTGGGGCTCCATCCTAGGATCAGAAAGGCAGGAGCCCAACCAACTGAGCCACCCAGGTGCCCCTATCCTCTTGTTCTTTAAGCCTTGGCTTAACTGTCATTTTCTCTGAGGAACCTTCCTTGACCACCTAGATCCACTGGTATTTTCAATCAAAGCTCTTGTTTATTTCCTTCAAAACACCAAGACAAATCTGTAACTTTTTTATTGGTTGGGTTGTCTGTTGACATTGCCCCCACTGGGATGTAAACTCTGGGAGAGCAGGGGCTTGTGTTGTTCCTACCACCTTCAAGGGTGTGTGTGTGTGTGTGTGTGTGTGTGTGTGTGAACTGTTACGCGCATGTCGGATTTAGCGGAGGTGAAGTTTTTCCCAGTAAGTCAGACTTAAAAATACTCTCAATCCTTTGTTTCATGACACTCTTCTGTCTGACTGGCAAATTTCCAAACATTTGCAAGTAGAACAAAGGGGTGTCATTCAGAATGCAAGAAAGAGAACACGCTGAGTGTCATCGCACTTCATTTGCTGGAAGTGAGGAACTTACAAAGAGTGGAAGCTGTAACAAAAAATTCTCTAAAGAGCATAATCTCCTCCAGTCCCATCCATGTTGATGCAGAAGTTGGGTATTCATCCTTTCTGATGACTGAATAATATTCCATTGTATATATGGACCACATCTTCTTTATCCCTTCATCTGTTGAAGGGTACCTCAGCTCTTCCCATAGTTGGGCTATTGTGGACATTGCTGCTATGAACACTGGGTTGCAGGTGCCCCTTCTTTTCACTCCATCTGTATCTCTGGGGTAAATACCCAGTAGTGCAATTGCAGGATCATAGGGTTTCTCTATTTTTAATTTCTTAAGGAATTTTGGAACTGTTTTCCAGAGTGGGTGCACCAGCTTGCATTCCCACCAACAGTGTAGGAGGGTTCCCCTTTCTCCACATATTCTCCAACACTTGTTTACTGTCTTGTTAATTTCGGTCATTCTAATTGGTGTAAGGTGGTATCTCAATGTGGTTTTGATTTGAATTTAGGAGAAGGAAGGGAAAAATGAAGGGGGAGGGTTATCAGAGAGGGAGACCAACCATGAAATACTATGGCCTCTGAGAAACAAACTGAGGGTGTTGGGGGGGGGGGTTGGGGGATGGGTGATCCCAGTGATGGGTATTAGGGAGGGCATGTGTTGCATGGAGCACTGGGGGTTATATGCAAACAATGAATCATGGAACAGGACATCAAGAACTAATGACATACTGTATGGTGACTAACATAACATAATTAAAAAAATATAAAAAAATAAGCATCAGTTAAAAAAAATAAAGTCAGGGGGCGCCTGGGTGGCTCAGTGGGTTAAAGCCTCTGCCTTCAGCTCAGGTCATGATCCCAGGGTCCTGGGATCGGGCCCCGCATCGGGCTCTCTGCTCAGCGAGGAGCCTGCTTCCCTTCCTCTCTCTCTGCCTGCCTCTCTTCCTTCTTGTAATCTCTGTCTGTCAAATAAATAAATAAATAATCTTAAAAAAAAAAATAAAGTCAGTCATTTGAAAACACCAAAAAACAAAACAAAACAAAAATCTCTAAATATCCAGATCCAGTGAATTATGTGGTTTGCATTAAAAACTTGAAATTTATTTCTTATTTAAAATATTTTTAATACTTGAAATTATTATAGTAATTCTTTCTGAAGAACCTCAAAAAAGAACCATGGATGCCTTTTCCTTTTTCCTTTTTTTTTTTTTTAATTGACACCTTTTCCTTCTGACTTTAAAAATAAAAGTATTACTTTATTGTTTATCACCTTGAAGAAGTGATGAATATTTCAAGGCTATGTGGGATGGAATAGAGAAATTTTAGCAAAAAACGATTTACGAAGTTTTCAAAATGTAAACCTTGCTTTTAGACAAGATAATCTTTTTCCCTTTTCTCTCTCTCTCTCGTGCACACATACACACACACACATCCTATTTTTTTCCTTTTATTTATTTACTTGTAAAGATTTTATTTTTAAGTAATCTCCATACCCAATGTGGTGTTTGAACTTACAACCCCCCCCCCACAAGATCAAGAGTCACACCCTCCACTAACTGAGCCAGCCAGGGTGCGGTGCCCTATCCTGGCAATTTTAAAGAATATTTTTTTCCCTTACTTCATCAGAACAGGACAAAATTAATATTTACTACTAAGGACAGGGCAATATGTCACTCAATTTAAATTCATGACTTTCAGAGAATAATTGCAACAAAATGAACCTCATTTCAGTTTCTAGTGAAGTGGGAGAAAGCATTACATGAGGTAATAGTCAAGAATTTCTTCAACTTGGGGTGCCTCGGTGGCTCAGTAGGTTAAGCCTCTGCCTTCAGCTCAGGTCATGGTCTCAGGATCCTAGGATCGAGTCCCACATCGGGCTCTCTGCTCAGCAGGAAGCCTGCTTCCTCCTCTCTCTCTCTGCCTGCCTCTCTGCCTACTTGTGATCTCTGTCAAATAAATAAATAAAATCTTAAAAAAAAAAAAAGAATTTCTCCAACTTGATGCCCCTGATCCTTGAACTTTGAGTGCTTTTCAATGTCATCACAGTTCTATTGTCTCAAAAAAAAATCCAACTTGACTGTATATTTATTTAACATGGACTTCACAATAATATTCTCTGGAGTTCAGGACTATAGTCTATGTATTGGATGAACTGCTTTTGCACGTGTGGAATACTTTTCTATGATTTTATAATCCCCTGAATTATAACACCATGAAGAAGATGCTTTGTGACCAGAACAGAGTGGTATCATTGATAAGGTGGAGAGGATTGGGACATCCATTGACTGATGGATGAGAAGACTACTGATGTAATCAGAACTACAAATACTTAACACTTTAATGAGCCAGCCATTGTATTGCACATTCTTAACTTTAATGTGGTTATACATGGAGGGGACAATGTAATGGAAATTAACATGTCAGTTTACTAGACTATAAGAAACCTTCTCCGGAGGCCAAGATTTCCAATGGTTTTGGTTCAGTTCCCAGCGCTGAGAAAAATTTGTGGGCACTTAATAAATATTTGCTATTTGAATGATTATTTTATCAAACCATTCTTGTTAGAAGAATAAATGAAAAACCCATCTGAAAGAGGTTAACTTTGAATGTATCTTTAAATTTCTTCCTTAGTTGAAATCCTTCACTGCACAGAGATCAATCACTACAGCCCCAACCAATCACTGCTCTTATTCAACTTCCTTGAAAAGAAATTAGCTTTAATGCATGCAGATGGATCTTTTAGAAGGTTCCATTCCACAGGTGAAACATTAACAGGCCTCACTAAGGAGATCACTCTCATTTCATTACAGAAGACTGCTTGAACAATGGTTTTGTATTAGACCAAGGTGTCTGGTCAAATTTCTTTGGAATGGCAAAGGTCACTTTATTCAGGGACTTTCGAAAAGATTATATTTTGCTACATCAATCCATTTTCCAGAGATTTATGAGTGTATGTATCTCATCAAAGGGTTAAGAAATATTTCTTGACTGTGTATATCAATACCATGTGGATTTGGGGGGCGTATTTATACTTTTGGTCTGTAGCGATACATCATCAAGGTTATACGAACAGAGTGAAATTCATCCCATGCTTTATGTGTTCAGGGGCCTGAAAAATTGGAAACAGTACCCCTGCCTCCGGGAGCTCCAGGGGGCTCAGGAAAGGCAGGAGTCAGGGATGTCTGCCAGTCTGCTGGGTAGGTCAGTGAGGTGACAAATATACAAGATTGTTGGGAAAGATGTCCTCAGTTTTAGACATGCATAATTCGTCGAACCCAAGGACCGTCCAGGAGGTAATGAATTCAGCCTTCAGAAGCTACAGATTTTGGAGCTAACACCAAATAAAGCTATCTGAAGCTTTGGCCTTGAGTGAGAGCACTCAAAGGGAAAGCACGTGGAATGAGAAAATGGAAGGGTTTAAGATGGAATGTCTGGAAACACCATAATTTAGGGGGCTGGCAGCAGAAGAGGAGCCGGCCAAGAAATAGAACAGGACAGAGGAAAGTCACTCAGACATCATGGAAAATGGGCAGCGCAACGGGCATTTCTACATGATACAGAGAGACTGTGCCAATGAGGACTGGAAATGGCCCTTTGGGAAAATTAAAGGAAGAAATGCATAAAAATATCAACAGCCCAAATTCTGACTGGTGACATTTCAGGTGGCTTATCTTCCTCTCCCAACATTGCTGCATTTTCTGCATTCTGTACAATAAATATCAGTTATGATATATTAAAAAGTAAAATACTCTGAAAAGTCTAAAATATTTCATGATAAAAAAAGGGCAGGTGATTATTAATTCACAAGTATTTGGGTCTCTGTGTGCTGGGTACCCTGCAAAGGATAAAACAACAAAGAGGCTGGCTCTTGGTGATTTATAGAAAGAAATGACAGCTGATTAGACAAAAGGGAGGAGCAGAGAGCTGGCAGGGTGGGGGGGACAGTTGTAGGAGATGAGGCTGGAAAAGTAGCTCAGTGCCAGGTCATAGTGGATTTTATAGGTTTCGTTAAATAATATGGACTCGATGGGGCGCCTGTGGGGCTCTGTCGTGAAGTCACTCCTGATTTTGGCTCAGGTCATAATCTCAGAGTTGCGAGACGGAGCCCTGTGTCTGACGGAATGCTGGGTGTGGAGCCTGGCAGAGATTCTCTCTCTCTGCCTGCCTCCTTTCTAACCACCCCCCAACATCGCTTGCGCTCTCTCTCTCCAAATAAATAAATATGTAATAAAAAATGGACTTTATTCTGAAGGTTACAGGGCGGTTTATGAGAAGCAGAATTAGGGTTAGAATCATGCTTTATTTGAAGTCAGTTTTCTACTGCATTGGACAGTCGCGTGGCTGCTAACCCGGAGGAGCCCAAGGGTGGGCATGGTTGGCAACAGCTGCCTTCACTGGTCACAGGGAGTGCATTGGGGATGAAGGGGCCAGGTCCACATGTATTAGCATCAACAGGTCAGTAGGGTGCTACCCATTGGATGTACGTTGGGGGAAAGAAGACATCACGAATGACTACTGGGTTTTTAACTTGTGTCCCTAGGTGGGTAAAGGGCGACAGCCGCATTACAGACTTTGTCTATAAGGATGCTCAGTGCTTGGAGTGGTCAATGCTCTATGAAATAAGGAAGCAAGTGTCTGTGTCAGACAGTATTACAGGAGAGGGAAGAAGCAATGTGCATATGTGAGATCTGTTTCCGAGATCACAGCCACGAAGCAGAATCCTAAACACTCAGCCATCTCCTCATCACATATGCACACTGAGAGACTTTTATTTCTTCCAATCCACAGAATTCAATACTTCAGTGGCAAAGAGGGATGTTGGCGCTATGTTTTTAGAAGTGTTCACATGCAATAGCTACGGCCTCCCAGGAAGGGTCTTTCTTGGTGGCAGAGAGAAGTTGGGAGAAGGCTGGTTAAACTGCAGTTGAGGGAAGAAAGAGGTATAATTAGATGAGAATTGACACTGTTAAGGCAAAGGACCCCAAAGCGGTAGGTCTCAAATGAATTGTGCTGGTGTGAGCTCACACACCCTGAAGGGGACAGGTGCTGTAGTTGTATTCTTGGCTTCTATCACTTATCCCCGCTTCACAGCATTGAAAACCGAGGCCTTTGGTCGAACAACTTGAGGGAGCAGGCCCAGCTACTAAGTTAAAGGGGCCAAATCTCAACCTGGCTGAAGGAACGCATCCCAGTACGAAGCCCCTCTCCTGGACCGGCCAGGATAAAGCCATCTGGATGTAAGATTAACTCACACCCTTGCGCACCTCCTCCTGCAGTAAAGGAACTTCTGTTGCACCGGCGATAACTCGCATGTGATGTTGTAGACCGACCCGGGGGGGGGGGGCACCCCCTTTTATCACCTTCCCTCCGGAACAGAGCGCCAGGTGGTGCCAGAGATGGCGACAGCCCTCCAAATGGTGACACCCTCAACTCCTGACGACGGTTCAGTTAAGGTTAAGGTCGCCGGTCCTCGGCGGGCCCAGTTCTTGCGTGACTATCGAAGTACTGCTGTCTTGTCAGTTCATTGTTCCTTTTATTCCTGGAGGCGGGCATGTCACAGAGTGAATTGTCACCCCCCCCCCCCTGAAAACAGCGATGCTCAACACCACTCACACCTGCCCCACCCGCTGGAAGGCAAGCGCCCCCTTTGCTCCCCTCGCCGCCCTCCGCCTCCTCCCCCTTCCTTCCTTCCCAACCTCCAGGTAACCCCGAGGGTGGAGGCTCGGGTACCTGCGTTCCTCTCCTACCGCCGCTAGCTTCTGGCCAGAACCGAAGCAGGCGCCCGGGTCGCTCCCGGACCACCCCCTTCACCCCCACCCCCACCTCTCCCACCCAAGCCTCGGCGGTGGGCGCGGCGAGCGGGAGCGTCCCGGGGTGCCAACAACAGACTCACGAGCAGCCGCTTGTTGCTCCTGCTGCCGCGACGTGGGGAAGTGAAAATGAAATTGACTTTTCCGAGAAATGATGAAAGCGGCGCGGCCCGCCAATGAGCGGCGGCGGCGAACTTCCGCACCTCCCGGCCGGGCCGCGCGCGCCCTCCCTCCGCCTCCACCTCCTGCTTGCACAAGCTTGAAACAAACACTGGGGAGGAAGGGCGGAGGGAGGAGGGCGGAGGGGGGAGGCGAGGGAGGGAGGGAGCCAGGCAGGGAGGAGGGCGGGGGGTGGGGGGATTTCCAGCCTCAGCTCTTCGCAGTTTCCTCTCCTTGTTTTGCTTTCGATCTGGACTGTTCTCAGGCAAGCCGGGGAGTAACTTTTAGTTTTGCTCCTGCGATTATTCAACTGACGGGCTTTCATTTCCATTTCACACACCCTAGCAACACTTAAACCTTGCGGAATTGTATTGGTAGTGTGAAAAAGCACACCGAGAGGTAACATTTTTCAAATAATAGTTGTGACTGTGCGTGTGTGTTTTTCTCGAGGGCATGTTTGTGAGGACTGGAGGGGATGTGTGTGTGTGTGTGTGTTTGTGTGTGTGTGCGCGCGTCCTGACGGTTTGACACAGTGTTTTGCAGGCGGAAAATGCTGGGGTTCATGAATATTAATACCGATTTTTGGAGGAACGGTCGGAGCTCTTATGGATCATCTGATTTTAGGGGAAGCAGGTTCTGCTGCTGTTGCTGCTGCTACTGGGGCTGCTGAGGCTGCAAGGAGGAGGAGGAGGAGGAGGTAGAGAGGGAGGAGGAGGAGGAGGAGGTTGGTGGAGGTTTAATTTCACTTTTGGATTTGCAGACGGGGAGAGGTGGCTCCATGGACACAGACCTGCTCTGTGTGATTCTGCGCCCCAGGTGTTGTGTGTGTGGGTGCAGGTCCGCCGGAGTCGGGCCTCCTTTTAAAACAAAATTGTCGTGTGCATGTGTCTGCGTGCGTGTGTGTTTACAGACGCGGTCGCCACCAGATCCGAAGGAGGGGAGCGGGTCCTTCTCGGTGTCCGGCGGCGGCGCCTCTCTCCGGGCAGCCCCAGCGAAAACAAGAAGGAGCCCGCCGTCCGCCCCGCCGCCTGCGCCCCGCGCCCCGGCCAGGAGAGGCGCCTGGCGCCGCGGCCAAAGGAAACTTGGTGGGGCGCCCCGCAGCGGTCCCAGGGCTCGCCGGCCCGCGGGACTGGGGGAGCGGCCGCGGGCGTCGGGTGCCAGCGGCCGGAGGCGGCGGGCGGGCTCCGAGCGGGGCTGGGCGCCGGGCCTGGCCGGCACGCCCGGCTTCCTGGGAGCTGGGCCGCTGCCGCCAGCGCCGCTCCGGAGGGACGCCGCGTCCTCCTTCCCGCCGGCCAGCGTCCGGCCTGGCCCGGGGGCTTTGTCACTGCACTTGTCCAGGCGCGCGGGGAGGGGCTCCGGCGGCGCGTCCCGGGAGGGCGCCGCGCGGAGGGGTCATCCGCCCCGGCCGCGGCCTAGCGCCGGGCGCCGCCGGGTCCCCGCAGGCGCCCCCGGGCCGGCCTGGTGCGCTGGGCCTGACCCGCCTCGGCTACGGAGCGGGCGAGGTGGGGGTGGGGAGCCTCCGGGGACCGAGCGGCGCCCTGCTGGCAGGCGTGGGGGCGGGCGTCCCCTGGGGGTCCAGGGGCGCGGGCAGCGGCGGGGTGGGGACGCGAGTGCCCGCCCCGCGCCCTCCGACCCCGCTCTGGGCGCCGAGTGGCATTCGCCCGCCGGCCGAACGTGGTTGGTGCACAGCCGTGGCCGCCACTTCCTTTCCGCCTCGCCGGCCGGGCTCGCCCACCGAGCGCTGCCCGCCGCGGCCAATCGTGGCGCCCGCCCGCCTGCGGCCGCGCTCGGTGCCCCGGCCTGGGGGCCGGCCCCCGAGAGGGGCTCGGGCAGCCGCTGCAAGTTCCAGGGGCCTCTGGGTGTAACTACGTCCCCTCGCCAGGACGCGCCGGCATCTGTCTTTGGCCCCAGGTCTCGGTACGTTTGCCGCCCTACCCCCTTGCCCTGTTAGAGGGGGAGAAGGGAAGGAGGCTGGCAGCCCGAGCCGGGCGCGGAGACGGTGTTCCGGGCGCGCGCCCGGGTCCGGGGGTGTAGGCAGAAGCCTGGGGCATCAGCCGTACGTGTGCCCCCTGGGACTGGCAGTCGGGGTGGCCGCGCACGAGCGGGGCGGCGTTCACTCGTATGCAACCCCTTAGTGGAGTGTTTGGAACTTGGGGACATTTTTTAGCCGCTCCGTCCCTCTTCAGCTACCTCCCTCCGGTGCGGCCGGTGGGTAGGGCTCCCCGTCCTCGGTCACGGAATAAGAAAACGCAGAGTCTTTCTCCAGGAGGAAAACTGCTGGCATTTGCCTTGTGCCACTGGCCTCTCTGTTGCTGCGACTCGGTCTGCTTTTGATGAATGGCTAGGGAGGGTGGAGGATAGTTACATTTCCTGTTGTGGATTTTCAGGAATCGCCAAGGCTGCTGTCAAGCCTGCCGTCATTTATTAGTTTTCAGACCGATTGAAAATGGCACTGGAGCTTAGGAGCCTGCACTTTTTGGTGCTCGCTGGGCAGGTGCAGACAGAGGTCTGGTGACAGACTTGAGTTCGAAAGGTGGGTCGTCTTGATGTCAGGCAGATGCGCGCTCCCCACCAGGACCTGGAAGGGATCACTGTTTCACTTCGGGGTGCACACAGATTCAGGATTCTCTAATTTTCCCAACGCCTGGTCCTTCCTTCCTTTTTCTTCTTCTTCTTTTTTTTTTTTTTTAATTTTATTTTTTTTTGGAGGGGGGAAAGAGGTAGAAATAGAAACCTAAAAAATCCTAGAAAAAATTTATCTTTTCTAAGGAAACTTCGGAGATGGAATATTTGGAAATTAAACGGGCACTTCTGCGGGGTAACCTTGGAACGTCTATTGATTGATGGATGGCAAAGTCCGGAATTTCCTAATTAGTGAATGATTATAATTTATAACACAGCCTGTTGTGTAAGAAGTTAGATTTTGGCCTCTTGGATTCAGGAGTTCTGTTCTGTGATGATTTGTAATTGCTTCCTAATATTAAACATTTATATGCTTCATTCTCAGTGACTTGTCTTTTTTCTTTTGATCTTCACAAGTTGAAGATAATTTTGCATATCTCAGACTTACCTGTAAAAATGTCATGGTAATCAAGAGTTAGAGTTTGTAGTTAAATTGGAAGCAAATTATGGCAAAGAAATGGTTGTCCTAAGGTCCTAACAGTTCTATGAACCATGGCCTCACTTTTCTCTTCCTCTGCCTTCTGAAGTCCTTTATCAGGCAGATGTTGAATATACCCAAGCGAGTTAAACCTCACAAGGAGTAGTGGAACATTTGAGTTGTAGGATTTTTATCTTTTGGTGGGCACTCATTGCTTCATGTTTGCAGGGACACTGTCCTTTTATTCTTATGATTATTGAATATGAGCTCTGTTGTTTCTAGAACATTTTCGCTCAATTTCCTTTTGATAGAGAGCAGAACTCTAAATGGGGTATCTGGGACATGGTTCTGTTTTGTGCTTTACACCAAAAAGGGGAGTAAAGCAGATGAAGGGCCTTATTTATTCATTTAATGAATATTCCTGGGATATTCAGTAAGCACCAGACACAGTTCTAGGCTCTGCGGGTTCAACTCAGAACAGAAGAATTTCCTTGCCCTCTGGGGAAATTGTATTGTAATTGGTGAGCTGATAATACACAACCGGTGATTACCTTTTGGGGTTAGTTCTGTGGAAGGTGATGATAATACTTAAATGCCTATCTGATAGGGTTGCTTTGGGGAACAGATGAGATACTGGGTATGAAAGAAGGTTGTATAAGTTACAGCAATCTACAAATGTGTAAGGCATTAACTTTCAGAATTCTGTCATTATTTTTAATGTGAAAAAGCCAGGAAATCAGGACTGAACAGTGACTTTCTTTTACAGACTTTGCAGCAAAAAGGATTAACTTCTTCTGAGAGTATATGGATAATGGCGAGGAATTAACACAGCATAGCTTTTTTATGTAAAGCATCAAAGAATTTAATAGTGAAATATAATATTGTCAGTGAATTTTTTCCTGTCAGAAGAGAATTAGATGGTATCCATGGAGACCAAATGATATGGAAATAACAGTGATGCCAATGTATTTTCTCTCTTTCTCTCTCTCTCTCCATCTTTTCAGGCTCAAGGTGCTTTAGTGTGAATTTTCTTCACAGTTGCTTCAGACTCTCTAATTCACTATCTTTATTATGGGTATGTCCCTAGCTGATTTTAGTATTTAGCTGTAACATCTTTTTTTTTTTTTTAAAGATTTTATTTATTTATTTGACAGACAAGATCACAAGCAGGCAGAGAGGCAGGTAGAGAGAAGGAGGAAGCAGGCTCCCTGCTGAGCTGAGACCCCCCCCCCCATGCCCAGGACCCTGAGATCACGACCCCAGGCCGAGGCTTTAACCCACTGAGACACTCAGGCGCCCCTAGCTGTAACATCTTTAAGGGAATTCAGTTAACTTTAACTTATTGAATGCTTACTGTATGCCCAACACTGCATATGTGTAATAAACGGATAGTATATTTTGATAAACTATAACATCTAAAAGTACATAAAGTAATATATAAACAGAATGTAAATTGCCGTGAAGTGTCAGTTTTATTAAGAATAAAATCAGTTCTTCTCTTTGTCTGTATGGGACATCAGGTCCTTTTCATATGGGGTAGGAGGGCAGGGCTCTCTGCTCATTTGCCCCAGATGTGTCCTGCTTTTGTCCTGAGTGTGATTGCTGTTGGGTGCAGAATGTCTGCCCAAGGCAGGGTTCAGGAATGGCACTCAAGGAAGTGGATGCTGGAAACGGAAGTGAGGCAGTTGGAATAAATCTTGATTTTTCAACAAAGACTGATAAATTACCTATAATATACCAAGAGAGATATACCAACAGCAAATCCAGCCCTGGGGCACCTGATGCCAAGCCCTATCCTGTCCTGGGGACTCTGCCAGGCCCCGTGGGCTACAGGCAGCAGGCCCCTAGCTGCCAGCATTTTACCTTCAAGCATCCTTTTTGAGTGATTTTCCCCCTCACCAGCTCCATCTTTTGACAAACTGTGCCTGAAATAAATTGGTTTAGTTAGGAAGACTTTGAGGCCTATGTTTATTATGAGAGTGGCATAAGACTTCTAGGCAGAACTCCTGATCCACCCTGGAGGAGGAGCATCCTCAAATCTGGTTGATCTAAAACTCATAGTCCCCTTAGGCTCTCTGAGTTCTGCAACTAGCCCAGGACCCCTGCTGGCGGCAGGAACATTGTGTTCTGCTGGGGAACTCATCCAGGGATCCCAGGATGTGAACAATTATAATAACCCAGGCAGTTATTTTAGTGAATGAACACACACATGTAACCGTCTATCACTAGTTTATTAAATACTTGTTGACCACCAGCTGTGTTCAAGGCTCTGTGTAGAGCAGGTGCAGTGAACTCAAGTGTCCAGAGGCCCGGAATTGAGTTTGCGCCCTTTCTTTAACTCTCCCGATCACCTCTCCTTTTGGTACCTTAGTTTTCACATCTGTAAAATGGGGCTGCATGGTTCTGTTTGCTACGGGGTATGGGGCTCTTGTGCGCCTCAACGTCACCTGGGGGAAGGGGGCTTTCAGAAGCCGCAAGGAACTTCTAGACTTAAGAATGTCTACAGTGCCTTCCTCTCCTTGATTCTTTCACCCAAAGAACCCACTACCCCCACCCCTATAGCAAGCCTTTTACGTACCAGAGCCTCCTGGATCCCTGTCCCTCAGATGCATGGGCCAGAGCAAAGGCAGAGAACCACTGAATCAGGTATCTCTTCTTAGGACCTGATCGATTATTTTTGTATTGTCTTGGGCCCTGCTATGCAGACCTATTTCCCACATTTTAGACAGGGCTTTGAGTAGGGAATCCATGGTCATTCTCCGCTGGCCTGCTTGTGTTGACCTTGCTTGTCCTATGAATGTGATATTAGTGTGATGATTGTGATCCTTTGAATTTTCCATTCTGAAGAGGCAAGAAGGGCTTTGTTTTATGGGTATGTCTCTTGGTCTAGGAAGGCCATCAAAAGTTATGGGTTTGTATTGTGTTTGTTTCTGGTACAGCTCATTTTCCCCTTTATCAGTGTGGTATTCAGCTCCGTTAAACAAGAGAGAATCGTGGATTGGAGCATCGTCCCCCTTTTTATGAGAAACAAGGCTCGTGTGGTTCTTTCTGATGAGGGATTCTGAGCATGTTTATCTCAAGGGCAAGGCCAGTGTCATTTACCGAAATATCTTAATTTAGGATTTTGTGTGATAAAGTTCTAATTTTCATTAAACCAATATTTTTGGAAGTTAAGTACGTGCTGTGTAATTTTCATAAATAATTTCTTCTCAGGCCTACTGAGCAATCTGTTACTATGCTCGCACACCCAGTGTGATGGAAGGAAAGATGAGCTTCCCGTGTAATTTGTTCTTATTGAGCGGATAAATGTCAGCTTTGTGTAGGATCTAAAGAAATATTTTATAGATAGAATACACTGTCCTGTCCCTGTAATCTTAGAATCCTACTGACTTTACCATTTCATGAGGTTGACATTTTGACTGAGAAGGGACTGCATACAAATTGCTTTTTTTTTTTTTTTCCCCAACTAATACCTAATGTATTATTTTTGAAGAGAGCTTTTTTTGTTCTCCTTACCCTGGAATTATTGAACCGGATGAGAATTACAGTGGTGAGAAGAGCGTCCTAACACCTGGATAGGGGGTGTTAGTGGGTGCGTGGATGGGTAGGATAGGACTGGGCGAGCTTTGGAAGGTGACACTGTCGTAGAGGGAGATGATGAAAAAACAGAATAAGGTGTAGGGCAGAATAGCGCCTCCTGAATTCTGGAATGGGAGAGAGAGAAAAGAGGGACTCAGGCAGGTAGATTTTCTGTCTCATTACAGGTGTCACTGAAGGAATTTCAGGGAAGCAGGGAGCAAGTTGGTAGTTAATTAGCAGGAATGCAAGGTCAAGTTGAAATACTAAAGGACCCCCCCCCCCCCATGTCTGACTTTGGAATTAAGCCTTTTTATCCTGCGGGACGTAGAATCTGATGGGAAAACCGCTAGGCATCAGCCGACTTTGGGCAAGTGAACAGGAGGTTGTGGGTAGATTTCCCTTAGGCTTGGTTGAAGCCTTTTGAGGTAAGAGTGCTGGGGCTGCGGTGGCTAGGGGAATTGATGTCCCGGGCGGAGGCCTCAGCCTCTCTCAGACTCGGTCCAGAATTGCCTTTGGAGGCAACCATGGGCCCTGAAAGGAAGACACATGGTGATACACATTTTTAGAAATATTGGAATCGCTGTCTCAGACCCATGCTGGTCTTCTCTTAGATCCCATGCTGGTCTTCCTCGCTGCTCTTTTATTTGGGGTCAGGTTGTGAGAGGGGACTAGGAATCAGGAAAGCAGTAAGGGTTGATTCCATGTTCCCCCAAAGAACAGGTGGCACAGTTAAGGCTGAGTCCTGAATGCCTCACTGGGTCCCGAAGGTCACCGATGGTGAAAGTAAGCACTCCGTGTTGCAGTTGGGATTGTATGTTGAAGTAAATCTTCTGGAATGCAGTTTGATGTTACATTCTCAAAGTCTTAAAAATGTTAAACCCTCTGTTCCAGTAATCCTACTTCTAGGAATGTACTCATGTCAAGTAACCAGAGATGGGACGGATTTCTTTATGAGGGTGTTCATCAAATTAGCTTTTGTTATAGTGAAAGTTTGGAAACAGTCTAAGTACCCGCGATGGGGATGCATGTAAATGAACTCCCGCACATCCGGATGATGAGGACAGATAGCTGATCAAATTCATCTTTTTGCATTTAATGATGGAAAAGTGCTTGTGATATAAGTTGAGTGGAGGAAAAGAGATACTTAACTGTGACCCTAACTTTATTTTACAGATGTATGTGTATGCGTATATACATCATTAAAGACATAGCTGGCAGAAAATATTTGCATGGTAGGATCAAGGGTGCTCGGCTTTTTTTCTCCCCTTGAAACACTGGGAGTTTCCAAATTAATATAGCAGTACAATTGCTTTTATAACCGGGAAAGTATTCTCACAACAACTCTGAAGTGTGCCATCTGACCTCACCTTGATAAAGGTTAAGATTGGGCTGTTGCAGAGGAGGGTGCTGTACGTGGATAAGGCCCCCCCCCCCCCAGTGGGCTCCATACTTGGGAGCAGGGTTTGAACTTATAACCCTGAGATCAAGACCTGAGCTGAAATGGAGAGTCAGAGGCTTAACCAACCGTTGGATGTGGCCATTCTTGAGCTCGTTTGCCCTGATGGATGGAGCCAGGCTGTAGAAGCTGGACTTTCCCACCTCATGCTGAGAGATGCCTTTGTCCCAGTTTCAGCTCTTGGTACTTGAAGCCACTGAGATTGAGGGCTCCTTGGTGAGGGGAGGGTGGGACATGTTTTGTCAAAAAATGTGTGCGTGTGGGGGGTCACAAATGTTATTGCACTTCACAGATACCTCCTTTATGTTCGTGAATACAGCAGAAACAAGACACTGGGGGAGGGGAAAAGACTTCTTTAGCCATCATGATGGCCAGGTCCACAGCCAGAGGGGTGTGGCAATGGACAGCCATTCCCAGACCCTCAATGATGCTGTGAGAGCAGGTGGGTGTGGGCTATGCTCCCGTGAGAGTGGATGGAAAGGATTCAGGGTTCTCATCCTAACATTTTGGAATGTCAGGCTTTTTCTAGGAGTATTCCTAAGATCTGGGCTTCATTCCATTTGAAATGTCCACGCTTAGAGACAGGTCTTTCTGGCACCCTGGGAACTTAACCCAGGGAGCTAGTCCCAGCTATAACCAGTTGGCCCCCCGGAGCGGGTAAGAGTACAATTATCCTCTTGGATCAGAGCAATTAATTTAGACAAATGGCTGCAGACCCAATTCTCATGGCCCAGTGAAGAATCAAATGTTTCTAGGGGAAGTGAATGCAGACATGCCCTATACATTCTCTGTATTGTACACGTTCCTGGGGCTCGATCGGGATGGAGTATCTCACAGGACCACTGAGGAATCCGGCAGAGTTCTGTTTGTCACACAACCTTTATTGGAGAATGACTTAGTGTCGGACTCCATCAGAGTGTGGCGTAAGATTTCTCACAACTGCAGAAACCTCCAAATCCCTGACTTGTATCTGAAAAAAAAAAAAAAAAAGTTTAGAATAGTTTTCATCCCTTTGTAGATCCTGGAGACATTTTTGGATTGTTATGAGCTAGTATTGGATATAACCAGACGCAGAGGCAGAGTACCAAAGCATAGCTTTAAAAAACAAAACAAAACACTGTCCCATACAAATAAAACATGAGCTGCAGGCATAATCTTTAATTTTCTAGTAGCCATGTTAGGAAAGTAAAAAGAAAGTGGAAAATTTAGTTTTACTATTTAATATAGCTCAGCATGTCCAAAATATTATCATTTCAACATGTGATTCATATGAAAATACTGATGAGGTCATTTACGTTCCTTTTTCGTACAGAATCTTCGAGATCCAATGTGTCTTTTGTGCCTAGAGCACATCTAAATTCAGCCTGGCCGCATTTTGAGAGTGCGGTGGCCGCAAATGGCTGCCGTGTTAGGTGTGGTACAGGATTAGGACATGAAGAGAAGTAAGGGGAAAAGTTGTTATCGGAGGACTGAACCTAACAGGACTGAGGGAAAGCAGATTTGAGCGGTCATTTTGGTGATGTGGTCCGGTCATCTGGTGAAAACTGCACGGCCCTCCCCCACCCCCCACCTCCCCAGATAAACCCCACCTTGATCTCTTCAGCCCAAGATACTAAAACGCCCTGAACATTTCTGGCCCCTTGAACTGTTAAGACAATCCTCGATTCCTTGGGTTTCTCCATGTGTAACAGCTACCCGGCATGGGATTTGTGAGCTAGGCTGGTGGTGTTCCCCACCAATACTTGATACGCAGTAAGAAGTAGATAAATATTTGTTGATTTGATTTTCAGCCTCAAAGCAAAGGTTAGCTCAGAAGGCTGAATTCCGGTTCAGAATGGATGGCCCAGAGCTGTGTTGGGTTAGAAACCTAATGGTATATCTACTGGGCATGTAAACATCGAGATTTGTCGCTTTGTATTAGGGGTTCAACATCCAGAAGGTGAAAAATTGTTTTTTTTCCTTCTCCTTTGTACCTAGGACTTTAAAACAATTTTACCAGCTCTTTTCTTTGACATTTAAGATCCAGCGAGTGTACTAATTGCTCCCTGTACGTATAAATAAGCTATAGTCACTGATAAACCGGAGATATTTGGGATTTGGGGATATTTGGGAGCTGCTCCTTTCTTGGTGGGTTAGTTATTAACAATAACCTTATTATTAATGAACACTTAGTCATAACGTGTAAGCAGTGAAATTCTTTGAAAATCAAGTACAGTATTTTATAGTTGCCTTTATTTGTTCCCTCTGACTATAATTGTTGGGTTGAAGCTACAGACTTCTTCTCCATAGAGCCAAGGCAATTTATTTTTACTGAAGCCTACCTAAGAACTGCTTAGGTAGCTTTTCTCTGTGAGATTAAATACGACCTTCATTGAATCATGTTAGCAGGGCCGGCAGCTAGAAAAATAAAGACTAAACCAAACCTTCAGCATAGAAATTCCCAGCTGCTCAGTGGGTCAGAGCTTTCCTGATTGCTTTCTACCAATGAAAACACTGCAGATTAGTTTTAAGTGAATTCTAGTAGGTTTGGGGATTTGCAACTGACAGAAGAACAGGAAAGTATAATCTCACTTTAAAAAATAGTAATCCTGAAGGTAAATCTTTATTGACTCGTTTTGGGGAATGTTGGGATTTTGTTCATATGGAAAAACTTCACTCGTGTGCACTGTTTAGCTGACCTTGGAAGTTAAGGTTCTCAGGATAGAATCGGGACAGAGAAGTCAGACAAGAAGCTCTTGCCCCAAAAGGACACTGTGGGCTTGTGGGGGTGTTCTGGGTACTCCCAGAGACCAACACAGATGGCAGTGCTCCCCTTTCTCCTCTGGGTTATAAAATGAAAGTAGAAATGGGGAGCCTGCCAAGGAGGCCCCAGGGGGGAATGTAGACAGATGAACTACATTTCCACTTCTGGGTGTGGTCATACTGGGGAGTGGAGAAGTCAGGATGAATTTACAATATTGCGGGGGAGGATTTGCCTCTCTTACAGGTGCATTTCATACATTAAGACTTAAGAATTTTTTAAAAAAAATTCTTTAAAGTCAGGTTGCAGTTTAGGTTAAGATGAGTCATTCCCCTGGCACAGTGGACTATTTTGTTCATTCATTCATTCAGTTAATGTATTTCACAGGTATTTATTTACTCAGTGCTAACTGTGGAGAGGGAGGTTGAAAAAGGTTACAAGGTAATAAGCTTGGATTTGAGTTAGCTAGGTAGAGGATCTGCGTTCCTAGCCAAGAGGATATGACTGCAAGGAGATCACGAATTTTAACAGCTATATAAAACAGAATCAAGCAGTTGGGAAGGCCCCACTTCTGGAAGAGCTGTTAGATGTGGGTGAATCCCCTCTAGAGGTCTTGATGGGCCACATGGCCTTGTCTTAGAGCCTAGGGGAAGCAGCAGCGCCAATAGCACACATTTTTGGCCGGCTGTATACATTTTAATTCCTAAAAGACAGATTTTTAAAACAAGATTTTATTTATTTATTTGACAGAGAGACACAGCGGGAGAGGGAATGCAAGCTGGGGGAGAGGCAGGCAGAGGGAGAAGCAGGCTTCCCACTGAGCAGGGAGCCCCATGTGGGTCTCGACACCAGGACCCCAGGATCATGACCCAAGCCGAAGGCAGACGCTTAACGACTGAGCCACCCAGGCGCCCCTAGAAGACAGATTCTTAATAATAAACCACATAACAGGCACAAAACAGCATACTGCTTTGTTGTCCCTCTTGTTTTTCTACAATCCTTCCACACTTCGTTTGGCATGTAGAATTCAACTGTTGCTTGGCATCTTTTATCGTCCAGGAAAACCACGTGGGGGAAGTCCTGATCTCGATCTCGGCTCTCTACTTCCCTTCCTTCAAGGTCGGCGCTCTAACCAGCAGCGCTGCTAATCGGAGTCCCTGCTCTCCTCCCTCCCCAGAGGTGGGTGCTGGGAGAAGCTGACCGTGCGCGTGGCCAGGAGAGGCTTTCCCCTCGCTTGGTTTGAGGTGTCATCACCAGGAACAGGAAACTGGCCCTTATTTTATTTTGAAAAGCCTCAGTTCCCCCCTGGCTTCCCTCTCTTTCCTCGCACGCTCGGTGTGTGCGCATGCGCCCATTGGCTGCGCGCGCACGCGTTTGGCTCATGAAAACTTCCGGTTGCCTGGAATCAAAGAGTCACCATCATCCGTGATAGGACTGAAGGAAGCAGTGCAAACAGTAGTGAATTCGTAAATGCTACTTACTTTTTTTTTTTTTTTTTAATTGCGGTAAAGGTTACATAACATAAAATTTACCATTAGAGAGATCTTTAAGTGTATAATCTGGTGGCGTGAAGGGCTTTTATGATGCTGTGCAGCTGTCAGCCCATCCACCCCAGAGCGTCCTCACCCTGTCAAACAGAAACTCTGTACCTATTAAACGATAACCCAGCTGCCCTCAACCCCTGGCAACAACCGGTCTACTTTCTATGAAATTGATGATGCCAGCTACCTCACGTGAGTGGAATCATACAATATTTGCACCTTTGTGTCTGTTTTTTGTTTGTTTTTTTTTTTTTTTGGTCACGTTGCAGAACGCCTTCTAGGTTCACCCCGTTGTAGCAGGTGCCAGAATTTCATTCCTTTTTTTTTTTAATTTTTTAAAGATTTTATTTATCCATTTGTTAGAGCAAGAGAGGAAACACAAGCAGGGGGAGAGAGAAGGAGAAGGAGGCTTCTGGCTGAGCAGGGAGCCCCATGTGGGGCTCCATCCTAGGACCCTGGGATCATGACCTGAGCCAAAGGCAGAGGCTTAACAGACTGAGCCACTCAGGTGTGCCGAACTTCATTCCTTTTTAAGACTGAATAGTATTCCCCCATTTTGTTTATCCATGCACCTGTTGATAGCCACTCAGGTTACCATGACCATCTAGCTATGGTAAAGAGTGTTGCTGTGATGGGTAGTCTACAAAGAACCAGTTCGAGTTCCCGCTTCCCATTCTTTCAGTCCAGTGGATCATATGGTAATTGCATGCTTTAAATATTTTGAGAAACTATCAAACTTTCCCACAGTGGCTGTACCATTTTGTATCCTTCTACGAATGCATGGAGGTTCCGGTTTCTCCACATCCTGGTCAACATTTGCTATTTTCTGTTTTTTAGGGTTTTTGTTTTTAATACTAGCTCTCTTGATGGCCGTGAAGCAGTATCTCATTGTGCTTTTTTTTTTTTTTTTTAAGATTTTATTTATTTGAGAGAGACAGAGAGCATAAATGGTAAGGAAGGGGCAGAGGGAGAGGGTGAAGCAGACTCCCTGCTGAGCAGGAAGCCCGCCATGAGGCTTGATCCCAGGACCCTGAGATCATGACCTGAGCCAAAGACAGATACTTAACGGACTGAGCCATCCAGACACCACCCTCATTGTGCTTTTGATTTGCATTTCTCTAGCAGCTGATGATGTTCTTGGCCATTAGTATATTTCCATTGGAGAAATGTCTATTCAAATCTTTTGCACATTTTTGATTTGGTTATTTGGGTTTTTCGGTTGCTGAGTTGTAGGATTATGTCATTCTTTCCTGTTGGTTCCAAAATGACGTGCTAGATGATCTGAAAAGCTAACAATGATCCCTCCTCATATAGTATATATAGCATGGGGCATAAGATCATTTGTAATATTTGCGATGTAAAGTTGATAAAGTGTGCACATTGAGGAATTAAATTACATTGCATGAAGTAAATCAGGGTGGCATGGTAAACAGGGAATCAGATAAAAGTATTTAATCTTTTAATAGAGTACTAGAATTGGAAGTTTCATTAGAGATTATGGTCTGCTGCTTCAGGTTTTCAGCTAGAGACTTCAAATGACCTGCCCAAGATCTTGTGGCCAGATGAAGTACTCGGTATGTCGTGTTGAACTCTGTCGTAAAGAATTAACTTTTTGTAGTGTGGTAGTTTGAATTTTAAGATTTCTGTTACGAGGAAAGTCATAGCAGTGCTTGAACATGTTAATGAATTAATTGTAGTGGGCTCTTCCTATGGTGCTCAGTAAACAAACCCTCAGGTTCATCACCACTGTGGTATTAGGATAAAAGTGAGTAAAAGGAGCCTTAGACTAACACTTGGGGCATGAGAATTTAAATGTAATGCATCCAGTAATGGCTTAATACTACCATTTGTGTGGATGAAAAATAAATTTATTGCTTTAATAACAGATCTGTAAAGTAAAATGAAAGCATCTGTATATTTATTGAGAATTATCGACCAAATAAGGAACCAATTATTTGTTCTTTTTTTTTTTTTTAAAGATTTTATTTATTTATTTGACAGAGAGAAAGGGATCCCAAGTGGGCAGAGAGGCAGGTAGAGAGAGACGGGGAAGCAGACTCCCTGCTGAGCAGAGAGCCTGGTGCCCCGGCATGGGACTGGATCCTAGGACCCTGGGATCATGACCTGAGCCGGAGGCAGAGGCTTTAACCCACCAAGCCACCCAGACACCCCATTTATTTGTTCTTATGCGAGCAATAGGAGATGAGGAAATTCAGTGAAATATCACAAATGTACAGCAGCAAATTTACTCTTGGTTTGCATTTACATTGTGCTCAGATTTTTCATTTCACCAGATCCTCTTGTGGTGTTGGTCTTTATTAAATCATACAGCCCGCCAAGAGAACATACGGATTATAACTAAGAGCGACTTGTGACTAATTGGGAAGAAGATACATAATGTCTCTGACATAAGGGGGGCGGGGTGGTGGTGGTGGAATTTATATTCCCTTCAGGTTGGGGGCCCAGGCTTTTTCTAAAGAGACCTCAGAATTCACCTCCAGGACTATGAAAACAAATACGATGATGATGAAATAAAGTTGAAGGCTCCTTTCTGCAAGCACATATTTTAAATGAAACTCTCAGGAGAACTAATTCCTTCAGCAGACCTTTACAAACCGGTGTGTGTGAAGCCTGGTGGTTGTGGAGACATAAAGTTGACAATTTCATGTTCTCAAAGAGCTTATCATTTACTTAGAGAGACAGGCGGTAGATAACCATCTGTCCTAACAAGAAGAATGAAATATGTGCTTGATACAAGCCCAGCAAGCCAAAGGATCTGTGTCTTTGCCTAGAGAAATGGAGGCTGTGCTCCATTTCGTACCTACCACAGGAGGACGGCCTTGGCCACTGGTGGCAAATGGGTGAACAGGGCGTCTTTGGTTGAAAGAACAGTCAGGGGCGCCTGGGTGGCTCAGTGGTTTAGGCCGCTGCCTTCGGCTCAGGTCATGATCTCAGGGTCCTGGGATCGGGTCCCGCATTGGGCTCTCTGCTCAGCAGGGAGCCTGCTTCCCTCTCTCTCTCTCTGCCTGCCCCACATCTACTTGTGATTTCTCTCTGTCAAATAAATAAACAAAATCTTAAAAAAAAAAAAAAGAAAGAAAGAAAGAACAGTCAGAGCAAAGAAAAGACAGGCGGAAGATTCCTTCCGGTCTCGGTGCGTGGAGGGGGAGGGTCTGGTGGGGCAGGACCAGATGGATCATGGGAGTGACCGGCTGGGTCTGGGGGACCACAGCTACCACAAGTCGTGTGCTCCAGTAAGGAAAGGCTTTGTTCTGAGCATAGAGCAGGTTTTCTATGGGGGGGGGGGCGTGATTGGGGATTTGGAACATCGCCTCCTTACATTTTAGAGAGTGGTAGGGGATGACTGTTGGCGGGGTGTGGTGGGGCGGTGTGCCTGCCCCACTGGAGAGGAGATGGAAGGGGGTGTGTGTACATCGTTCTACGCATGACGGACATTGCAGAAAGGACCGGATTGTGCTTTTGATGAGAACCAGGCCTGCTTTTGAGGTGTTTTCATAGGTTCCCAAGAGGAAGTGATGCCCAGGTATGAAAATATTTTTTTGTGCTCGCTTTTGTTTGTTTTGATCTGGTTTATAAAGAGAGGGAAGTGATTATGAATAGGTTTACAGTAGACGGTTGTCCTTAATATGGATGAGAAACCAAGAGAACCAAGAGAGTAGATGGCAGGGTGCCAGAAGTTTTCAGGCTAGGGTGTCCTTTTGGCTCAAAGAGTGATGGGGATCTCGCTCTCCCCTCAGGAGTGAGATTGGCGGTTGGGTTTGGACGCTCCTCCCTGCCCAGGCGTGAGGTACACTGGCTCACATTCTCTGAGTTCCCCTTCCTGAAGGCCAAGGCCATGGAAGGGCTGGTTCATGGATCATTAGGGTCAGGCCTAAACTACAGGGACTCAGGAAGCCCAGAGGAAACTGGTGAGATTGGCCGTGCCATGGGAAGGTTCCTTCCCACCTGCATTCCCTCAGCACGGCTGCAGTCAAAATGGCTCCCTCCATCCGGTGTGGAGGCCACGTCAGCCTGGTTGACTGGCTGCCTTGAGAGCATATAATGGATCTTTGCTGGGCTCTCCACTTCACTGTCAGGCTAAGGTTTGAAGATCTTACTCAAAGGCCCTAGAATTTTCTGGATTATATTACAATATATCACATTCTACATCTATTATTAATGACTGCCTTCTCGACTCCACTGATAAATTTTGGAGTGCTGTCATGCGTTCCTCAGGGCTCAGCAAGATGACTTCATATACCCAATAATCAGTAAATGTTGGCTGCATTGAATTGTAATGATTGGCCTAGTTCTCCATTTATTTCCTGTCCAGACACGGGCCCATCTGTAGTACCTTAGAGCTAACAGGACTCATGTGCTGTGTTGCCTAGTAAGGAACAGGACCAGACGGCCGGTGGAGAGCACATCAGCCATGTTTGTATGTGCCCTGGGGTGCATCGGGTGTTTCCCCTCATCAGTCAACAGGGACCCTTGTTAAGGTGCAAGGACAAATGGTTCTCTGTTAATTAGCCAGCCTCAGACAAGCCTTCTAGCTGTTTCTCCACCACTCCCACCCTCTCCCTGGGGCACAGCTTCTCCCTGTTACTAATGGTTCAAACATGCCACGCACACTTCCTTCCTCTTGCCTTTATTTGTTATTCCCCCTTTTGTCTGGAATGTTCTTCCCCTTGCTTTTCACCTGAGGATCCCTTCCCTCTCCAGGATGCCCCCTCTTCTTGGAAGTCTTCCAGAGTTAGCTCTTTGGGGATTTTACATAATACAGTAGAACTCCCCCAAAATGCCTCACAAAAGAAATTCACCCCTATAAAGCTCAGGGTCACACTGTTGTGAGGCTGATGAAATGGTGATGGGGACAGGGGAGTCTGATGGGGAGAACGAACCACAGCCCAGGGGTTTTGAATGCCCCGTTCAGTTATCGCAGACCCTTTTAGATCCTGAAGTGCATCATCGAAAAGTTCTACTGTCTTCCTTTTGTTTCTCTAGTGTTACCTAAGGACAAGACACCTCATTTTGGAGTTGGGTGCTTATGTGCCTGGGTCCATCATTGCAGGGTCAACTCTGAGGACAGAGATCATGTCCTCATTTCCTTTGTGTCCTCACCCCCCACCCCAAATTTTGTCATTGTGCTTGGTACATAGGGCTCTTTATAGTACCTGGCTCAATAAGATTTTTTGAGTGAAAAGTTGAGTAAATGTAATTCAGAGCTTTGTTAATGTACAAAGCTCAATTCTTCTGGAAAATGTCATGAAAATAGTAAAATTATTCTTTTTTGGGTTGCATGCTTTTTGTAATCACTAGTCCCCCCTACTTTTTATCACTTACTCGTATAATAAGTTCTTTCCATCACAACATGTTGTTCGTATCCTCTGCCCGCGCCCCCCCCCCCCCCCCCCCCCCCCCCCGCCCATGGAGGGATCTGCCCACTTCCTTTAGGCTGGTTTGCAACTCTCCTGGGAGCTTCCCCGGTGTGATCTGAAATTGACCCCTCTACTCAGAGGGCAGAGAGAGATGGAGAAAGAAGCAGGCCACTCCAGGTTGGTAGGTGGCAGTTTTAATAAGGGAACTTGGAAATTAGGGTCGTCTTGCGGGCAGCACGGCGATTGGATCTCTGCACTTGCCCACCAAACCCTACACACTTCTACAGAGGCCTTAACTGGGTTCAGTCACATACACTGTGCAGGTGTTCTCAACATCACATCACTATCTCAAGGCTGTGACCTTGGAGGAACTTCTGGGAGCAGGAAAGGCAAGGAGAATGCACATTCGGAGGACAGGGGATGGGGTGAGGAGTGTCCTGTTGCTGGGGTCCAGCTCACAGTTCAGCCGGCAGTTCCGGCTCTTCCCTGACCTTCTCCAACACTTATCAGTAAACGATTACTATGTAAAGTTATTTGCAAGGCGCTGCGCTTGATATCTGGGGAGGTTTAAAGATGAATAAGATGAAGTTCCTGCTCACAAGGACTTTATACAGAGATATGCCCGTTCTCAAGTTCATGAAGCTGTGAGCTTTGGGAGGAATCAGTGGGATACAAAGACGGGAAGGTGGGACAGGCTGAGTTGTGGCTCAGATTTTATTCAGGCGGCCTTTTGGAGCTGCTGGAAGACATTGCACCAGGTGATGTAGTAGCAGTAGTAGTCGTAGTAGTAGTAGTGGTAATAATAATAATAATAATAGGAAAAAGAAGAAGAAAAAGAAGAAATAACCTTTATTAAGTGCTTACTGGCCGGGGGGACAACTCAAAGGAAATCCTCAAAGGAAAAGTGGCAGCAAGAAGGACTTCAGGCACGGCCTGTGGATGTGGACTGAGGGAAGGGAACCTTTATTCTCATCGAGGGGGAAAGATAGGCAGTTGCCCTTCAAAGTCAACCTTTTTCAGAGCAAATTCTTTTCAGGCACCTGTTTTTTTCTGCTTGGAAGGCATTGGTTTTCAACATAGTCCGCCACAAATGGATTTGAAATCAGATGGCAGTTTTGTCATTTGGTGGCAGACAGGTTTTCTTAGACGGTTCCAGGATGCTGGCCCTCCTGAGAATCCCGGTGACTTCTCTGTTCAAACCTCAGCCTCGAAAGCTTTGCCCTCCCTTCTTTCCTTGTGTCCCCTTCCTTGACCTTTCTGTCTACCCAGTCGGGACCAAGCGTGCCCACTGGAGGTCTGCAGAGTGTTACAGGGACTTGAGTGATAGCAATAAATCGGTGAATTCAGGTCCTTGCTATCTGCTGCCGCGCACCCTTCCCCAAGCGAGTGTGAGCGTGGCCTACTTACCCACTTCGTTGTCCACACTTTTCTGACATGCACCCTCTTCTTGAACGTCTTCCCTACCTTCCTGGCATACCTGACGACCAAGATATCTTTTCCAGGCTTTCGTTCTGCTGACTTAGACCAGTGGCCCCTGGGACACCAACCTATTCATGGAATGAGGGACAGTCTTAAGTGAACTTTTTACTTAACTCCCCAAAGCAACCTTGCCTTTCAGAGTGCTTTCCTTCTGTACTGCAAAGGCAATGCTCAGAGGACATGCTGATTAAGGAAAAATTAGGGTCGCTTGTTTTCCTGTTTTCCATATGGAAAGAAGGTTTGAACATGCCGGATGAGCCCGAGTCCATATGCTTGGAAATCTGTCCACGATTCTTGCTTTGCTGAATTGCAGAATCAGTGCCATCTAGGTACTGGGGTCTGGGCCCGAACACACCCAGCAGTCACAGCATGATTTCTGCCCTTTGAGGTCCTTCTATGAATTCTTCTGGAAAATACTTGAGAAAGGTGATGGATTTAAAAATGCTCTTAGTTCATTAATTAGATGTATCTGGGGAGTAATTTATCTGTGCAACTGTATGCAACTTTTTTTTTTTAAAATAAGAATGAGAATATTACCTTTGCATCTGTAACAGATTTCATGATTATTGTAGTTTTTTTTTTTTTTTTTTTAAAGAAAACATGTTTCACACAGGCTTGTTTAAATTGCTTGGGAAAGGTTCCTAGAAGTGACGTGGCTGGGTCAAAGGATATCATTTAAAATTTTTGGTACTGGGATGCCTGGGTGTCTCAGTCGGTTAAGCATCTGCCTTTGGTTCAGATCATGATCCCAGGGTCCTGGGATTGAGCCCCGCATTGGGGTCTCTGCTCAGCAGGGAACATATTTCTCCCTCTACCTGCCACTCTCTCTGCTTATGCTCTCTCTCTCTCTCTCATAAATAAAAATTTTAAGTGGGTAGGAGAAGAATAAATGAAACAAGATGGGATTGGGAGGGAGACAAACCATAAGTGACTCTTAATCTCACAAAACAAACTGAGGGTTGCTGGGGGGAGGGGGTTTGGGAGAAGGGGGTGGGATTATGGACATTGGGGAGGGTATGTGCTTTGGTGAGTGCTGTAAAGTGTGTAAACCTGGTGATTCACAGACCTGTACCCCTGGGGATAAAAATATATGTTTATAAAAAATAAAAAATTTAAAAAAAATTTTTTTTTTAAATAAAATAAAATTTTTGATGCCTGTGGCCAAGCTGCTATTTGGAAAATTTGTACCTTTTTATACTATAGCCCATGAGAGATAGAGCTGTTCTGGAGGTATTACGTTTCCTCATCTAATCCTTGCAAAAGCCTATGAGAACAGAGAGGGTGAGTAACCTGCCCAAGGTCACCCAGATAAGAAGCAATAGAGCTAGAGTTGGGAAGAGGCATCTGGGCCAGACTCCATACTACACACTGTGACCTTTTCTGCTCTGTTCCCTTCATGGCAGCTGGCGGGGAGAAAATGAACAAAGTCATGCTGTGATGAGACTTTTCCAGCCTCCTGGGAGTCCCCAGGTATGGCTCGAATCTCCTTCGCCCTCATTCTTCCTGCAGCAGATACGACAGGTGCAGAACGATTTCCCTGAACCAAAACATTTGGTCTGTCCATTCTTAAGGAAAGTGTGTAATTCGGAAGCAGCCACTTTCAGGAAGGAAGCACCTTTCTTCATGAGGCCTTTCCTCATTTCTCCCCTGCCTCGAGCTGCAGGCTGGAGGGTAAGCAAAGGGCCAGGGCAGCATGAAATCTTGTACCCTGATGACCCCTCTTGGTGCCTCTGTCATCACGTGGTTGCCAGCAGCACCAGGGAGAGGGGGGAAGGTTCTTCAAAGTTCTGTTTAGGGATGTCAGGTTTTAACCCCCTGCTTATCTGTGCTGCTGGATCTGGCGCCACAGGTCACACACCCCAGCAAGTGTTTTCATCAGCGCAGCCCTGGAGCCCTCCAGCACCACGTGGCTCCCTCTTTTAGAAAAAGCCCCAGATATCTCACTTATCTTCTTGTTCCATCCTTGTGTGTGGGTAATTTGTGTTCTTAATTGTACCTCGCTCAGAACAAAGACCCAGTGAAACAGAAAGTGTTAGGAAATGCTACAGTTCTGCTCTGTGTTTTCTTTCTTTTTTAAGGATTGTATTTATTTATTTGACAGAGAGAAATAGAGCTAAAGTAGGCAGAGCGGCACGCAGAGAGAGAGGGAGAAGCAGGCCCTCTGCTGAGCAGGGAGTCCAGTGTGGACACTGGATCCCAGCACTCTGAGCCAAAGGCAGATGCTTAACTGACTGAGCCACCCAGGCGCCCCTCTGTGTTTTCTTTCTGACGGGCAAGCCCTGGGTGACCGACTTGAAGTCTCCTGTTCCTGAAACGATCCTGACTAGAGGAGGCAACTGTCAGACGGAGGGCAGCATCCCAAGGAAAGCTTGGGAAACACACCAGCTTTCTAGCGTTTATGTTTGAGGACTGAAAGGGCACACGGGAATGAGTACTGTCCACTCAAGGTTGGAGCCTATTTTGGGACGCTGGGTTCTCATGATAATGGAGCTCGGGGCGGGGAAGGGGGGGCGCGGACGGAATCAGCTCTAGGAAGGGCTAAGCCACATCTTCCTGTTCCTAAAACGGTAATGATTGCAGCGCCTGCCTCATAGGGTTCCTGTGAGGGTTAATGAGATCATGTATAGAAGGCTTAGAATTTAACACCAGGTGCATCGTGGGTGCTCTAGAAATAATCATTGCCATCCACTGACGTCACCATCGTTATCTGCTAAAGAATCAGGACAGCTTTATTTTTTCAAGCAAGTTTTGACTTTTTAACGTGGGTATTTATAAATAGTTTAAGTCAGTAGATGTAAACGCTGGTGTAAGTGCTTTAGCCCTTACGGTAGGAAGCTCTCTGGGGGCTCTTCACCTTGACCGTCATTAGCCTTAGTGTGTTTCCTCTCTTCACATGTCACACTGGAGAAGCTGTGTGCCTCCGGATCTCGGAACTGACTTTCTGCCCAAGTCCAGCGGGTACTGTAGTTCTCACTTGGCCATGACAGTGAGGCTCTTTCCTTCAAAGTTATTTTAAAGTGATTTAAAAAAAAATGGAGCAGGTAAACTTTCCAGACAGTTCTTCGAGTAAATGAGCTTTTGTGCCATGCTGAGTATTTAGTGCTTTTGGTTCTGGCGATGATAGAGCTTCATTCAGCCAGATGGGAGCGTGGCTCCTCTACCCATCTGTGTCCATGGATGGTGCAGTCCTCGCTCAGATGACACAGACAATAAAACAAACTCGCTCCAACCTGACACATGTGAAAGTATTTTTTTTTGTCATGAATTTCATTTTGGAAATGAAATATTTAAAATATTATGGGAGAAGGAACAATGTCATTGCAAATGCCTAGGGAGGGTGCGCCTGGTTGGCTCAGTCGTTAAGCATCTGCCTTCTGCTCAGGTCATGATCTCAGGGCCCTGGGATCGAGCCCCGCTTGGGGCTCCCTGCTCAGTGGGAAGCCTGCTTCTCCCCTCTCCCAATATCCCTGCTTGTGTTCCCTCTCTTCCTATCTCTCTCTCTATTGAATAAATAAATCTTAAAAAACAACAACAACAAATGCCTAAGGAGGATATTTGAAAGACATTTTGCATCTTATTTAAGGGTTTTCTTATTTAATAAATAAATATTTTATATATAAGATTGGTAAAGTGAAAATATATCCATATTGCCAGGGAGGTCTGACATAAAGGCAAGAATAATTTTTAAATGGCTGCTTAAGATTGCAAATTTTATAAAAATATTCCGCAGAAGTATTTCCCTACTTTTTAACGTGCAAAAGAAGTTTGCATGAAACCTTCCCATTTCGGGACTAAAACTGTGCTATTATTATTCGCTAATTTAAGCATAGTGCATGCCAGATTAATTTATGATGTAAGTACAGTTTAAGGAAGAAGATATGATTTCCTTGTATAATATGGGAACACTAATATATTCCAAGGGTAGAAATAACTTGAAATTAATTACAGATCCCACATCTTTTATTTGCAATCCAAAAAGCCCTGCAAACTAAAAGTTTCTGTTATGACTCATTTGGCAGGATGGTCTGCCCCGAACTGGCATACAATGATTTGTAGTTTTCTCTCATCCCAGTCAGCGTGAGGGTTCATGTTTTACTGCAGAAGGAATTGCTGGGTTGGATGAAGGGGTTCTATTCTAGATATTCCTGGGGGTGTTCTGGTTCTGTGAGGCAGAGGCACCATATTCTGCCTCTAATACCCCCCACATGGCTGAATTCTGAAATCTGCCTGGTCCAAGGATTTCGAATAAAAGAGCCTTGACCTCCCATAACAAGAACACCCCCATGTCCTTGTTTTTCCAGGGACAGCCCCTCTTTACATCTGTTCAGAGTCAAGGTATAACTATTAATCAGGCCCCATTCATGCTTAGAACGGTTCCATTTTGGACAGTAAATGATTTGGTTGCCATCTCAACCATCAATGAGTTCTTGGGGACAGCCACATGGGGCTGATGGGCTTCCATCAGTTTCTAGTGAGCTGTCATATACACAGCTTTGAAATAGACAAGGTTCCACATCATTACATCTTGAAGCTGTATGATCATTTGAAGCTGTTTACAAGGAAAAAATTTTAAAAGGTATACATACCTTCTTTCTTAGACGGGATTCCCCGCAGCAGGTATATGTACCTTTTTATAATGGCATATCCTTGGCTTCCCTTATTATAACTGCTTGCGCACTAGCCTTGTTTTTTGTAGTTTGGAAGCCCCTCTCTGTTCCCCCCGTCATGATCGTTGATGCCCAGCATACATCCTAAGTTCATGGTTTATTTATGAAGCCTCAGCCTTTGCCATAGTCTAGAATCTGGGAATATAGAGCATGATGAGCTCTGGGGCCTCGTGGGGATTCTCGTCAAGCGGGCCATATGGATTTGGAGGCTTGCTGGAGGAGCTGGTTTGGGGAGCTAAGACGGGGAAAATGTGAGGTCAGGCAGTGAAAGGGGACGCTCTTGAGATGGAGGGGCAGAGGCCTTGGGGCAGCCCCACTAGCTTGAGGATTGGGGAGGAAGGACAGTGGAGGGAGAGGCAACAATGGGCTTTAAACAGATGGGGGGGTGTTTCTGGCCGCCGGGTAGCTTTCGCATTGGGGCTGGAACACAGAGCTCACAGAATGGCTGCTTGGGACTGGCGCTGCTGAAGGAAGGAATTGTTCCTGACCCACGGGTGGCACTTCCTATTCTCCCAGCGCTAGAGTTACTCTCTTGGAAATCTGTGCTCCTGACTCCGAGGCCAAAGTCATTACCGCCGTGTTCCGCCAAGTTAAAGCAAGGAGAACTGAAGGGTGTTCACTCTTCTGAATTCTGCAAGTTGAGGAAAGGTTGTCAATGAGAAGCAAGTAGCAAAACCCTTACTCACCGTGGGCGTTCTGGGAGCCAAGTGCCTGACAGGTTGAGGGAGGGGAGCCGTCCTCGCCAGAGGGATGAAACTATGCCAGGAATGCCAGCTTTGGGGGCACCGAGTGACAGCCGAGGGCCTGAAATGTCCTCTAGAGGGTACACTGGCGTGGGGCCTCTGAAGGCCAGCTCTCTGGCAAAGGCAGTCGGGGGCAGCCCAGGCCTGGGGGCTTTGAACCGCTTTTCTTTGCTGCTAACTTCACTGTCAGGGTGAGGCCACATCCCTGGGACACCACCCTCGTGTTTTCAAGTTTAGATAACTGCTAACTGCTGTTAAATATTAGTACAGAATTTAGGAGGTCAATGTTTCATGCTTAACTCCGAGACCCTTCTCTGAACTATGGCAGGCGAGCTCCTGATCACGTCTGGTTTTCCAAACAACTTGCAATTTAAGTGAATTATGGACCATCACTCCCCATCTTCCCCAGGAAATGAAACTTCCAGGCTCCTCGTTGAGTTAATTGGTGCTTGATGGCGCTGCCCCTGATGGATGGACGGATATCATCATTGCTGTGTGTACTTAATCCGGTCGTGGTACTTGGACTGAGAAAAAACTGCCAACAGTTTAACTGCAGCACCAGAGAGGCACTTTCTAGAATTTGTTGCATCTGCAGAGAAATGTATTTGCCATTGTTCCCCCTCGAGACAGCAACTCACTCCTGAACTCTGCTGTGGTCTTTCTCACCAAATCTTTTCCTTCCCAACTAATTTCAGACTTACACTGAGATGGCAAGAACACTGGGAAAAAAAAGCATTTTTCCCCCCCAAAGAGAGTCACCTGCCAACACGACATCCCATCACTCCTGGATGCTTGAGTCTGTCTTTCCCGCAAACAGGGCCACGTTCCAACCTGATCACGTGCAGAAACAGGCTGTTGACATTAGGGCCGCCTAATCTACAGACCCCGCTCAGGTCCGCCTGTGGTTTTAACAGGGACCCTCATGGCAGAGGAATCCCCCCTAGGCTCTGGTGTCCTGTGCCTTGCATCTTCCGGTAACTTCTGTGACCTTGAGATTTTTGACAGTGATGAGCCCTGCTGTCTTATGGAATGCCTGTCCGTTAGGGCTTGTTGGACGTTCACTCGTGACTAGATTGAGTGGTGTGTTTTCTGCAAGAGTATCAAGACATGGGACTCCATTTTCACTGCATCCTCTAGGTGGTGAATGACCTTGAGTTTACTGGTGATACTCATCTGATCATTCGGCTTAAAGAGGTCTCTGTTAGGTTTCTCCCTTGTAAGGTTATTCTTTTTCCCTCTGTAATAAGAAATATTTTGTGGATGGGGCGCCTGGATGGCTCAGTCAGTCCCTTAAGCGTCCAACTCTTGATTTTGGCTCAGGTCGTGATCTCAGGGTCATGAGATCGAACCCCTCTTTGGCTCCATGGTGGGCATGGAGGCTGCTTAAGATTCTCTCCCTTTGCCCTAATGCCTTTATTAAAAAGATATTTTGTGGGAGGTATTTCAAGACCTTGTAAGTGTTCCAGTCCTCATGAGTCTTTCATGCCCTCATTTTAGCATCCGTTGATGTTTGCTGGTGGTTATTTCTTCGGTAGCTGTCAAGTGGTGATTTTTGGTTCCATACTCTGTTTACGCTTACTGCCTGGCATTCTGCTTTATATTTTATTTTATATTGTTTACTTTTTCATTGATCCCTATTTCATTCAGTGGACCTTAACACACTTTTATGAGTATTTCAATGTTCAGATTGTCCCCGATTTGCCTGCTCTGTCCTCTTGCTGTGTCGCCAGAGTTCTTTGGACACTTCTTTCCGGTCCCCCAAAATGGTTCATGCTCATGTTTTGCGTTCCATGCCCTAGACCTGAAATCAGCCATTTTCCCAAGAAGCCCTGATTCCTTCGAGTGGAGAATGTTATTTAGAAACTAAGATTGTGACATTACGAGTACTCAGTAATGGTATGTTGCCGCCCTCAGACCCTTTTAGCGGGCAGGGATTATATGTACTGTATGCAAACACAGATTTTTTTTAAAAATATTTTATTTATTTATTTGACAGGCAGAGATCATAAGTAGGCAGAGAGGCAGGCAGAGAGAGGCGGGGGGAAGCAGGCTCCCCACTGAGCAGAGAGCCTGATGTGGGGCTCCATCCCAGGACCCCGGGATCATGGCCTGAGCCGAAGGCAGAGCCTTTAACCTACTGAGCCACCCAGGCACCCCCAGACACAGATTTTTACATCTATATTTAGCTCTGTATTTATTGAGATATATGATGAACCATGAACTCAGCCCTTACTCTGTTCCAACACCCAGAGTTATTCTAGATTTCTTTCTATATTTGAACTTCTGTATCCAAAAGTGATAAACGTGGCTCCTATTATCCTTACTATGTTAATGAATTACTCTGTTACCTGTATGTATCCCATTGCTCATCCCCACGGCCTCCCCATGGCAATGAGCTTGCCCCCCCCACCTCATTACTCAGGCTGCTCTGTCCTGGATGAGAATGCGGCCCCTGGACAGGAGCCTAGTCACCCCACTCGGGCCCTGACACCCCCTTCTAGGCTGCCATCTCCCCCAGTGTCTATCCTCGCTGCCGCCCATGGGCTTCCTTACTCCCCATGCTATATGCCACTGCTTCTTCTCTTTATGTCAAGGGGAGACCCTCTCTTTATGCCAGGACCCCACATTAGCATGCTTTTGTGCTGCTCCCCAAATGTCTGTTTTCAGATTGTTACGGCTGCCGTACAGTACCACAGAACTGGGTGATTTAAACAACAGAAATTCATGGTCTCACAGTTCAGGCTGGAAGTCTGAAATCAGGGTGTTGGCAGGGTGGCTTCTTCTGGGGGCTCTCAGGGAGAACTGCTCCCTGCTTCTCTCCTCACTTTGGGGTCTTTGGCGTTCTCTGCCTTAGGGAGGCTCCCCCGACCCCCGTCTCTGTCTTCGTACGGCCTTCTCCCCTCTCTGTGTGTCATCTGTCCACACTTCCCTCTTTTTATTTTTTTTTAAGATTTTATTTATTTATTTGACAGACAGAGATCACAAGTAGGCAGAGAGGGAGGAAGGGAAGCAGGCTCCTCGTGAGCAGGGAACCTGACGTGGGGCTTGATCCTAGGACCCCAGAACCATGACCTGAGCCGAAGGCAGAGGCTTCAACCCACTGAGCCACCCAGGCGCCCTGAGACTTCCCTCTTCTTGTAAGGACACCAGTCGTGTTGGATCCTAACCCAGTATGACCTGATTTTAACTTGATCATATCTGCAAGGACCCTATTTCCAAATAAGGTTATATCCAAGGTTCTGGGTTGACATGAATTTGGGGGCTGCACTCTTCAACACAGTACATCTGCTTTGCATGGTTCCGGCTAACAGGCTTTTGGACGACATCATCTGTGAAGGGAGGGTGAGGGGAGGAAGGCGAGATGGGAACCCTGTCATTCTGAGAAGAATGTTCTTTATTGTCATACTGTACTTATTCTCTAATCTAAAATTAGAGCACTGTGCTGCCCTCAGGGCTGTTGGAAACCTCAGGACTTGGAGTGAACACAGGATGGCACTCATTAGGATGTGGTTTTAGGATTCCTCCTGGGGACTGTTCCCCTTCTGTACCCTGCCCCTAGACACCCTGTGCTGTAATGGAGAACAACGTTTTACTTACTGTGGAGCAAACTTCTTCACCTGGTCTGGTAGCGCTGGGGTTGGGGGACTCCTCTGGCCCCTGGCCACCCAGTTCCAGGCCAAACAGCTGTGTCTTGATGCACAGGGTCTGTCCTGTCTCAGGCACTGGCCTCTGTAGGAGTCAGCTAGAGCGTGTGTGGGAGGTGAGTTCTGGCCGTGGTCAAGAGGGGTGCCCTGTGTTGGCACCCCGACTCAGCATATTCTCTAAGTGTGCTTCCCTGCTTGCTTTTTATTTTTTTCATTTACTAGTATTATGTTCTGAACTATATTAACTTATATATCACTTTGATGGAATAGATAAAAATACATAGAATATATATTTAAGTAGATTAGTTCTGTGTTAATATATGTATGCCGATCACTTTCCCATGCAGATGAAATACTCTTCTAGAGTCGTGGTTTTTCATTATTTGAGTCTACTGCATATTACGTAACCGTGTCCCTACTGTCTGGTATTTGGATCAATTTACATTTTTGGGTGTTGGAAATGACACTCCATCAAATACCCCTGACCAAAAATTTGTGTCTGTGGAAACCATTAATTATTAAATATCCACTGTTGACCGGGTAGTAGGCGAGGCACTTTACACATCTTATTAATCCTACCACAAACTGTCTCCATTTTACAGATGAGAATACTGAGGCTTAAGGATCTGGGGTTCTGCTCCCCTCTGCATTGGGTTCCTGAGGCAGTGCCCCGGGGAATGGCCAGGGTTGCTGAGGCACTACTCCTAGACCTGTGTGCTCCCTCTAATTGTGGAGAAAGTAGTGGGACTAAAGAGATTTCTGACTTCTTAGAGGAATGACAGGTTGAATTCTCAGTGAGGGTCACAACTCCTCAGTTCTAGTCTCATACAGGGCATGGTGATAAGGACGTGGCACTAGCTCCTTGGGACACAGGAGCCTCCAAGGCCTTCTCAGGTCTCACCCCACTCATATGGTCATGCTGTCCCTGAGCCATGGTGCCTGTCTGCCGTGCATCATGGCCACTGTGCTAGTCAGTGACAAATAAGGATAGTGCTAGGTCCTGTGGCAATTGTAATCACTTATTGGGAAGTTCCAGGTCAACTTAATTAGCGAAGAGTCAGACAAGATCAATTATCATTAACATCCAGCTATTTCTAGGGGCCATTCTCTCTGTACGAGCAGGAAGGCTATCTATACGAGCAGGAAGGCTATTGCCATACGAGTTGAACCTGCATTGGTCAGGGAAAGCTTTTTGGGAAGGGTGGATTTAAAACTGGCCCTTCATTCCAAGAGGGGAGTGAGTTGGTGTAGGACACACATGGTGCAGAGGATGTACGGATGTAGGCAGGTTGGCGTGGCATTTGCGGGCTTGAGGGTTGACTCTTGTTAGAGGTCCTGATCCTAAAAATGAGGGAGAAGCAAAATGCCTTCATGGCCCATGTTTGCTCTGCATACACACAGCCAGCTTGGAAATCGACAGATACCCCACATGCTTACCACCTGAGCGGTTTTCAGGACCTTACAGAAATGTTCATGCAAAATGTGCGTTGAGGTAGAGTGTCTGTGGTTCTTATGGGTGCTCCCGAAATAGTTCTTGGGGCTCATCAAGAATCCCTCATTGTGGAATTAAAGAAACAACAGATGAGCATAAGGGAAGAGAAGGAGAAATAAGATGAACGCAGAGATGGAGACAAACCGTAAGGGATTCAACTCTAGGAAACACACTGAGGGCTGCTGGAGGGGCAGGGATTGGGGGGGTGGAGGGGTGGGGTAGCAGGGGGGATGGGGTAGCAGGGGGGATGGGGTAGCAGGGTGATGGACATTAAGGAGGGCACAGGATGTAAGGAGCACTGGGTGTTATATACAACTGACGAGTCTCTAAAATCTACCTCTGAAACTAAGGATACACTATATGGTAATTAATTGATTACAAAAAAGTAAAAGGAAGAAGAAGAAAAAAGAATAGGCTGGGCAGAGCTCACTTTCTTCCTCCCCCCCCTTTCTAAAGACCACCCTGGACTCAGGTGGCCCATGCTTGGGGCCAGGTGACCCCGCCTTATGGCAGAAGCAGAAAGGAAAACAACGGGAGAATGCACCCCAGTGACAGACACAGAGATAACAAACCCTCTGGTTCTCTCCTGTTGCTTTCTTAACCAGGAGATGGAGGTAGAGGTGAAGGGGTGGGGCGCAGGGAGATGGTTCTATTTTGGAGTGGCGGACTACTGTTTTCCCAGTACAGATTGCAAAAATGAAGCTCTGGCTGGACAGGATATGCAGTACGTCTTGCTGATTTCCACCAGCCAGGATAGGCAGGAAGCGGGACAGGAAGTACGGATTAACGGGGGTGTGCTGGATAACGGAGGTCGGGAAGCTGCTTTCTATGCATCGGACTGACCAGTGTGCTGGAGCAGTGCTTACTGGCCACGGGGCTGTCTTGGCCCAGGAAGCCCCTTCAGAACAGGCACCCAGTGCGGACACTGTGTCTGACTGGGAGGTACTGGGCGCTCCATGCCTCTTTATGTGGACCCTAATTTGGCCTCCTGGTCCAAAGGTCAAGTAAGGGCCTCAGACCCCTTGTGTTTAAATGTGAACTCAGCCACTCCGTAGATCTGGGACCTTGGGCAAGTTACTTATTAATCTTCCGTGTCTCAGTTTCTTCATCTGTAAAATGGAGATTCTGGGAGCTCCTACCATTCAGGATGGAGGTAAATCAAACGAACTAATACTCACAACAAGCTGAGAACTGGCCTGACGCTGTTGAGCACTTAAGACTCACCGGCTGTTGCTCGTATCTTGTCACGTAGCATGGGATCCTGCATGTTGTGGACCCGCCAGCTGGTGGTGTTTCCAGGGGCCTGCAGGTCGGAACAGGGATACGAATTACTCACACGGAAGCTCCCTCACTTTCCAACAGGTTGCCTTCCAAAAGGTGATTAAGCCTGCAGAGTGTGAGTCAGGCCTTTTAAAACCAGAATTATCTCAAAAAACCAAAAACTAAACAAAAAAAAAAGACCCACAACAACAACAAATACAAAAACAAAAACACCCCAAAACAACAACACAAAACCCAAAAAAACAGAAAAAACAAACAAGCAAACAACAGCAACAACAAGCAGCCCAGGCTTTTCTCAAAATAGAGCCGTTTCAATGTCAAGTGGCAAGCCTGCCTCTTCAAAAACCCCACTAGGGTGTCCTAGGCAGACATTTTGTTTTGACCAGACACCTGAGCACTCACTGTAATTTGGAAAAACTAGAACTGGCCTTGAAACTCCCTGTCCGTCTTTGGGGACCAGTGGTTCCTCATTCACCTCAGCCACAGTTCAGGTGTTCCGAGCCACATGTGGCTGGTGGCTCTCTTGTTGGACTGTGTGGGGACAGAACACGTGCAGAATTGCAGGATAGGGCTGGTATGTATTTATCAGGTGCCTGCTGGATGCAAAGTAGAAGACAACACAGACGTATATGCTAATATATGTAGCAATGTTAACCCAGGTGCCCGGCTTGAAAGGAGCATGGGATATATGTTGGAGGCAGTGTTTAGGAGTTCAAGGGAAGTTTGCAAAGAGGGTGGGGTGGCTGGCTGTTTCCAGGCTAGGCCTTTCTCCAGACCTCTAGCCTTGATGGAACTAATGGCCCACCCAACACTTTCTTTTTTTTTTTTTTTTTAATATCCCAAAGATATCTCAAAGCCAATAGACCCAAACCAATTTCATTATTTCTCCTCTTAAACCTTCCACATTCCCCTTGCAAAGAGTGATATCACCACCTGCCTGGTCTGAGAAGGAAAAAAGGAGGGCATGGAAGTCCAGATAAGTTTGAAGCGGGAGAGGAGTCAGAAATTCAGAAAGAAGAGGCCGGTGGCATCTGTTTTTCTCTCTGAAGGGAGAGGCAGGAGCCTTTGCTGGGATCAGTGAGTGTGAAGGTGAATTAGACAGAGCGAGGATGGAAAGATCCGAGATCACTGCCGTGGGGAACAGTGACAGGGGCTGATGAGGGAGGAGCAAAAAAGACGTGCAGGAATTTGAATGCTCAGGTGATGTGATAAACCATCAACGTGTCATGGTGGTGTCAGGACTGGGCCTTCTTCAGCCCTGGCATGAGTTTGTGCCACATGAGCAAGCAAGAGGGAGGAAGTGAGACCCATTTGTAGGGGAGAAGTGCTAGAGTAGCTGTGTTGGGCAGAGAGTGGGGCCAGAGAGTGGGTTCTCTGGGAAGAGGGGACAGGGGAGTGGGGGTCGTTAGGCAGGGATGGAGGGCAGGGCTCTGGGCCCCTTCTCCAAAAAGCACAGGTCTACATAGACAGATTGTGTCCCCCGTTTCCTTCCAGGCTTGCTCTCTAGATGGAGAGAACCCCTGTTCTCTTTAGGCTGCACTGAGAACAGTTTCCTAGAATGACCGTTGGCTCACCAACAGTACGGAAAACCATTGATACCTTTTGGTGTCTTTCGAGCACACACATGGAGGCCATCCGTCAGTTTCGGTTGCAATGATGCTATCAGAGTTACTATCAGAGGCTCAGTCACACTGTTGCAGGTACCAGAGTAGTTTGTGGTCAGAGACAGGGAAATATTTCAAAAATAGCTATGGTAATATCTTCTGAAAAGATATAGAAAACACGTCCAATAAGAAAATTGTGGGTGGAACGGTGAATATGCAAAACTATAATTTGGATGATTCTCAGTATGGGAAACTTGTTCCGTGGTATTTAAAGGCATTTTAGAATTCTAATTTCATATGTATTTATATTCTATTCATGATGAAATCTATTCACCATTGGCGTCCTCATTCTCCTATGACTCATTTGGAGATGTTTATTATGCATACGGGATCTAGAAGGCCATTGAGCTGATGGGACTGAATGACTGTGATATCTGTGTAGCGGCATATCCAAATTGCCCTGGGATTTAAAAAAAAAAAAAAAAATCCCTGGTTCCTAATCCCTGGAAATTCTTATTCAGCGAGTCTAAGATGGGACCAGGGAGTCTTTTCTTTTTTTTTTTAAATTCCCCAGGTAATGGGACACCTGGGTGGCTCAGTGGGTTAGGTTAAGCATCTGCCTTCAGCTCAGGTCATGATCTTGGGGGTTCTGGGATCGAGCCCCGCATTGGGCTCTCTGCTCAGCAGAGGGCCTGCTTCTCCCCTCCCTTGCCCCACCTGCCTCTCTGCCTGTCATCTCTCTCTCTCTGTCAAAAAAATTTAAAAAAAATTTTAAAAAAGTTCCCCTGGTACTAATGTAGCACAGGCATTTTGGCGGGTGCTGGTATAGGTGAATAGAAAAGTATAACGAGTGGTGCTGATACATCGAGGGTAGCCATTTCTGGCAATCCTGCCCCCATTTTTCAAGGTCGAGCTCTTTTTTTTTTTTTTAATTTTATTTTTTATTTATTTGAGAGACAGAGAATGAGCAGGGAGGAGGGGCAGAAGAAGAAAGAGAGAGGGGGAAGCAGACTCCCCAGTGAGCAGGGAGCCTGATGCGGGGCTCCATCCCAGGACCCAGAGATCATGACCTGAGCCGAAGATAGACGCTTTACCATCTGAGCCACCCAGGCGCTCCAAGGTTGAGCTCTTGAAAAACCCACATTGTAGGAGAATGGAGAATTCATGCTTGAATTGCTTAAAACCTTGAGAAAAAGTGGCTTACTAAAATTATTAAAGGAATCTGTGACGCACATCTTCAAAAGTTGAGTAAAATAAAACAGTAAGTGCCTGGAATGAGGGTTGCATCACTGACAATAGTAGACATCACACAGTTGATTTCCCTTGCGTATCAACACTCCTGCAGTTTAATACGACTTTTGACGTTGGTTCTGCATTGGTGCAGGTAACATGTACAGCGAGAGGCATGTTTTTTCTGGGTCTGGTGCTCAAACCAGGGTTCAAATGTCTTCCCGATTTCATGACTGGAATTGCTGACTTCATCCTCCATGGTCCCACCAGAGTGTGCCGAGTGGTGGGAATGCTGTAGGCAGACAAGTGTTAAGGATTGCCAACTGGGTGGGTCTCAAACCCGAGTCTGTTACTTAGCTCTGAACACAGTCTTTTCATGCCGGACACTTGCTGTTCAACTTCTCTCGTGCTTTTCACTTCTGTCTTCCAGGAGTCTTTTTAGGGTTCTAAGGTTTGCTATATCCTTCTCTTCTGCTTCCTACTTTCCACTATGACCCACCCGCCCAGCCACCCACAGGTGCACACACATCTGTATCCACAGCTGGGGAGCGATTCGGCCCAGTAAAATGCATTTTATACCCTTTTTAACCATAGTACCAGGATAATATAAGATAAAATTGGTTTTTTAAAAAAGCTTAATAAAACAACCTTACCCTTATTGGGGGAACTCTCATCGTTTGTATTGTGCGTTCACTTACCTGAAAACTATAGTGCCATGCATTGATTTCATGACGCAGCGTTTGGAAAAACACTGGCCTGGGGGGTTTCTGGCATCTTCTTTCGCATGAGGTGGATGTGGGTTCAAATCCTAGCTTGACCGCCTAATAGCTGTGCAGCTTGGTAGGCAGCTCCATTTCTTCACCTGTAGAATGGGGATAAGCCACTCTACCTCATCTAGCATGTTTGAAGATTAAATGGACTAATGCATGAAAAGCCCTGGCCCAGGGGCTGATTCCCAGGAAGCACTTGGACCAGGTGATGGGGCCAAGGGATGGTGGTGACGAGGCTTTTCAGTTCGCAACGCCAGCTTCCTTTCAATTCACATAATTTTGAGCTTGAATTTTCAGCTTTTGCCAAAAGGGTACAAAGGTCGGTGTGAGGAGTTAGAATATTCATGCAAGAGTCCCTCGCATTTGGGAAAAGATTACCGTATAGCCAGGAAAAGTTATTAGGAAATGCCCCAAGTACATTCCTGCGCGGGTGTTGCCACTTGCGTTCCCACGGCCAGCGCCTTGGACCAGAGAGCAGTTGCCTCTGGCTCATCTCCTCGCCTCGGTTTGCCCCTGTGTGACTGCTGCACACGGCTGATCTCAGGCGCACAGCCAATATTTTTGGACCTTCTATACAGAAGCTGGGTGATGGGGTATAGGCCTCCGTCCCTTTTCTAGGGGCTTAGGCGGCTGGGACATGGTTTCCTTTTCTTTCTTTCTTTCTCTTTTTCTTTCTTTCTTTCTTTCTTTCTTTCTTTCTTTTTTTTCTTTCTTTCTTTCTTCCTTCCTTTTTTTTTAAAGTTACCTTTTCAAGCTATACTTTTCCTCCTCCCTAAAATGGGGATAATAGTATGTAACTGATAATGGTCGGTGTGTGGGTGAGCGATGATTTCTGTAAACCACCCAGCCCGCGATGCTCCCCTGCTCACCTGCTCGCTGATTCTCACGCAGCTCCGCCCACACCGATGCCCAAGTCCGTTGCTCCGCCCACATCTGCAAACCCATCTTACCCCGTCCTGCCTCTGCCCTTTATACTAGCCTTCGCCTTTGCCTGACTTGCTTGCCACCCTGTCGTGCCTGGACTGTTCTTCCCCATCCTGGAAGCTCTAACTGTGCCGCAAAGCTTTGCCTTACCAATGCATCCCATGACGATTTATGGATTCCTCACGAACTAGTTCACGTAGTTGGAAATTAATCATATACTGCCTTCTGATCTCTAGTGCAGTCTTTTATTATCGTAATTAGAGTATTATTAGGTCGCTTTATAGAATTTATGTCTCATACCCCCAGTTAACTTACTCATTCCTTGAGGCTAGTGATCGTGTCTTACACATCTCTGAATCCTCCCTAGCACTTAGCAAAGTTCCTTGCAATAAATATGTGTTTACTAATAAATATTTGTGATACCTTGGATGACTCGGCTGCCATAGGAGGAGAGGGTTCACTGGTTAGAGCGGTGAGAGGTTTCGTAGATGAAAAGAGATTGGAGCTAGCTTCTGTTAGAAGGGCTGCATTTCTGTAGGCTTGTAGGAGGGGTGGGCACATGGCTGTGTGGTGACAAGAGCCCTGGCAGGTTACTAATAAGAGCAGATCAATGTCGCAGGTGCTGAAGAAACGGGATGGAGCGCTGCTGTGGTCAGACTCACGCTGAAGCCCTTCATATTTGTGGCATAGCACCCATACTCTCGGCTGTCTTCCCTAATTTTGAACCACCTCCTGTGCCCCTATAACTGGAAACTGACGAGCTGTGGGGCTGCTGTTTTTGCTGTAGCTCAGATTTTTAAAATAGCAGCTTTTTCTGCCAGTACATTACAGACACCTTTCCATTGTCTTTTGTCTCCCATAGTTTCTGTGGAGTAACTGCCCTAAAGCTTCTGGGTCTTGAGGTTTTGTTGTATGATCTTCGAAGGTGATGCCTGTTTTTTTCCCCTGGCTGTCTTTAAGATTTTTTGCTACGGTTTTGTTTTCCAGCATGCATACTGTAGTGTGGTGTTATTTGTATTTGTCTGTTTGGGGTTTGTAGTAAATTATTAAATCTGTGGTTGGAAGATAACATTTTCACCCTGTGGTCTCTAAGTGCTTCATTCTGTTTATTTCCTTCTGACCTGTCTTCTTCTTCTTGTTTTATTTTATCATGGTGTCTAATCTATTAGTAAAACCATCTGGTGAGTTCTTAATTTTAATTATTTGCCTTTTAGTCCTAGAATTTCTTTTTTCGTTTCTAGTTCTTGGCCAACGTTGTCCATCTTGTCTTGTTATGTAGGCATACTTGTTTTAAAGGCTATTGAACACGTTAGGCATACTTGTCTCAAAAACTGTGTCTGAAAACTTTTGGTACCTGTGTATCCCTTAAATCTGTTTAAGACCTGTGTCTGAATCCCTGTGGGTCTGTTTTTATTGTCCATATTTCATTGACTTTTTTTTGTTGTTGTTGTCTTTTATCCTTGTATTCTCAACTATATTGATTGTGTGGATGAAAAACTCCAGAGATAATATAAATCCTAGGATAATGTTGTCTTCCTCAAGATATGATTACGTTTACTTCTGGGAGTTCCAGATCATTTTAATTTGATCAGGGATTGAAGTGATTCAAAGCTAGGCTTCTGTCTTTGTGGTTAGTCTATTTCCAGTTAGTTTTATCCCAAATGAAGCTTGTGTGTGTATGTGTGTGTGTGTGTGTGTGTGTGTGTTTGGTTGCCTGCACTCCCTTTCCTACTTAGGTCCTGATCTTCATTGTCCCCCTTGGTCCCCCGAATGAACAAACGTGTCAGAAGCTTTGCTCAGTTTCTACATGCCCTGTAGTCTCCTATTAAGGAATCAGCAGATGCCCCAAGGCTGGGAGAAGAACGTGCCAAATGTCAGGTTTACCTTCCTGGGTTTCTTTCTTTTCCCAGATCCTCCTCTCCTAATTCTTTACTGCCTTGTTAGTTCTCTGATTCTTCTAAACAGATTTTGAAAAACATGTTTTGTGTAGGTTTTCTTGTTATTCGCCTTGAGAGTTAGGTCTGAATTACCTATTGTGTCATTACCAAAAGCACACTGCCTCCCCCAGCCAAGGATTTTATTATCTTAAATCCAGCAGGGATGTTTAGAAGTCACTGGAACAGAACATTAACATGATTTAAGTGGTATTTTAGGAAATTTAATATGTCAGTGGTATGCAAAACAGACAGGAGTTGGGAAAGGCTCAGTTAAGTAGAAGAGTTAAAAGACCAACATAACTGAGTGCTTTCTAGAGTAAGAAAAAAAGCAGGTGTTAGGGTTTCTGAAGCTTGAGCGTTTCAGGGAGATCAGAATGAGAGTCTTGGCTCTCCTACTGACTAGGAGATTGCCTTTCAGTACTTCCTTTACCTATCCGGTCATCTGTAATATGGAACACTAAAGTCCCTACCTTCTAGGGTTGTAAGAATTACACAGGAAACTCAGAAAAACTCTGGTTTTAATGGGTTGGCATATAGTATGTGCTCAGTAAATAGTAGCCATTGCTGTTACTATTCCAAGATCCAAGATTCAGTTATTTAGGTTAAAATTCATGACTGCCGTTACTGACTCTGAGGGTGACCCTACCATTGTCAACCTCACGGGGCGCTGTTCACTTCCTAGGAGTCTTGGGGAGTAGCTTGCATTCATGCAGCAACACCGGTGCCAGTAATATTCTAAATACCCACCGTGTACTGAACTGATGTAGAGGCTAATGCCATGGGTTTAAAAGATGATCCCAGTCCCACATCTCAAAGGAGTAATGACAGGTGATTTTAGAAAGTGCCTTTGTCGGGCTCGAGGGTAGATGCTTCGTATTTTAGGCTTGAAGAGCCATAATTTCAGCATTTCACTTAAAAAAAAAAAAGATTTACTTATTTATTTGAGAACAATAGAGAGCACATGCGATCAGGATGGGGACAGGAGAGGGAGAGAGAATCCTTAAGCAGACTTCCTGCTGAGTGAGGAGCGGGGTGTAGGGCTTGATCCCAGGACCCTGAGGTCATGACCTGAGCTGAAATCAAGAGTCAGACCCTTAAATGACTGAGCCACCCAGGTGCCCCAAGCACTTCACTCTTTTTTTTTTTTTTCTTAAAGATTTTAGTTATTTATTTGACAGAGAGAGATCACAAGTAGCCAGAGAGATAGGGGGAAGCAGGCTCCCTGCCAAGCAGAGAGCCCAACACGGGGCTCGATCCCAGGACCCTGAGATCACGACCTGAGCCGAAGGCAGAGGCCTAACCAACTGAGCCACCCAGGTGCCCGCCAAGCATTTCATTCTTAAAAACCAACCCACTGTATAAGCGTAGAAGCTTACACAAAAGGTAAATCAGATTATGAGCCTTCATGTCACAAAAGGATTCCTAGATTCGTAGATCACTTGAGAAATTATCTTTTTGAAACCTCTCATTTTCCTACATCATTGGAGTGCGGACCAGAGGGTGGGTGACTAGCCCAAGGAAACATGCCAGTAATGATAAGGTCAGGACTGGGACACGAGTGTCTTCGATTTCTGGTGGAATATGATTCTCTTGCCAAAAATAGCACATCTTTGTCTTTTTAACCTGTTCCACACCTTTCTCAACTCTGTTCAAGTTTCCTGTGGCCCATGGAACCAGGTGCCTATGGGAAACTTGCCTTCCAGAAGAAAGACCCATCTGTCACCGTGAATTTCATTGACAGAAGCTAGAAAATGCATGCCAAGGAAGCCTCTTTTCTCAGTATCTAGCCTCTGACTCTCTGTGACTGTCCTCCTAGCTGTTTAATCTTTGGAAATTTCATTAATTTTTTGTATCAAACTATGAGTTTCTGGCGCTAGGCTCAATGTAGAATTCCACCTTTGCTTTCTTCTGCAGAAGTCAGAACGTGCATTCAACTTGTGATAGTCGTAGGAGACCTATGTCAGATGGAACCTGTTTTCTTCTGTGTCATATGGCGAGACCACTGGTATATTACCTGTTTAGTGTGTGGGACATAGGACGAGGCTGTAAGGTCAAGTATAATTAGAGGAAGTAGCTTCATGTAAAAGGATTATTATTTTTTTCGGTGTGTAACATTGGGGGAAGTCCTAGGTGTTTAAAACAAGATGAAACGTAGAACCCGAAATAAGAAAAGCCCTTTGTAGCAGAGTTGATCCTACTCTGATTAGGTGGTACTTGCTATCTTTGCTTTTCCTAAAAATCTGCTTATGATTAATGACAGTCCTGACTCAAGATTTAGAACATTTTTTACGTGTGTGATTTCCATGGTATTTTGGCTAGGTAAGTGAGAGCCCGAGGTTTGGCTGAGCTGTGTCCTTGTTAGAAAGGCACGGCATGTAAATAAGGGATGGACTGACAGGTGATACAGAACGTGATACTTTCAGCGTAATGGAGGGGGTCTGCCTGCCAGAATGACCAGACTTTTCAGGAAGAGCACAGAAGAGCAGGTGGCTCGCAAGTAAAAATAGAAGTCAATCTAGAGCCTTGCTCCTCAGAGCCTGGTCCAAGGACTTTGGAGCTTATTAGAAATAGAGAATCACAGGGCTCACCTAGACCTGCCAAGTCAATATTTGTGTGCCCGATAAATAGAGTGTATTGCTGTGGTGTACTGGTCTGGATTTTGGCATCCACTGTCCACAAAATTGATTGTATCATTCATTTTCCTCAATCCCCAGTTTCCCCTCCAGTCTTGGGATGATGAACACAATCCCGAGGCAGGGCTTTCCGGGCCCTGTCTCGGGCACCCTTCCTGTTGCCGGCTGCTTTCTAGTCTCGTTCCGTACGCAGGACTCTTCGTGTGGTATGGTCATCTCTTCCTTCCTGTCCCCTATTAGACTAGGAGTTTTTAGATGCTAGAGGATGTCTTGCCTTTTCCTGTTCCTGGAATATTGTTCTCAACAAATGACCTTGAAAAGGTGGGTTGAATGCACAAAGGACTAGAATGACTTGGGAACCACTCAGAGGAGTGGTGCCGTGGGAGCCCCCTGGGGTCCCTGAGCTTCTTGTTACTTATCTCAAAGAATGGTGGCCTGAAGCCTCCACATGAGTGGACAGGGCCAACCAGCAATGGCAGCCCAGCTTGGCAGACCATCAGAACTGTCAGTGACTTTTGGGGAAGTCCAAGAGGAGGATTTCTTCAGGTGGGAGTGGTCTGGGAAGGCCTCTGGAGAAGGAGAGCAGAAACTGGGTCTTGGAGGATGGGGGAGGAGCGGGAGGGCCTGGGAAGGAGGAGCAGAGAGCATGGTGTGAGCAAGGAATCTGAGGGGGCACCTGCAGCAGATCTGAACTGGGAGAGATGTGCGGGTTCTAGGGTCGAGTTCTAGAATGTCATCAGGCTCTCGAGGCCAAGGCTGTGGTCACAGATGGTTTACATGGTGATGCTCGCACGCTGGCATGAGCTGGGGGAGGCATGGAGGGGAGAGAAGTTTCCCGCAAGCTAGAAGAGAGAGTGACCGAGACTTTGATCTTTGCAACCCAAGTTCATCCCAATAGAATTTTCGGAGTTCATTTTTGGAGGAAGAAATGAATAAAAGAAGGAAGACACAGCTAAGGGTTGAAAAGAAGATGATGTCCCATTGCCCGTGAAGTTTTGTAGAGGGAAGGCTTGAATGGACCTCATCTTTGCTTTTGAATCCCACATCCCATTTAAATTACATGCAAATAGGATGAAGATGAGTGCTAGATAGCCCTTCGTCAGTGACTGAACTCTGGATGTATTTGAGTGGCCAAGGGAAAGACTATCTAGAAATGTTTCCGCAAGGAGGGAAGAGAGGCAGTGTGCGGGCTGGGACCAGAACCGTGTTTAGGCCAGGCAGCCATTTCCAGAGGGAAGGTCAGTTAAAGGAGAGGGAGGAGGATCTCGGGTCAGAAGGACGTGGCCATGATGGGAGACCCTTGAGGGAGGGAGCAAGAGAGGACATGAACCTGAGCCCCGAGCTGAAGCCAGGCCAAAGATGCCGCTGGGCTCTGGAAGTAGATAGCATACCAAGTGAATGGATGCTTTTCGACATTCAAGTATGAACATTTGCGGTTCAGAACATTTGTGTCACCTTGATGCCTGAGAGCCATGAGTTGGTTCTAAGCACTGTTTCCCACAACTGTTTTGCTGGGTCCACCCTGGGCTCTTGGAAAGGTAACACCCAAAAGTTACTTGTAAACTGCTGGTCTCCCCAATACCCGCCTGATACACAGAAGAGGTCTGTTGTCAACACCACCGGGTTGGGATAGGGCTATCTCTCTTTAGGCCAGGTCACTCGGGTGTCCAGGCTTTTTGCCAGTCCAGGCCGCCTACACCCATGGGACGTTCTCAGCTGAGAGCATGCTTAGCCCGAACCATCGCCCCACTGAGACGGCTCCTTGGGACTGAGTGTGCCTCAGCGGGCAGAGACCCCTCACAGCCGGCCTGGCCCTCCGATCCCCTGTGCCTGTCAGCTGTGCGGTTTTGGGGAAGGGGACAGTGGAAGAGGGTCAGGCAGGGGTGTAGAACTTGTCAGACCTGACGGTCATTACCAGAATTACCTAATGCTGTGTTTCTCTTCTGCAAAGGGTACCATGCCAGTGGAAAGGATGCGAATGCGCCCGTGGCTGGAGGAACAGATCAATTCGAATACGATACCTGGGCTGAAGTGGCTTAACAAGGTACGTGTGCTGGTGGCCGTGTGTGTGTGAGAGAGAGAGAGAGAGAGGTACTTACTAAAAGATGAGCCTGGAGACGGCCAAAAAGTAAAATTGTGTTATTTGTGTTCAAAATCTTATGCTTGTTAATTACAAAACCAACCAACCTAAAATGATCTGTGTTATTCTTTAATGATTCTGACCCCCTTCTTTCTCTAAATGCCTCTCTTGCTTCCCCTGGCTTCTAGGATTGGAGAACATGGAAACTCTGGGGTTCTGTGTTGGGAAGGAAACTTCTTGGCTCTCTTCTCAGTATTATCTGGGTAAAGAGAACTTTCTGGTTTTTTCATCTTAAAAAAAAAAAGGGTCTCCTTTTTTATCACGAAACACGTGATGTGGTCCTAAGAAAGCAGGCTGTCATTTACAACCCTCCATGTATACACACACACCACACACACGTACATAGATCCTCCCTTACTTTACCAACCTCAGACTCTCAATCTAATTGATCCTACCTGTTAGAGGAGTGAAACAGGGAGAGAGTGGTTGTCAAAATGAAGAACACCTGAAAATATATAGTTATCACCAGAAAAGCCACTAATATATCACGCCTTCTTGAAGAGGGCCCAAGGGAAAAGCTTCTCTCCCGCTACCAGGAATATCACAGTTCTTCTGAGTAAATTTCTTTTTCCTCTTCTGCCTCCTCCTCATTTTCATCTCAAGGACCCGATGAATAATTCAGCTGGTCAGGCTTTCTCCTCGTATGGCGTGCTTAAGAGCCTCGAGCTTGATTGTGGCCCACTTCTAACAAGTGTGGAGGGTCCTATAACATTGTGCTTACTCCTATCTCTCCTGGCTTTGTCTTATCTTTTCAGATATCTCTTGAGCCTTATCTCTTTTTCCCTCACCCACTTATTTTTTTTTTTTCACTTGTTTTAACTGGAATGGTATTGTATTTGAGTGCATCGGTTTCAGTGGTGGGTCCTTTTCTGAAACAAGGTGGGGGTAACAAGTGAATGGAAATAAGTAAACCATATGGTCTCTCCATGGGAACTGGCCCCTTATCTTATGGTCTCTCGGCAAATAGTTTCTTTTTCTAGGCAAGCTATATCCATGGCGTTTCAGATTTGTATCCTGGAGGAGTTTTGTAATTAGCCTGCTCCAAAGACACAAACAAGAAGTCAGGTCCGGTCTTGGCCTGCGTGGTTAGCAGGCCACAGGTGGTGATACAGGAAGGGGAGGGAAGACTGTCGTCAAGGAGAACTGAAGAAACGTAGGGTGCTTGATAATGATAATAATCATAAAAATTAATGCCTATGAAGTGCCAGGTGCTCCTCTCAGTGAGACACGTGCGTTGACTCACACAATCCCCACAATGGGGGAGATGCTGTGATGTTTCCCATTTTATAGACAAGGAAGCCAAGACACAGAGACATTAAGTAGGATTATATATATATTTTTAAAGATTTTATTTATTTGTTTGACAGCAGAGATCACAAGTAGGCAGAGGGGCAGGCAGAGAGAAAGAGGGAAGCAGGCTCCAGAGAGCCCAATGTAGGGCTCGATCCCAGGACCCTGAGATCATGACCTGAGCTGAAGGCAGAGGCTTTAACCCACTGAGCCACCCAGGAGCCCCAAGTAGGATTATGTTTAAAGAACAAAATGGCATCACCTATATTGATTTAGAATGTGGCATTGAAACAGAAGTTCCTGGTTTCTGAAGAGAAGTAATTTTTTTTTCCTTTTTAAAAAGTACATCCACCAATTTTGGCTGCCCTGATGCAGGGGCAGACTTACCGTGTCATCGTGTCCCCTGCACGAGAAGGCACTTAATACGGTGCAGTTAACTGTCCTTCTAGTAGATTGAATTGTGCCTCCCCTCGCCCCTCCCCTCTCCACAAAAGATATATCCACACCGTAGGCCCCGGAAACTGGATGTGAGCTGACTTGGAAAAAGGGTCTTTGGAAAAGATGAATGATCTCAGGATTACCCGGTAGTATCTAGCTGGGCCAGTCCAGTGACGAGTGTCCATGTAAGACAGAAGAGCAGAAGGCCGCGTGAAGACAGATGTTGAGATTACGGAGACGCAGCCATGAGCCAAGGAATGCCTGGGACCACCGGAAGCCGGAAGCATCTAGCAAAGATTGTCTTTGCAGCCTCTGAGGGGAATGTGGCCCGGCCGACATCTTGATTTTGGATTTCTTTATAGCCTCTGAAGGGAATGCGGCCCTGCTGACATCTTGTTTCTAAATTTCTGGCCTCCATGCCTGTGGTAGGATGGATTCCTGTGGTGTAAGCTGCCTGCTTTGTGGCAGCTGTTAGGAGAGCTCTGGGAAACGAATGCACCCTCTTATGGTTGCTTCCTAACCGGGACTCTCCATTCAGACACCTTTTCTTCCGTCCTCTCTGTCCCTGTTTTTCTGATAGATGACTGGAAAGGGCGTGGGAACACTTGGGCCCTCGTAGGTGGCCCTCCTGGCCCCTGGCTTGTGAGGTCTCTTCTAGCGGTGGGGAAAGGAGACCCCTGACCTACCTGGTCTGGCCTCAACATGAGCGGACCATGGCTTCAGCGGATGATGCGTCTCATGAGGCCGGGGGGCTGGAGCGCCGGGGGACCGGTCAGGCAGGCCGTGCACGGGCCTGGGCGGAATGTGCCTGTGGCTGTGTCTGCACGCGCAGGCAGGGCTGTCCTGGTCACTGTGGACATTTTCTCTCCATACCTACACCTCCTCAAGCCATCTTTTTATAGGTTTCTGTTCACTTTGGCTTTGGTATTCTTCTGCCCATGTAAAGATTTCACTGGAAACCTTACTGTTATTTCCTTCTTCTTCTTTTTCAAAATTTTATTTATTTATATGAGAGAGAGTGGCCAGGGGGTAGAGGGAGAAGGAGAAGCAGACTCCCTGCTGAGCAGGGAGCCCGATGTGGGGCTCCATCCCAGGACCCCAGGATCATGACCTGAGCTGAAAGCAGACGCTTAACTGACTGCCACCCAGGCGTCCCCTATTATTTCCTTCTTACTCAGAAGCATTCTGCCTAAGAATCCCCGATGGTGTGTTGAGTGGTTTGAGGTCTTTGTAAAATCTCTTCTCCCACTGAAGACTGGTTTTGTTACTCACTTAAGCCTCAGCTGCCTTGTTCGGAATGTGTTGGTGTTGGGGTGAACTACTCCATGCTGGATGGCCGCAGCGGGCGGTCCAGGCCTGTCTTGAATGTTGCTGCTTGCTGGCTCGGTGCTAGGCCACCTGAGGAAGTTTTGGGTGAGCACTGTTCCATGAGTAAATGGGAGAACAATGTGTACTTGAAGAGGAGCAACATTGGATACCATGTCTTTGTTCTGTGAAGATAATTGGACTTAAGAACATTGGGTTGGCAGTTGGCATGTTTCTGTCAAGTGGAGAGTCCATTGTATTTGGGACATTCTTAGTAAGAGACAAATAGGTGGTTAATAAATGCCTTAAATTGTTCTCCATCTGCATGCTGCAGAGGACGGTGATGGCACGTGTCCTCTGAGGGAGAAGTGAGGAAGTTCAGCGAAGATGCATTAGCACAAGCTCATGCAGAAGGCCTTGGCTTGGCCCTGTTACTTTTATTATGAGTATTTATAAACATACATGGCAGGTTTGAATTGTCTAATGACTAGAAAGAATAGTATAGCATATTCTCATGTGGTTTCGAAATTCACATCCAGATTTAAAGATTATTGACATTTAGAGTATTCATGTGTGCGGGGGCATTTGGAAACAACTCTGTGACAGCATATGTCTGTCTGTAAGACTTAAGGCCATTTTCTGTATATTCACAATACCATTATCAATTGACTAACCATAGATTACTCCTCATTAATCATAACTTTTAATATCATCACCGCACACCCATATTCAGCATGCCTTTGTGTTCCCCAGAGTGTGTTTTTTTACAATTGATCTGTTCAGTCAGAATCCAGAGAGGGCTGTTCAGACTTGAAGTATCTCCTGATTGTCCTTGATTATGAACAGTAGCCTCTCCTTTTTTTTTTTTTTTTCCCCACTTCTTGTTTTTGATTTGTCGAAGAGACCAGGTCCTTGCTGGGTTGGTCCAAATGCTTGCTTGTGATTTCTCTGGGGCTTTTCTTGAGGAATGAAGGAGGCAGCCACAACCAGGTTCATTGTTTCTCTTAGAGCTCTGATCAATTTCCCCTCTGGTTATTGACGTGCTCATTGCATATGGGAGATCGGACTGGACCCCGGTGGCCGAGGCCACTCCTCAGGCCTATGGCGTCACCAGATAGTTTCAGACCTTATCCTTCTGTTCACTCTGAAAGCAGGCTCACACTTGTCTAAATGTTAGGTCATCTCAGAATAAGGTGAGGAGCCCCAGCAAAAACAGCAGAGTAAATTGGAACATCTTCTAAACACTGGGGGAGAGAAGAGGCAGAGGAAATGAAGAGAGCTAGTTGCCACTTAGGGCCAAGGTATGTTCTGCATTCCTCAAGATAATCGTAAATGTTCCTGTCAACTCAAGCACTGCTTCTCTCTCCTTCCCTCAGGTAGGCACAGTTCTCTCTCTATAAACATGGGTTGAGTCTAGAACATCCTGTCCCTCCAAACATGGTGTGAACAGCCTCTGTGAATGGGGCACGCAGGGCTTCTGGTAGCACAGACTGATGGCCCGGGGTCCACACAGACACAGAGCAAACGCCGTCACCATCCTATAGGACACACTGGTTGAAGACCAGAATGTTTGCTGCTCAGAATCTCTTCCAGTTTTATCTTCTTTGTCTTTCAGCACCATCTTAAAAAAAATAGAGAGAGAGAGAGAGAGATGTGATATGTTTAGTAGCAGTTTATTTTTTTGCAATATGAAAAACTAGTTAAAACTTACACATATTAAGGAGGGCACATATTGCATGGAGCACTGGATGTGGTGCATAAACAATGAATCTTGGAACACTGAAAAGAAATAAAATAAAATTTAAAAAAAAGATAAGGAAGAAAAATAAATTCTATTATACACCCCCCCCCCCAAAAGTTACATGTGGTTTCTGTTTAATTTGCCACTTATCTATTTTTGAATGTGCAGTTTGGTGGATTTTTCTGCTCACAATGTTGGCTACAGTCATCATCACTATAATCCCAGTATTGTCATCACCCCAAAAGGAAACACTTGGCCATTAAGCAGTCACTTTCCATTGCAAAGCATTTCACATCCTTTCCTTGTACAAAGGCATTCACTAATCTGCTTTCTGCCCCTTTGGATTTAAGTGGAACTGTTCACGATGTGGCCTTTTGTAGAAAGCTTCTTTTACTGAATGTGACGTTCAAGATTCATTCGTGTTGTGGCACCTGTTAATACTGCATTCCTTTTTGTGACTGAATAATATTCCATTTTGTGCATGTACAACATTTCCTTTATCCATTCATCAGTTGGTGGACATTTGGCTAGTGTGAATAGTGCTGTTTTGAACATTCATGTATAAATACTTGTTTCAACGCCTATTTATAAGTCTTTGAGTGAAATTACTGGCTCATGTGGGCATTCTGTGTGTAACTTTTTGAAGAATAGCCAAATTGGTTTCCACAGTGTCTATGCTGGGCGACATTCCCACCAGCAATGTAGGGAGCCTCCAGTTTCTCCACATCATTACCGCCAACTTATTATTTAATTATTTAAATAATTTAATCTAGCCACCCTGGGGGTAGGAAATGGTATCTCGTTGTTGTTTCAATTGGCACTCGCCTGATGCTTCGCAATGTTGGGTGTCTTCATGTGCTTATTGGCCATTTAGTTATCCTCTTTCGAGAAAGGTCCCCTCAGACCTTTTGCCCAGGAAAGATAATCTGTGGATGCATGGTAGATAATTGCTAGGTTTAGCTGCTCTGTTTGTGGGTTTGTGATTTGGGCCCAGTTTCTGTGAGACTTATTTTGGTAGGTGTGTGTGTGAGAGCATGCATGTGTGCATGTAACAGCACATGTGCAAATGCTTAAAAAAACCTACTTACCAGCATCAACTTTGTGTTTCATGAGCTAGACTTCAGATCGTGTCCCCTCTGAACTCCCCTGACCTACAAAAATGTGCAACAGCAGGTTCCATAAAGGGTCTGCCTGTTTAAGTGTAAACTTTTAGATCTGGTCGCTCTTTCTGGAGAAGTTTCTTTCACTGAAATAAATTTATTTTTTTCATTTTCACATGAATATCAAAAACTGCCTTAAATGATTTTGTGCTCTGATTTTCATCTGCGTTAAAAAATAAAATTTCCCTCAGCCCTTGGCTGATCACTGCTCTTTGGAAATGGCTAACCTGAAACCACGCTATCTCGGTGGGTGAGGCAGACTGAATGAGGAGGGGTTTATGAAAAGTCTCTTGCTTTCAGTTCTTTATTAACTGAGTTTTAAATACAGTAGAATGTTCCCTTTAAACAGTTTTTGGGGAACTCTCAAATATTCTGAAATATTTTTAGTTCAGGCTTCTTAGAGGCATCAAGTCCCTTTGGGATTGGTTGGGATGGTTTCTATCTTTTGTTGTGTGAGAGACCAAAGTGGTGGAAAATCCCTACTGACATTTTCTTTCCTCCCCCAGATCCCCATACTTAGAAACTACCTGAACTACCTTTAGGGCTTAAAAATGGACCGTTTTCCTGGGCTTGGTTTCCACAGAAGTCAAGACAACGGATGTGTCATAAGATGAGAAACCTCAGTCTGACCACTGGGAGACAATGTGTGGTGTGATATAGTGATTGAACATGGATGGGATCACGTGGCCTGGTTTTGAATTCGGATGCTTGCTACCATCATTTCCTTGGCTGTAGAATCTAATTCTGTTCCTCAGTTTCCTCACCTGTAGGGCAGAGATAATGACGTCCATGGAACTCTGTAGATTCTTGCAAAAAATGAAACCGAGACCACATGAACACATGGGCAGTCACATGTAAAGTGCTGTGGGAAATCACTAACTGCTGAGACTGGTGGGAGAGAGCTGGTTGAAGAAGTTGCACATGAGTGTGACTTTGTTTCCAAAGCACTGGTTTCTAATCCTGTGTTTAAAGGCCAGGGCTGATGTAAACTATTTTGAGTTACCTCTTGAGTAGTAAAAGAGATGGAAAATGGTCTGTTGTAGAAATTGTACCAAGAGACTTTTCTAAAAAAGTAATATCTCCACACATTTAATACATCTTTATTTGCATTTCTTACTGTTTCATGCAGGGCAGTAGACCCAGTCTTTTTCTGTTGGCTGCACAGTAGATTGAGGTGTTTGATCTCTGTGGCAGTGACCTCGGATAACCCTGATTTCCCTTTAGGAGCACAAATGGGTGTAATTTTGGAAAGTTGCCCAAGTTTTAATTTACCTAATTTACCTAAGGCAACTGGTAACAACGATAACAATAAGCATTAGAGGTTTCAGTCAGTGGCCAGTTCCCTGTGGTCCTTTAAGAAAAAATGGCACAGATAACAGAACACGTTGGCATATCCCAAAATCAACTCCTCTGACCTTGGAATGCATTCCTATTCTGCCAGACTCCACAGGACTCTGAATCTCTTCCGAATGGGCTGTTGAGATCTAGAGCCCAGTGGGGGAGGTGGGTTTGGTTCCTACTGGATTTTACTGGAGACGCCCCGCAAACCCAGTGTCACGTAGGAGAGCATCTTACTGGCTAGGATGTAAGAACCTTCTGCAAAGGTGGCCTGAACCCCATGGCTGTGGGTTTTGTTTTTTTTTTTTTTTTCTTTTTTTACTTTTTTTTTTTTTTTTTTTAGGAAAAGAAGATTTTCCAGATCCCTTGGATGCACGCGGCTAGACATGGATGGGATGTCGAAAAAGATGCGCCCCTCTTTAGAAACTGGGCGATCCACACAGGTATTAAAGCCCCCGCATGGGGGCACAGAAGCAGACTGTTGTTTATTGTTGATTTCATGCCTTTTTTTCCTTTTTTTTTTTCTTTCTTTTAAAGATATTATTTATTAGAGAGAGTGTGAGAACAAATGGGTGGTGGGAGGGGCAGGAGAAGGAGAAGCAGACTCCACAATAAGCAGGGAGCCTGGTGCAGGACTCCATCCCAGGACCCCAGGATCATGACCTGAGCTGTAGGCAGACGCTTAACTGACTGAGCCACCCAGGCATCCCAGTGTCTTTTTTTTTTTTTTCTTTTGCTTTTTGGAGATATAATGGACAAATAAAATTGTAAGATAGTTAAAGTATACCACGTGATGATTTGACGTCTACACTACGACAAGATTCTCCCCATCAAATTAATTAACACATCTATCACCTCTCATATTTACCTTTTATTATTTTTGGTTTTGGTGAGAACGCTGATGTTCTACTCTCTTAGCAAATTTCAATTACACAATACAGTGTTAACCATTGAAAATATTTTCTTTTTTACTATACACATAAGGCTTATGGCCTTATGAAGACAGCTCTGAAAAACCTGTGGTGTGTCCCCAGGCACAGCCAGGACACGGGGGGCATGAACTTCCTCACTCCGAAGGGATGCTTTGCTCAGAAGTGACACTTAGTCCTTAAATTTCCTGTGAATGTGGGGTTCTGATCATGTTCCCCATAAACTTATTTGTTCTGGAGTGGTAAACTTGCTTTGAATTTCTCTCTCCAAAATGTAGTCAAGAATATATTTATTTATAACAGAATTTAAGGAGGGAATGCTATTTACAGGAATTAGACTTTTTACTAATATTTGAGAGTTTGAAGAAAAAGGGACACTCTAGTTACCTGGGCTTGAAGACTTCCCCAGCCTGCCAGCTTTCTCTGTTACTTACATTGCCTCTCCATTCTACCATTATTAGTTTTTTTCTCAAGCTGTTAGGTGAGAGCTGGGGTGACCAGTTTGTCCCAGTTTGCCCAGAACTGTCTAGGTTTTAAAACAAAAATTCTCACATCCCAGGAATTCGGTCTCGGTCCCGGACAAAGCAGCATGGCTGGTCACTGTAGGAGCCTGGAATTAAAAAGGGATGTGTGCACTATCTGGTCAGCAAGCCTATATGTTTCCAGAAACTTCTACGCTCTATTTTTCCCTGCTCTTTTTCTTAACCTTCATTCTTTTGGCTCTTTTGTTAGGAAAGCATCAGCCCGGAGTAGATAAGCCTGATCCCAAAACATGGAAGGCGAATTTTCGATGTGCCATGAACTCCTTGCCTGACATTGAAGAAGTCAAGGATAAAAGTATAAAGAAGGGAAACAATGCATTCAGAGTATACCGGATGTTGCCCTTATCTGAGCGACCTTCGAAGAAAGGTAGATATTTACTAACTAAAACAATGGTTACGTCATATATATTGTAGTATCTCTGTGGTTTCTTTATTTCCACATCTGTGGTCACTCCGAGGGGAGAGCAGTTGTTCACATTGTGGGTAATAGTCCTCCCCTTGCCTGCCTGGGGGAAGTGACCGTCAGGTTGCTGAAGGCAGTCAGAGAAACTTGGCTGTGTGTGGGTGAAAGCACGTACAGGTTCATTGAAAGTTCCAGAACGAATCGAGGGGAAACTGTTTTCGGTATGTGCCTCATGAATTAACCCCAGACTGTTTTTTGTTGCCACAGGAAAGAAACCAAAGACAGAAAAAGAAGACAGAGTTAAGCACATCAAGGTAATCTTTATTGTTCAGAGAGAAAGCCAAAGTTTGACCATATTAATGATTCCTGTTCTGTCTCATAAAAACAAGCAACGTGATCACTGTGAAGTATTTCATCTTTCTTCTTTGGCTCCTGTGTTGTATGTGCTTTTCATGTCTCCTCTTCGGCTTTTCCCCAGCACAGACTCTGGTACCTGCATCCCCTGCTTAATCCAGTGTCATGGAGCAGTGTATGAATGAAGTCGCAAATTCACACTGAGCTGGACTCCAGCCTCCATCTGGTCCCCACGACTGTTGCCAGCTGGTCCCTTAGTTCTAGCTGAGCTCCAGCAACCAGCTACAATCTGATGATATCATGTTTTCAGGCTCATAAATAGACCTTAAAGTCTATTAAGTATTATATACTTATGTTAAAATGTATCATCTCCATGTTCTGCATATATTCCATGACAGGCCCTAAGGCTGGGGACACAGAGTTCTGCTCGAACAACACCCTGTCCGTGTGGTTCTCTCTAGTCTCTCTCCCCACCTCAGAACTAACTCTTGCAACTCCCCAAGTCTTTCCATACAGATGTGTGTGTATGTGTGTGTGTGGGCGCGCGTGTGTGCACGTGCGTGCAAGCCTTTCAGTAGGCTCTGTGGTCTGGAACCCCCTGCAGTGTGAGGGTCTTTGTGCCTACGTGGCATGGCCTTGTTAAACAGAGAATAGCCAGATACCTGTGCTAAATTGAGGATGAGCTTCAGTGGCTGACCGGAGAGCAGACACTACACTCCCAGCCCTACAGACCGTCAGATTGTCTTAGGGCTCAAGGCACTCGGTTTACAGATGGAGAAACTGAGGTTCGAGGGAGTTGAGTTACATGGGTCCAAGGGTGGTGGCACACATGGCCAAAGTGGCATGGTCCTTTAGAACTGAACTTAAAGGTGATGCCAACTATTCTTTTTTTTTTTTACTTTTTTAAAAAAGATTTTATTTGTTTATTTGACACACAGAGAGAGATCACAAGTAGGCAGAGAGGCAGGCAGGCAGAGAGAGAGGGGGAAGCAGGCTCCCCACTGAGCATAGAGCCCGATGTAGGACTCAATCCCAGGACCCTGAGATCATGACCTGAGCCAAAGGCAGAGGCTTAACCCACTGAGCCACCCTGGTACCCAATGCCAACTATTCTGATTCCTAAGCCAGAATCGCTGTTGGAGGAATAACCCCAGCTATCCAGACAGCACTGTGTTTAAAAACAAGCCAGTTAGTCCCAGTAGACAAAACACAACAGTATTTACTTCTGAAATAAAGGGAGACTTGTGAAGGTAGATAGAATTTGAGGGGCAGCTGAGATAGACTGTTAAAGTTTCGGAAATGCTCATCTTCCCGTCGGAGTGGAAAACAAATACTTGAGCAGAATATTTCAGAACTGACATGTCCACTTTCCATCCTAAATATTTTTAGTTTGTGACTTATTTTAAATATAGCACAGTACTGAGGCCCAATTTTGTTTTAACTTTTTTATTGTGGAAAAATTTTATATGCATAAGAAGGAGACAGCTGAGGAGAATTTGCCCGGTGGCCATCACCCCAATTTGCACATTAATAGCTCGGGACTTTTTTGTTTCAGGAGTGGGTGCCACCATCCATTTCCCTCCAGCCCATGAGAGTGGCCGATATTCAGCCTTTTTTTTTTTTTTTTAAAGATTTTATTTATTTATTTGACAGAGAGAAATCACAAGTAGATGGAGAGGCAGGCAGAGAGAAGAGAGAGGGAAGCAGGTTCCCTGCTGAGCAGAGAGCCCGATGCGGGACTCGATCCCAGGACCCTGAGATCATGACCTGAGCCGAAGGCAGCGGCTTAACCCACTGAGCCACCCAGGCGCCCCATATTCAGCCATTTTTGACTCAAACCATTTCATATGGTTCAGCGCACTATTCTGAAGCAGATCCCATATTATATGATTTTTTCCCCAATTACTGGTTCAATTCCCTTCAGAATATGGATACTCCTTAAAAATAACACAGTAGCATTATTGCAGCTGAAGAATTAACAGTAATTCCTCAGTCTCTCCAAATATTATAAAAAATAGTCAGTGTTCAGATTTCCAGTTGTCTCATAAATGATGTCATATTTATATAGCCTGTTTACTGGAATGAGAATCCATGTAAGGTTTTACACATTGTGTCTCTTACGTTTTATTTTATTTTATTTTTATTTTTTTTAAAAAGATTTTATTTATTCATGAGAGACAGAGAAAGGGAGGCAGAGGCAGGGGGAGAAGCAGACTCCCCACTGAGCAGGGACCTTGATGTGGAACTCGATCCCAGGACCCTGGGATCACAACCTGAGCTGAAGGCAGATGCTTAACTGACTGAGCCCCTCCAGGTGGCCCTCTTAAGTTTTCTCTTAATCTGTAGGTCTCCTTTAACATCACTTTTTATTTATTTATTAATTTTTTAAAATATTTAATTATTTGACAAAGACACAGCAAGAGAGGGAACACAAACAGGGGGAGTGGGAGAGAGAGAAGCAGCCTTCCCACTCAGCAGGGAGCCCAACTCGGGCCTTGAGCCCAGGACTCTGGGATCATGACCGGAGCCAAAGGCAGATGCCCAACGACTAAGCCACACAGGTGCCCTAACATCACTTTTTAAAAAAATGTATTTTTCTGGGCACCTGGGTGGCTCAATGGGTTAAGCCTCTGCCTTTGGCTCCGGTCATAATGCCAGGATCCTGGCATCAAGCCCCGCTTCGGGCTCCCTGCTTAGTGGAGAGCCTGCTTTTCTCTCTCCCTCTGCCTGCCGCTCTGCCTACTTGTGTTTTCTATCTCTCTGTCAAATAAATAAATAAAATCTTTTTAAAAATTATTTTTTCCTTGCAATTGAAAAAAAAAACCCACTAGTTATTATTTGTATCAAGTTTCCCAGAGTTGGGATTCTTTTCGGGGGCCTATACTTTAATGAGTATTATTTAGTCAGAAAAGTAGGACTTCCCCACAAATAGGTGACTTGGAAGACTTTGCTGCAATCTTGAGTATGACTGTGTCGTATTCACTACTATTTTCATAGCATCTAGCTCAGTGCCTGGTACAGAACAGATAATCAGTACATATTCGATCACTAAGTAGATGCATAAATAGAGATAACGTGTGAGGCCAGAGTGGGGTGTTACATTGCAGCACAGATTTAATTTCCCCATCTCAGTTAATAGACAGAAGGGAGTAACTGACGTTCGCCAGCAGCAAACCTTGCTCAAACATGCCTTCCATGCCCCATCGAATATCAGAGCCCACAGTGAGAGAACACTATCAGTTTAGGTCTGTCAGAGCAAGAAAAACTGCTTGCGGTGAGACCATGGCCCACACTTGATGACAAGGCACATTCTGTTTCAGGGCTGGGGACATCTGAGAAGATGCGCCTCTTCTAGTTGATGACACGGGCTGTTCTCATAAGCACGGGATGTGGTGGTGTCTTCCCTATGGCCGCACAGTTGAGCAAGGGGTGGAAGGGACAGCCCCAGGTGAGGCTTGGCCATGGTGGCCCAGGGAAGCAAGTGAGAGCCCCCAGCAAAGTGTATACTGTGAAATCCTCCGGTGACAACAATGTGGTTAGTCCCTGAGACTTGTCCCTCAGAGAGACATTGTCCCTTCAGCAGAAGGCAGGCGGTTCATCAGAAAGAAGGAGAGCCTCACTTCTGACTTTAAATCTGCTTGTATCTGTCCCACAGTGTGGCCTCTGAACGTAGATAAGGCCAGTAGGCTTCCCAAGCTCTGTGGCTCCCGACAGTGAATGCCTTTGCATTCACAAAATGTTTCGGTAGAACGTTTCCTAGGGGATCTCTCCAACTTATCCGGAATTGTACAGTTGAAGGACTTTATCCTTCCCGAGCTATTAATACATTACTTTTTGTTGTCACAGTGCCCAAGCTCTGAGTTAATAGGTCCCATGCCAGTGTGTGACAGGGGAGACTAGATAGGCTTCTTCCACTGAGAATGTTGGTCTTCGATGTAGGAACAAGGTGCGAAATTTTCCTATTGCGACAAACTCTTCCCAATCTTCATTCAGTTCAAGTTGAAGTTTTAACTAGCAAATGAGGTTTAGAACCTGTGGGCTAAGTGTCAGAATTTTTCTGAGGTCACTCAGGCAGTTTATCTCCATGCTGTAAGTTCCCTCAGCAAATCGCTTCCCCCGAGACTGGGAAACCGAGGCCCACCGGCCATGTAGTAGGGGCAGAAACTCTGCCTCGATATTCCTCAGTGTTCTCTGTTGTGAATATATATGCTCTGAACTCAGTGTGCTGTGTTTTACTTGAGCTGGGCCTTGCCTATGTGGAGGTAACTGCCCATCTAAGGAAATAAGACTTAAGACCCAGGAGAGCGGACAGTCCCATACTGTGTGTTTCAAAAAAAAGGTCACAGAGGCCAACATCAGTAAAAAGAGAAGGGGATAAACAGAGGAGTGGTAGCTGACATTTTTGAGCCTCTACCAAGTTCTGAGCTCTAATTAATATGTCATCTCGCTCTTCCTGGGATGGGCGGGTCATCTCCTGTTTGTATATGAGGAATTGGAGGCACAGGGAGGTTGAGTAATTTTCTCCAAGGTAGCACTGCTGGGATTTAAATCCAGGTCAGTCCAGCTCCAAATCCCACACTCTTTCACCACACCTGGTGCCTCTTGGCCTTTTGGAAGTGGTGATACCTGAGCCAGGCTTTGGGGCATGGATGGAGTAACATGGCAGTCAGCGCCATGGCGGTCAGCACCAGGAGCATGACATAAAGGCCGGGAAGTCAGAGTTGCTGTTTGGTCTTCCCGGGATGAGTCAGGAAACTGGCTTAATTAGAGCAGGATTCAGTGTGAGGCAACAGTGGGAAACAAAAGACCGTGGGTGGGGAGGGTTAGACATGAATAGTTCCTGGCTCCTAGGATTGTTTGACAGTGAAACATGCATGCTTTGTACCTATAACGTGCTTCCAGATCAAAGCATTGGTGCTGTGATGGGAACTGTATTCTAGGAGGGTGTCTCAGGTCACCTGGGAGAGAGCAGGCCCCGTCTGTATTAGTTCTGAACCTAGACCTCTGGGTCAAAGTTACAGAAAAGCAGGTCCTGGTTTTTAGCAGAACTTTCTAATCAAGCTATTGGCTCTAACGGTGACCTTGAGCTGGATTAAAAGCAACATGCTCCCCATCACTATCCAGAGACCACCTCTCAGGGCTGGTACTGGAGCGATCCCATCATTGGTTGGAAGAGGTATTCAGTTTCCAGACCTTAATCAAATGAAAACAGAGACTGGCAGCCCGCTTGAAACACAGGCAGATGCAGAGCTGCCCCGGATGGAGCAGGAGAGAGGGCCCGCCTGCCTGCCTGCTTGGGGCTGCTGCCTCCTTCCGCTCTTGGTGGCTCTTGGGGGTACGACTCAGAGCTCAGCCCGGAGGCTCTGTGGCTGAGTAAACTCGCGGGATGATGTGAAACGAGGCTTGGTTGAGTTCCTTGGGTAAGAGCCGTGCACAGTGGAGTTGATGTTTAAGGGGAGGAGGTCTTTCTCATGGCGGTAGGACGGAACGGAGGGGCGGAGAGCGCAGTGCAAGTGTAGATGAAGTTGGGGGCCCTCGGAATGCAGACGGGGAGATGTCGGAGAGGATGCGGAGGGTGTAGACAGCAGCAGATCAAAGTTTCAAGCCTGATAGAAGGGACAGGTGGGGCTGGAGCATGTTTTGTGGAGGAGGACCTGAGTTTAACTTGGAACGTGTTGAGTGTGAATGACAGTGGGATCTCATGGGCCCAGAGTTCGGGTAGGTGTGGGGCGGCGGGTGTGCGGTCAGGTACTCAGGAATGACCCCGGGGGCCTTGACAGTAGAAAAAGAAGAAGAGAAGCTGTATGAGAAGAACACGAGCCTCAAGGACAAGATAAAAAGGTAAAGGAGAGAAGTTAAAGGGAGGTTTGGAAGGTTATAATGAGAGTAGGAAGAAGATGAAGACAGTCTAGTTCCAGGGAAGAAAGGAAAGGAAGGAAGATGTCGTAGGACTGGGCAGGAGGCGTCAACCTATCTTACTCGTGGCCCCATGGTGAGGAGTGTACAAACCCCCCACCCCACCCCTCCAGGCCACTTTTTACCTTTTTTTTTTTTTTTAAGATTTTTCATTTATTTATTCATTTGACAGACAGAGATCACAAGTAGGCAGAGAGGCAGGCAGAGAGAGAGGGCGAAGCAGGCTCCCCGCTGAGCAGAGAACCTAATGCGGAGCTCAATCCCAGGACCCTGGGATCATGACCTGAGCTGAAAGCAGAGGCTTTAACCCACTGAGCCACCCAGGCGCCCACACTTTTTACTTTTTTTAAGTAGGCTCCATACTGAGCTTGAACTCACGACACTGAGATCAAGACTTGAGCTGAGATCAAGAGTCAGATGCTCAACCGACTGAGCCACGCAGGCGCCCCACCCCCAGGCTACTTTTATGAAGGCCAGCGGGCAGCCTGAAATTTTAGTTAGTAGAGAGCTCTAGAGATCTCCTTCAATTGGGCTGCAGAGAGCCCGACTTTGCACAGATGAATTAGGGCATCTCTGGCAGCAGGGAACTGGGTTGTAGACAGAAAAGCTCAGACGGCTGCTGTATCTTGCCTCTAGGCAAGGGACATCTAGACAAGGGGCTGTGGCACAGGGATGAGAGTGACTGGACTTGGAGAGGAGGCTGAGTGGCCTTGCTGTCCTCTGACTCGGGCCCACCCCAACCCCCTCCAGCAAGCTCAGCTTTTGAGACTTCAGAGGTCTAAAGAGAGCGGCTCCTGCCCTTGGACGCTCTCTCTCTCTCATGCCAGTTTGCTTTTGTCCCAAACCCCTTAAACTGCAGGCCAAAGTTTAGATTCTACACGGAGAAGGAAGGTTCTTGGGCATAAAGATTTGGCAGAGTTAATGCACCACAGAGGGGTCTGAACTTACGCATGGTCTCTGTTTGGTTTTCTCTGGGATGGATTAGAAACCAAAACTAGTTGATTCACAGGAGAGCCTATGTCTAAAGCCAGAAAGGGAACAGAAAGGGGTCTGGCTGAGGGCCGGTCAGGCCAGGCCGTGGTATGGCACAGCAGGGGACAGAGCGGGAGCAGGCACCACACAGGACCGGGAGACACGGGACAGAGACCTCTGTGTGCATGTTCCAGAGAACTGTGTGCCCTTTTTGTAATTTTGAGTTCCTTGCTTAAAAAACAAACAAAAAAACAAAAAAACATGTCTAGTTGAGGCCTGAGATCAGTGAAGATCCTTGTTTTGCACCCTGAGTGAAGAACTTTCGGAGAGATGCTGGCTGTTGCCCCTCATGGGACAGTTCACTACTGTCCTTCCGGAGGGCGAGAACCCGCGAGATGGTTTGCACTGGAGACTTTGGAAGCAACAGGGCATTTTTTGAAGCAGGATGGGAGGAATAAAACCTTGTTCAAAATAGTCCAACGCACTCTCCAGTGGTAGAGCGTAGGGTTCCATCAGAGAAGTAGCGCAGGACACAAGGTCGGGGTGAGGTGGGGACAGCGATGTGGAAAATGGTTCTGTCTGAATTTCTGTTGAGATGCACGCGGGGTTCATTAAGGCAGAAAGCTCCTGGAATGGGCTCATGTCGCATGACTGAAGACCTAGCTCAGTTCTTGTATCTCCTTAGGCTAGAAGTAGTGTGATCTTAGAAAATTAATTTAGTCTCTGAGTCATAGTTTTCTCAAGTGGAAAGTGATAGAAGTATCACTTGCCACTAATTAAACGGCAGATCATGTGAAACAGAGGCCTTCAGCTGAGAGTAAGATAATTTAGGTTTTTAAATATATGCAAGTCTGACTGCCTCATGACTTTTATCAGAAACCTACAAGCAGAATGAGTTAAAAAAATAAATAAATAACTTTACAACAGAAGGAACCCATACAGATTGGGCACGGCGGGGGTGGTCTTGCGACAATTCCTTTAGATGTTCTGTACATGGTTCCTTTGGAGCCATCAAGGAAAAAGAAGTAGCAGAATGAAATCTGGAGCATGTCTGGGGGGTGGGGAGAGCCCTGGAATAGGAGCCCCCGGAGGAGGCAGTGAGAGAGGCAGGTGCCATGAGAAGGCGGAGAATTACGGTAACGTGGGACAGTCGCGTTGTCAAGAGGGACAGCGCAGTCCTTCCCCCCTGCTGGATGTCAGTGTGTGGGGTTGGGTGACGGACCTGGAAGACAGGTCCCTGTACTTGAGAGCAGTTTTATTAGCCTCATTTCTTTATGCTTGGGTAGTGGAAAGTGTTAACTTGATAGTAAGCGCCAGGTGCCTGTTTATCTCAATCTTCACGTGGTCCCTGGGAGTGGAGTCTGCTCTGTCCTCAAGTTCCCACTGTCTGCACAGCCCCGGGAGAGGCTCCAAGAGGCTTCAGTCAGGTCCCGCATCCAGCGCGAGGTGAGGAGCCAGGCTCTGACCCCCGTGTGACAGCAAAGCCTGACAGACAAACGGGCTTGTCATACCAGCCCCGCGGGAGCCTGGAGCTTGAGGCCGAGGCCAGAGGGGCGGCCTCCACCCACCACAGGCTCTAACAGGGGCGTAAGGGAGGAGGAGAAGGGATGGAGACTCAAGTCCCAGGCAGGCGACTTTTTTCCCCAGAAAGGCCTCGCAAAATGGGCAAATGCAAGGTGCTGCAGGAGAAAGGGGCAAAGACTCCCCCTGGGGGGCTGGGGGGGCTGGCCTGGGTCCTGGGCCCCTCCCCTGCCCTTTGGTGCCTCTTGTCAGTGTGCGTGTGGGAAAGTTCTTAGGACTGAGCTGTATACTGACGTGATGTCTTCCAAGCTGAAGTTCTTTCTCATGATGGGAGTTTGCCAGGTGGGGATCATCAAGGAGGAGGTGCTTTCCCCCTCCTTCCTGTGTGGCTTCCCTAGGATTTTGGGGGGCTCATCCCTGATTCCGGGTAGCCCATAAATGGTAAGGATACCCTGCATGCCTGAGAGATGCCCACCTCTCTGGGTTTTTCAAATCATAGGCATGTCTACCTCTGATGATCTTCTGCTCCCTCTTGTGTTCTTTCTGCTTCCGTTCTCCATCTTGGTTTCCCAAAAGAGCTGTCCTGTGTGGCTTTTTTTTTTTTTTTTGTCTGACTCGATTGCTGTCATAGATGCAGATGCAATCTTCCCATGAGGAAAAACTCTTCTCGTCAACGTCCTGAAAGTCCATGTGTACCTCAGGACTGGCTTCCCCAAAGTCCCCCAACCCTCTCAGAGGTGGGAGGGTTCCAGGACACTTGACCGGAAGTGAGAGCTACACTAAGGATGAGGAACTTGTTGCATCATTTCATTAGTATGAACGAATAGCCTCTCGGGCTGTCTGGAACATTCAGACAGTCGAAAGGCATTTGCGGGACGCCATGGCTGTGGAGTTGCCCAGCTAGACTCCACAGGGGGAGATGGCCTTCTGAGCAGTCTGGCTCGTTACCGACCAGCCCCTCAGTGACGAGTGCTCAGGTGGCCAGTGTCTAGGGCAAACCTTATCTGAGGAGAAGTTATTCACAAAGTCTCCCCGGCTTCTTGCTCTTAGCAATGGTGGAGGCAGACCTTTTCCTCCGAAGTTGTTGTAAAGGAAGCTTCTGGAAGCTTTTCTTCCTTAGAAAGCCAGGAGTTGACCCTTTTGAGCACTCTCTCCCTCCACCTGGAAGCTGGGCACGTGGCTCTTCCCACAGACAGTTGCATAGCCCCGCTGAACCCCCAGACTGTTGTCTACAGGTGTAAGCCTTTCAGAAAAGCCGAGTAGATGTGCTCCTCGAAGGAAAATGAAAGCAGGGAAATACCTACAGGACATTCCATGCAGAAATGTGCTGCTTTAGCTCTGGGCTGATTGAAATTACCAGGGAATGCATTCAGGGGATGAACGTGACCGTAGCAGTAAAAAAAAAAAAAAAAAAAAAAAAAAAATTAGACAGAGGGTAGAATTTAAGCTAAGAAAAAGGAGGCGGAAGAAAGTGTTCTCAATTCTTTTTTCTTTTCTTCTTCCTAGCAAGAACCAGTTGAGTCATCTTTGGGGCTTAGTAATGGAGTAAGTGATCTTTCTCCTGAGTATGCCGTCCTGACTTCAGCTATAAAAAATGAAGTGGATAGTACGGTGAACATCATAGGTAAACTGTTTTGACATCTCATTTTTTATCTACACCAGCAGCCCCCTGGGGTCTAAAATTTGTAAAACGTGATTTGAAATAACATAGTCAGTGGGAGGAGGTCTTGGAACCATCTCAAAATGTGAAGTTCCAGCCCCCGGATTTCAGGGCTGAAGAATAAAGGCCTTTGAGGACCAGATAAAGGAACTTTTGATGGGTCAGCCTCAAGAAAATAGGCCAAGAGTGACTTCCCAGGAGAATCCAGTAGATGAAATGGGTTTCTTCCGCCCTCATGATTAGCGGTTCTCCATCTTTCAGTAAGCAGTCCCATGGACAAAAGTGTTAATTAACTCTTTGTACTCGGGAACAAGGAGAGGGTCCTCTCAGAACCCGGTCCGTGGCACAATCTGCCACAAAGGTAGAGCTCTTCTTTCAAATGAAGGAACTGAGGTACAGACACCTGTGGCCCAAATGGCACACTTTCGTTCCACCAAGATTCTTGAGCACCGTCCACACACCAGACAGTGCTAGAAATAGGTTGGGGAACAGGACAAGCCCCATCCCTAGTTCTGTGGAAGGAGACAGTAAACACTTATGGCCACAGATGACTACCGCACTAGCATGTGTGGGAAATGCTGCAAAGAAGAGAATAAGGGAGAATATCTGGGGCCAGTGTCAGATGGGAGGCTTCTGGAAGCTTCTGGAAGGAGTGACATTTCCTCTGAAGTGGTGGGTGAGGGGGAGCGCCGGGATGGCCTGGCGTGGATCCCCACATAGGAACCTGCTTGGAGGGCTAAGGAAGTCCAGAGTGGCAGAGTGCGGGTGAGCCTGGGGAGAGGGGCACGAAGGTCTGTCAGAGACGAATGAAGGGTGGGGTCCTGGGGACTTTTCTGGCCATGGGAAGGACATTGGATTTAGTTCCCGAACTGCTGGAGGGTGTGTTTAAAAAATTTTTTTTTTAATTGAAGTATGAGAGACAGTCAAGTTCACAACTGTTTTACACACACACACACACACACACACACACACTGTAGACCCCACCTCTTGGAGGGTTTCAGGCAGGAGGGGGACCAGAGTGAATTTCGTCTCAGCCAGATCCCACTGGGCCACGGCGCTGAGTAGATGGTGGAGGCCTTGCGGTGATCTCATCCTCCAGCACCAGCCCCAGAATCCAGAAGCAGGCTTTGTCCTTGGGCACCTTGTGGTTCATGAAACTCTTCTCCATTTTGTAGACTGTCAGGGCTTCTGATGCTGGTAAAACCAGCGAGATCACGCAGAACTAGGAGCGCAAACCTCCTGTCCAGGTGCCTTCACTTCCCGACCCTCAGATGCTACACATGTTAGTCCCTCCTCCCCCTCTTCCCCTGGGTTTTGGAGTTAGGGAGGTAGGGTGGTGTATGTAGGGACTCCCTTGAACGCTGAGGGCTGTGGCAGAGGCAGTGTGAGGGAAGGATGGGAGCCCATGCCTGCCAGTCGGCTTCTCACCCCCCCTGGGGAGTGACCAGCACTCTGGTCTTCGCCTGGAGCTGCTTCAACCCCTCCTGGGTTCTCAGTGCTCTTCCTGTCCTGAGCAGGCAGCCTCTGGAAAGCCTTGCCCAATGAGCCCTTTATTTAAAAAAAAGAAAGAAAGAAAATATTTGCCAAGACTCCAGGCACTTTTTCTTAAGATTGAGCTCTGTCGAGTGAGCTGGTTGGTTTGGAGCTCTCCTTCAATTATGAGGTGAATTCAGCCTGGTATAAAATGGTGAACAAAAATCACAGTAGTGCAGAGCTTTCTTTACCTTTAAAAACAAAAGCACAAACCATCTGGTTGAGTCTTTGGCATGTAAATTCTCTGTCAGGTTGATTGTTCCTTGCCCTTTGGTATGATTGCTGCTATGGGGGTTGGTGCTGATTTAATGAGTCCTTACTTCCGGGGCAAAGCCGGAAGCCGGATGCCCAGTTTGGTTAGAAAATCACCTGCTGGATTAATTGAGTCTCTTCCTTGGCCTAATAAAAAAATAATAATGAGGGCAGTAAAAGGAGTTTGAATATCTCTAATTAGCTGGTGGCCCTTACAAAGGTGCATAATAATACAGCAAGTAGATCCATGCAAGTATTTTAAAGAAGGGGATAATTTGTGATCATTGTGAATGGTAGCACTGCCTCGGATTTTTAAACCCTTCCTAGAGCTTTTATGTCCACTCCTGCCGTGACCATTAATTAGCCATCCCCAGCCTTTGTGATTTGTGGACCCAGATGAGAACACAGGGATTCTGACTCCCAAGGCCACGGTGGAATTTGAGAGATTCTCTCTCTCAACCTTTTAAAAATGCCTGATTTTAAAAAATGACACCAGTCCTTGCTTTCAGTTCATGCGTCTCTGAGCCCAGAGTTCATTCCAGTTTTGTCTTTAGGCCCCAAGAAGGAAGCTTCTGGGTGTTTTTCATTCTGCTTTTATAAGCATATATGTGGGTAAGATTTTGAATTGGGAACTGAAATGAGTGTTTTGTATGGTAGCAGGTTTTCACATGGTCTCTCGGTTCCTAGCGAGGAAAATAGATTGAAAATTAGTAAGTTAAGCTAGCAGAGGCCAGCTGCCTAGTACCTTCTCATTCCAGGCCGGGTGGAGGCTGCTGTGAGTGAATCCTGCAAGTGAACGAAACAGTCGCTGTGAGAGGAGAACTCTTATTTGATGGCTGCTGTGGTTGACTTTTATTTTTGCCACGAATTACACAGCAGAAACACACACACATGCATGCTTGTGGCTGTTGGTGGGCTGGGCCCTGGTCTTGTCCTTGACAGCTGAACGCACTTTCCGATTTAGCCAGTTGTGCTGGGACCCCAAAAAGGAGCACGGTGTCTCAGCACTTAAGTCTTGTCTTCTAACATTCTGTCTCTCCTGGATGATAAAATGGCCTGGGTGAGCAGGCCCAAAGGCCTAAGCCTGCTTTCCTTTGAAGGGTGGCAGAAAAAAAAACAGAACAAAACAAAACAAAGCAGAAAAACCTCCTCATTTTTATTTTTACTTTTCTTTAGCATTGAATTCTTTTTTGTGTGCAGTGACTTCTGTTTTTAGGAAGCGGAAGACGCCAGCAACATGTTGAATGGTTCTGACGAGACCCTGCTGGCGTCTTGCCCGGGTTAGCAGAGCTGTTGCTGAGCCGGATTGGAAATCATCTCCAGGCCAGGGTAAAAAGTGTGCAGGTGCGGGTGCTTTGTCAGGCTCCCTGGGCAGTGCTTTATAGCCCCATTGTGTTCCTTGGTAAAAGGTGACCCCACCCTTCAATAAAGCAGAGATTGCTGGCACGCAGGGAGGCTGTTCAGTACTCCCAAGTCAATCAGGCAATCCTTGGTGACTAGACATACAGCCATTAGGAAATAATGCGATTTGGATTTTGTCTGCCCACAAGTGCACCTTATGGGATGTACACTTTTTGGTAATAGCTCCCAAATTGGACTGATTTGAAAAGTAAAGATCGAGTAGCTCTTTTAGACAAGCTTAGAAACTCAGGTATAACCAGAGAGGACTTGCAGTTGCAAGAGAACACACATTCACAACATAGAGACCATCTTCGGGTCCCTACGGGGGCCTCGTGCTTGTGACTCAAGGTTGGCAGCCTTGGGTACCAGAATTCGTAATCGTTTGAGGGTGGCCAGAAGTGCTGCTAGGCTATAGAATTGTGTCTTCATCTTTTCCCAGCCCCTTTGTCCACTCTTCTTTTTTGCTATTTTTCCTGGTGCGTACCATTTCAAAAACTCCCATCTACAAGATACAAAATAGCTTGAGGTAGATTTTTAGATGGAAGGTGCCTCCCTCAGCAGGGGGAGGGAGTGAAGGTCTTCCATGCTCCTTCTCAGTGGCCTGTGTGCTATGCCCTGTGCCTTCTTCCGGGAGGGCTGAGCTCTCTGCCCCTGAGGGACAAAGCATCCAATTTTACCAGAACTCCTAGAAAACTCTAAGCAATATGAAACTCCATGTGAGATGTGAAACCCAAACGTCACAATAGACCCATCCCAGACCCAGAACCGAGAGTGCACCTTATTTTTCTTCAGGGGACTAGACCTGGGGAAGCCTGGTCACAGATGCGGGACTGCACAGGACACTCTCAGTTGCTGTGTGCCAGCATGAGCCTTGGCAGTGGTTTGGTGTTGCTTTTCAACCTTGAGACGTTTTTATTTGCCCAAGAAACCTGCCGTCTTTTTTTTAAGAGGCTATATATTTCTCACCCTTTTCCTCTCCCTTGCCACCCCCCTCATTTATAATTAACCATCAGCTCCTCCTGTCTCCCCTCATCCTTCCCAAATCCATCCCCTTCCTTCTCTTTTCGATATCACCCCCAGTCACCTTCACTGTTGCTGGGGCTCTGCTTCCATTCTGCCCCCTCCCCACTCATTCTCCACATGGACAGATTTTTTTTCTTTAATTTGTAATTTTTAAATTAAAAAGAATTTTTTTTAAAAGATCTTATTTAGTTATTTGTGAGAGAGAGAGCACAAGCAGGGGGAGGGACAGAGAGAGAGGGCGAGGCAGACTCCCTGCTGAGCAGGGAGCCCAACCTCGAAGCTCAGTCCCAGGACTCTGAGATCATGACCTGGGCCAAAGACAGATGCTTAGCCGCTGAGCACCCCCAGGTGCCATGGGATTTTTTTTTTTTTTAAATGCCAGTCTCACCATGTCACCATTGCCTGCGACGCAAAGTCTCTCTTGTGTCCCCAGAGCCCTGCTACCTGGTCCCTGCCGACCCCTTTTATATTTGTTTTTGAACTTGAATTATTCTGAATATTTTGACTTCCATGTGCCTGTCCCTTGAGAAAGCTAGGTGGGTTGTGCGTGTCGTCCTTGTGGAGTGGCCGTGAGGGCTCGTCCACATGACCCAGAAAGACGTGGACATTTGGCAGTTCTGCTGGGAAGTGTAAGCTGCTACCCCAAGAATTCTCATCCACATCTCTGCTCCCAGCCCATCAACCCTTGAGATGTGTTGATTAACTCAACTGAGATTTTACTGGGACAGATTATTTGCTTCCCTTTATTACGGTAGCACGCAGCGCTGTTTTCTCGTGGGAGTGAAGAGTGTATATTGCCCCAGTCACGCTCTTGCTTTGCCTTGACCTACGGCAGCCTGTTGAGGTGGGCACAGGCTGCAGCTGGGATGTCTGGCCCATGCAAGGACAGAGGTCCATTCTCCATTAACCCCATAGTGACCATCTTTCCCACCGTGGCTCATGGGCATCTAACCCAAATCATGGCTGCGTTTTCTTACAAAAAATAAAATAAAAAGCACACAGATTAGGAGTCACAAGACATAGTCTCTAGACCTACTCCCACAGTTTTTTCACTTACCACATGACCTTGGGCAAACTCCCTAGCCTCTCTGAGACTCGATTTCCTGAAATATAAGACAGAAGTAATAGTAATACTGATCTTACCTACTTCCCAGGGTTGTTGGGAGCACAAAATGAGCATAGTGGAAAAATCACTGTGTAGTTAGAAGGTGGCCAAATGATATTATGATTATTATATTATCAAAATTATATTGAAATATATTTGAGTAGGGAGGGTAGCCTCGTCTGTGCTGCATCGACAGCACTAATATTAACAGTTTCAATTCTCGAACTTTCAGATAGGATCAAGAAGAAATTTCTCTCCACAGTACCGTGGATAGCCTGATTTTGTATGCCCGCTGATAAGCTTTATGCTGAACCCTACAGCGACCTGGATGACCTTGGCAGTCTGGCTGGCCTCTTGGGCTTCAGCTTTCTTTAGCTATAAAGTGGTAGGACCACCCCACTCCCCTCTTCCAGAGCCCCGTGTCTTCATTTCTAATAGTCTCTGCTCCGATAGCTTTCTGTGGGGCATAGGCCGGTGACGGCTCTCTCAGGTGGAGGCCCACACTAAGACAGCAATGGTTCATCAAGTCAGAATGGCCTTTTAAGGAACCAAACTGGTGCATCAGTAAGCAGCCATGAATAATATTGTTGCAATTCTTAGCAACTAGGTCCAGATAAAACTGCATTCCTGTGGGTGACTCTTTTCCTGATGGGCTGACCCAATGTGCTGGAGAAGCTCTAGTGGATTCCTAGCCCCTCCAACCATTAGAGAATTTCCTCGGCACCCAGTACTGAGCTGCTGAGAAAGCAATTTCCCTACGGGCTATGAGCCCCGAGTCTCATGAAGGTGAGAGTGGCCAGTTTTTAGCCTCAGATGGGCTTAGAAAGGCGGGAGCAGCCCGGTGGGAACTTGCTGAGCCCTTTTGGTTGGGGGAGACCGCCCGGCAGAGCACTGGAGCTGAGCCACAGTCAGGGAGGGTGGAATTTGATTTCTGGTTCTGCCACTTACCGGCCCTCTGACCTTGAACTAAAATTTAACTCTCCACGATGCCCTTCCTCATATCTAGAATGGGGGTGATCATTGTACCCTCCCTGTGGGGTCGTGGAGCCTTCCAGGTGGGAGGTCAGGGGACAGTGGGAAAGGCAAAGGTAAGTGCTCAGGAAGTGTTTGGTTTTATTACCCTTAATTGTCAGTCAGGGTACTCGGGGGCCCTGCATGGTGCCATTTTTTAAAAAAATATATTTTATTTATTTATTTGAAAGTGGGGGAGATAGAGAGGGCACAAACAGGGGAAGCAGCAGGCAGAGGGAGAAGCAGGCTCCCCACTGAGCAGGGAGCCCGATGCGGGGCTCCATCCCAGGACCCTGGGATCATGACCTGAGCCGAAGGCAGATGCTTAATGACTGAGCCACCCAGGCGCCCCACACGGTGTCTGTTCTGACTTGGATCACTGTAGCAGATTGCTGATGGCTTACGACGCGTGTGTCTTTTTGACTGTCAGGAGTCAGTGTTGCTATCTGTATTGTCACTCAGGGCAAAGGCTGGTGGTTCAGGAAACTCATGAGAGAGAGAGATCGGTCAGATGATTAGAGCTAGTGCCTGCAGAGCATCCAGAGAGCATCTCAGATGTTGGCAAGTCCTTGCTTCTTTGGGCTTGCCGCTTGTGAGTTAGGCCCCCATGGTGTTCAGATGTTACATGAAATAGACTAAAATGAACCCCTTTCAGTGTACTGTTCTGTGAATTTTGACAGAAGCACTCAGTTGTGTAACCACCGCTATGGTCTTGAACATTTGATCACCTCCCCCTCGAAACATTTCCTCCTCTTTCGCCCAGTTTCTGGCTACTGTGGCCCCCTCTGTTTCCATCACTTCATTTAGGTTCTGAAAAGCCCCCTTGCCAGAAGTCTTGAAATTCACTAGGAAGCTTTCATTGTTACAGGTGTCTTCATGTGGCCGTGACCTCCCGCGGGATTTGGGCTCTGGTCGGTCTGTTTAGCAGAGCTTCATGGGCTGCTTGAGGCAGAGACCATGAGCCTGTGCTGGGACTTGGTACAGAAGGTTCTAATCCTGCTTTTCAACTCTCTCAGGAGCCGAGGCTTGGTTGGGAGATGAAGCACACAAATAAAAAGTTACAGGAAGAGATACAGTATTACCTTGGGATGAGGCAGAAAGTCAAGAAGTAGAACAAGGTTGTGTCATGCTGTAGTTTCAGCTGAGCACTGGGGACAGTGAGGGAGAGGCGCTCTGGAAGGAGAAGTCTTTCTGTTCTGGGGTGGTCAGGAGAAGGCTCCAGAAAGCAGAGGCATTCTGAACACTGCCTTTGCTCACCCCCCTCTTCCAGCCCATGTGCTCCTGCCTCAGTGAAACCTCTGAGTCTTCAGACTGGAAAAAAATACTCCACTTTTTCAGCTCTTTTCATATGGTCTCTCCCTGACCGCCTTCCCTTCTGCTTCTTTTCACAACTGTCCTAAACTTAACTTCTGGAGCATTCTGTGCTGGCCCAGAGCCCCACCAGAGTTCTCACAAACCAGGCCCTTGACTGGGTTGATGGTGCTCTGCCCCTCCTCATACTTGACAACAATGTCCCTCACAAAGTAGGTGCTCAGTAAATCTGTGAGTTGAAAGACTGGCTGAGTTGGGCACTGTGAGGAGAAGCAGTGAGGGAGAGACTTCCTGGTCAGAGCAAGGGGCTGTGAGGATAGGAAGACACTTGAGTTGCTGCCGTTATGTGTGCGCCCGGCTCGCTTGCGGTCTACTTGGAATGACAGGGCAAAAGAGAAGTGAATTTTAGAGGGTTGCAAGTGAGAGCAGCTTTGATTTAAATCAAGTTTATAGAAGACCTCAATCGCCTCAGTGGGCAGAGACTACCTGTTGCTTGTCGCCAAGCCCTCCTCAGACACACACATGCACACCCTGTTTGCTTTCTATCCACCAGCTGCTTTTAGGACTTGGGAAATCTTGTTTTCCTGCCATTTTATCTTCCAGGGGAGAAGAGGCAGAAGAAACTTGAGAGAGGTCAGTGTCTGCATTCAGTCTGGGTCTGGTGAACAGCATAACTGATGGTCTTCGTGTTCAAGTAGGATAGGCTAAGGGATAAAATAAGAATTTGGGAGACTGGGACGCCTAGGTGGCTCAGTTGGTTGGACAACTGCCTTCGGCTCAGGTCATGATCCCGGAGTCCTGGGATCGAGACCCGCATCTGGCTCCCAGTGCCGCGGGGAGTCTGCTTCTCTCTCTGACCTTCTCCTTGCTCATGCTCTCTCTCACTGTCTCTCTCAAATAAATACAAATAAAATCTTAAAAAAAAAAAAAGAATTTGGGGACTACCTGCCGCTTATAACCTGCCTGCCTTTTCTTTAGTTGCATTCCCCCCCTGCCCAGGAGAACCTAAACAACACTCCATTTCCCTTCCTCTCTGAGGAGGTGCTGCGGCTCCGTGGACGGTTAGCACGTCCCCACATCTCCTTCCCCCAGCCTCTTGGGTGCCTCCCCTCTCTTCATTCCAGAACCCGAGAATTCTCACTCCCTTCTCAAGGCTTTTCTGAATAGAATCAGGTCATGTTCTCTTTACCTCGTGCTAGTCATTTCATCTCTCTCCAAAAAGCAATTAAAACAGGAACTCATTTATAAACAAAAATACTGGAGCAATTAAAATACTGAGTGGTTAAGACAAGAACTTGTCCACGATGGCAGACTTCTGAAGAAGATAGGGACGTGGTGGCCTTTTAGCCTAACCTGATGGTCAAGAAAGCGGGAGGGAAAAGGAGCTCTGCTCAGAACCTGAGCTGTGTGACTTTGGGGGAGTTAATCTACCTCTCTGTGCCCGAGCTTTTTCACTGATAAAAGGATTAGGATGGCTTGCCTGTCATTCCCCGGGGGCGTGGGGGGGGATGTTTAAATAACTTACACAGGCCTGAGTAAAACATTGATTATGGTGGCCAAGTATTTTGAGGCCCTTGGGGAAACATTGTGATTGCTTTGTTGTTTCCATTTGTTTATCGATGCCAGTTTTCAAGGATACCTCATTCAATCAGTTGCCAACGAGGTATAAGGTCAGTTCTATTTAAAAGTAGGGGAGGGCATTAAGGGCTTTCAGATGAACACAACAGTGAGATACCACTACAGTGAAAACTCCGAGAGGTTTCAGAGTGGCCAAAGTAGGAAAATAGTGACCACACCAAAAGCTGGTGAGAATGTGCGTGACTCGGGTCATCCTTACGTTGCCGGGAATGTGAACGGTGTAGCCACACCAAGCAGTGGTCTGGCGGTTTCTTATAAAAGGAAATGTGAAGTTACCATGTGATCCAGCACTCTTGGGCCTTGATCCCAGAGAAACGGAAACTTACATTTATACAAAACCCATACACCCATGTTCTTGGCAGCCTTATTTGTAATAGCCAAAGAATGGAAATGACCCGGAAGACCATCAGTGAGCTGACTAGTTAAACAGACTGTGGTATATCCACACTGGGGAATATTACTCAGCTGTGGCAAGGAACCAACTATTAATATGCACTGACCGGCGGCAGGGTTGAATTTCCAGTGAATTAGGCAGAGTGAAAAAAGCTGCTCTCTCAAGGTTACTGGGTGAGCTTGTTTATGAAACATCCTTGAAAGGACAAAAATTACAGAACTGGGAAACAGAGCGGATGTCAGGGGTTGGAGACGGTGGGGAGGAGAGGCCGACAGAAGGTGGGGATAGGTGATGCTTGTGATGATGGATCTGTTTTGTAATTTGTGCTGGTGAACACATGAGATGACATATGTGATCAAATGGCATAAAACTAACTACACACACACACACACACACACACACACACACAGGATTACGAGTGAGACTGGGCAAATCTGAACAAAATGTGTAGAATGTTACCAGTGTCAGTACCCTGATGCTGGGCTAGAGTTTTCCAAGATGTTTCCATTGGAGGAGACTGGATGAAGGGCACCCAGGATCTGTCTCTATGATTTCTTCCAGCTGTATGTGAATCTACAATGAACTAAACGACTAAGAAGTTTAATTAACAAAAAGTGGAGGCAGGATTCAGAAGCCGGTGGTGGGAATTCATCTTCTCAGTGTCCTAGTTAGCGGGTGTGAGGCTCGCGCAAGCATTCTGGCCCATCGTCTGGTGTTTCCTCCCCTGGTTACGTTGCCTGGAGGATAGGAAAGGGCTGGGAGCACGAGCAGAGCCCCCACAGCTGGAAATGAAACAATGGAGTGCATTCTGGTGGTCCTTTCTCCTTAGTAAGATTTGATTCTGTCTCTCTGGACCCACGACCTGGCACACAGCAGCTTCCTTCGGAGCAAGAGCAGAGGACAGAAATGGGTCAAGTTCAAAGCACTGTCTGTCTGGACTTAGGGCTAGTTCTGGGTGCAATCCCTGGTCCTGCAGGCTTGGCTATGACTGGATTGTGTTTGGGACATTGCCACATGTAAGCACCATGGGCCAGCATGCTGGGAATGGCCCCGGGGAGCCAGGTTCCTGGCAAAGCTGTTTCTCCGGAGATATTAACGCAAAGCTAAGGCTGGGTTCTTCAGTTTCATGGCCGATGATGTATGGTGACTGAGAATTTGATTCCTGACTCTTCAGCTCTTTGGGGAAAGGTTGTCTTTCTTGAGAGGGCCTGCTGTTGTGGGGAGTCAGGCATCAGTGCATTATGGCTGTCTTGTCTTTGAAGTTGTAGGACAGTCACACCTGGACAGCAACATCGAGGATCAAGAGATTGTCGCTAATCCTCCGGACATCTGCCAGGTTGTAGAGGTGACCACCGAGAGTGACGAACAGCCGGTCAGCATGAGTGAGCTCTACCCTCTGCAGATTTCCCCCGTGTCTTCCTATGCAGGTAAGAGGGTCGGAGGGAACCTTTAGAGCTGAGCAAGGTTCAGGGGTGTGGTGCAGCCCCTCCCGTGGGGCCAACCGCTTTACCACACAGCAAAAAACCTTTCCTCCATCCTGCGAATTATTCTTGTTTTATTTTCTCCATGAACAACATCTTGGGTACTTGTGTTCTCAGAAGACTATGGGCACAGCATTTCTTGACTCGATCACTCATAACATTTTCATGCAAGACTAACAATTTTTCTTTGGAGAAGTAGTTCATCGATGTCTGTTTTATTTGCATAAATTATCAGAAATCCAGAAGGGTGTTTTCAGTGGAATCTGAGTCGGACCAAGCTAGATAGAACCTCAAAGAACTCCTTCAAATTTTTGGAAGTGAAGGCAGGTGTCCTAGGGTCACGTGGCCAGTGAGTGTTTGGGTCAGGACTTGAACTCAGCCTTGAGACCCAGAGCCTCATTCCATCCCACCGTGTTTACTAGTTCCCACTTATTTTCCCCTTCTCTTTCAATTTAGTGCAGCTTCTCATCAGGCCAGGTGCCTGGGCCCGGCTCTGATTCCCTGGGGAAGGACCACATAATAACCAGGAATCGACTCAGGCAGTCCTAGGATTAGAACTGAATTCAGGCGGCTCTTGCATCTTCGCAGAACAAAGTGGTAGCTCCCTAGTCTACCACCATTACGTCATCTTACGCTCTCCCACAATCTCCACTTCATTTTCTGGGGACTCGGTTATAATTAGAAATATAAATTCTGAGTCAGTGTTACTGCTTGCAAACATTAAAAATAGAAAACAGAGGCCCTGTACCGAGGAACTGTAGTCCGCTCTTGTACACGTTCAGGAATCTTCCCAGTGTCCATTACGTGCCTCCAGACAGTGTCGTTTAGTTTGGGTGCCCCTCCGGTGGCTGGCACACAGTCAGTATTAGAATTAGTTTGCTTCAAATGACAGGGTCTTCATGAATTGTCAACCACTGACCTAACCTTCAATTTTCTGAACACCAACTTTATGTATTTTTAGATGATTTTTTAAAAATTGCGGTTAAATGGACATAGCCCAGAATTTGCCATTTTTGCTATTTTTAAGGGCACATTTTGGTGGCAGTAAGTGCACTCGCCTTGTTGTGCAACCATGACCACCATCCAGCTCCAGAACTTTCTCATCTTACACAACTAAAGCTCTGTCCCCGTGAAACACCAATTCCTTCTTCTCTCCTCCCCCTACCCCTGGCAATGCCCCACTCTGCTTTCTGCCTCATGAATCTGCTACTCTGGGTAGGTCACGGAAGTGGAATCATACCGTGCTTGTCCTTTGGTGATGGGCTGATTCCGCCTAAGGTCGTCAAGATCCTGACTTTCTTCTATGCCTAGAACGTAGAAGGAACGTGAGAGCGACTCTTGGCTACAGGAAGCCTATAATCTGTCAAAGAGGATAAGCTGGTCGCAGGTTGCTTCATCATCACATTTTGAGCCCCTACCTGTTTGAGATCCTTGGTGGTCTTTGCCAAGATATAAACTCCTATTTGCTGCAGGGTTATGGTGCCCTGGGAGCTGTGCCCCATCAGCCTGGGTATCATTGTTAGTCCCTCTTTAAAAATCAGGGAACTAAGGCCAGTGTGGGTAAGGCAGCATGTCCGGAGAAGAACATGTCGCTGGTACCAGAAGCCTGTGCTCAACCCTTCCCCAGTCACCCTTCCCCAGACACGTGCCCAGGGCTCTGTGGTGCAGAACGCATCCTCGTCCCCCATCTTCAGGACCCACCAAAGGGGCCAGAGTAGCATGTTTATGCCTTCGTTTTACAGTTGAGCTAACACTAGGCTATTTTGCTTACTTTGCACAGCTATGGCTGGAAACGTGTGACTTTCTCCTCCATGGTGCCGCTGTGGGCATTATTCCAACCCATGTGGCTGTTTCAAATTTTTGCAAGGGTTGGAGCTTCAGAACCAACTTCTCTGTGTATCTGTTACAGCCTTCCTGAAGCCTTCTGGAGGCTTCTGCAAAGACGTCGTCTTGCTGTTCTGCCCTCAGTGGCATTTTGCCTCAGCAGAAGAATCCCAGGAACAGCTGAGCCGTGCAGAGAGAGATGAAAATTTCATTACCCTTTTCAGGACATTTGCATAGATTAGAAAAGAAGGATTGCAGTGCCAGCCTGGCAGGCAGCAGGAGTTTTGTCGGAGGCTGGCTCTTCAGTCTGGCCTTTAGTTCTCTCCCTTGTTTTCATTGTCTGAATTCTCCAGAACCTTCTGGAGTGAGGCGTATTGGTAGGAGCCAAGATGTTTCATCACTGCTTCTTTTCCAGAGCTTACAGACCTGGAGTTTACCTGTTAGGGACCATGGCCGGTTGAGGTCTTTTGGTCGAGGAACTTTATAGCATTGTGCTGGGAAAGGCAGCTTTTGGGTTGTCATTCACCCCTCTTACTGCTTGTCTGGTTTTTTGTTTTTGTTTTTTGGTTTGTGTTGTTGTTGCTTGGTTTTTGGTTTGTTGTTTTGTTGTTGTTTTGGGGTATTTTTTTGGTTATGATAAGTTTCCTTTGTTGGGGCTGAAATTCAACTGAATTTCAACTTCCTCTCACCATTTCATTCACTTGCTTCGAAAACTGGTATTTGGAGGCTGTTGTTTGTGATTTTTTTTTTTTTTAATCCTCCCTGATCACTGAAGTATAATCCAGTGGTATTACAAAACCACAGTCTGTTTTGCAAGTCCATCTTCTCTATGGTCTAAGTGGTGAGCAAGGAAAGAGGCGGTTTCCCTGAGCGGAGGTGCTTGCATGGGATGTTTGAAGACAGTATAAGATTCTCATTGGATGATTAGAACTTTCATGCCGAGAGATATCCCAGAGCCCAGCCTTGGGAAACTCCGGAGGATAGTCATTTTCTATTTCAAGGTCTTCTGCATAGTGGTCTCTTGCCTGATGTGTGTATGACCCCAAGATTTTACTAGATTATTGATGGTTTAATAAAAGAAACCCCAAGGAGGATTTTTATGGAGGACTGGGCGAGGGGATGGGGAAGAAAGCATAGTAGAAAGGATTAATTGGTTGTCTCTGAGGGAGTGGAGATTGCCTCTTGACCAGCAATTAGCAATGAAGACTTTGAGTCCCCATGGAAACCAGAGAAACCTTGCCTTTTAATGAGTGGGGCAAAGGTAAAAGTGCTCTGAAACGAAGAAACCTCTGATTTGGACCTTTTGATTGAACTTTCTAGTGAGCTGAGGAAAAGGACCGAGGGAGAGGAATCCTTGCCAATCTGTCTTGTAAAACTTGTTGAACAGGAGCCTTCCAGAAAATGTACCAGGATGTCAGAATGCAAAAAAGGCTTTCGCACCAAGCCTCCTGTCTCCCTCCCCAGAATGTTCCTGAGGTGGTTGAACAGTCAAAATGGGGCTGAAGGGGCGTGTGAAGTGAAGACTAGTGTCTCCCAGAACCGCAGCTCTGGAAGAAGGGCCTCTGAGATCAGCCCGTCCCGGGGTTGACCCCCTTCCCTCTCACCAGTCACTTTCAGGGACACTGGGGCCACAGTGTTAAAACGGAGCTACTCGTGTACCTGTGATAGGTACTCAACATACCTGCTTTTCCGCTTAGTCATGCCACACTACGGAAGCAGCTGCAGTTTCTTTTTATTCCATTGTATTCACTACCAATTAAAAAAAAAAAAAAAAGAGATCTAAACTCTTCAAAAGGGAAAATGAAATAAAAGTGCACGCTGATACTCGTCCGCAGCCTTGACTTGGACGCAGCAGCTGCCGTGCACCCACGTGCAGTATAGGAACGGGTGTTGAGAACAGCAACAGTGAAGGAGAAGCAGAGAAACAGAGGAACACGGGTCTGTGCGTGCCCAGCAAAGCCCCGGGAGCCAGTGGTGTCGGGGCAGCTGAGAGAGCCAGGCTTACTCCAGAGAGAAGGCTCTGGAGTCCTCAGGCTGGAGCTTGAGGCATCTCGTGCTCCTGGGGGAAAGGCACGCAGGACCATGGTTATAAGCAATGAAAGCTGGAAATCTCAGCTTGCTAATATGGAGAGCCTTCAGAGTCACTCCAAAAGCAGGTGATCTTAATTTGGAAGGCACGCTCTTGACGAACATTTGCATTAGCCGAAAATGTCAGTTCAGAACATGGATGTCTTTTTTTTGGTCACAGACTGGTTCCCTGAAGCTTTGAAAACTGGGTCCTTAAGGGCAGTAAGCATGCCGGTCATGTTTGTGGTCTCTCTGCGGGGTCTTACCAAGGAGTCTGCCCAGGCTCTGCCTTCCACCTCCTCCCGCAGCTGGGACTGGGGCTGGGGCTGGGGCTGGGGCTGGATCCCAGAGCCTTGGTGGGGATTGCTCATTTCCATTGATTTCCAGCTGTCCCTGCCCCCCCCCCCCCGACCAGGTCTGTTGGCGTCTGTTTGTTTGTTTCAAAGGGGGAAAAGGACCAGAAGATGACGGTATTTATGGAAGGTCAGTAGGAGCAAAGAGGGTCTAGACATGTATGGGAGGAAGAGGAACCCTGGCTTCAGGGCACAGAGAGAGCTAAGCATAAAAATGGAAAAGGGGATCTTGACATTTCAGCCGGGGTGGCAGGACCGCAGCGGGAAGCGGAGCTGTTGTGTTCTGTGCCCGGGGCCCTGGAGTCGGACGTGCAGTTTTGTTTTCTGTCCTCCGTGCTGACTCAGGCCACAGCTTTGGCAGGGTTTTCAACATCTCTGTTCCTCATTCTTCCTGGGAGTGGCCATCCTGATTGCTGCCTCTGTGGGATACTGGGCCAGCATGAGGGTTCGGGGAGCAGGGTTTCTACCTTGCTGTGTGTTTAGCTGCTGTTGTCCGTCAGCATTGTCATGGCCATGGTCAGCTAAGACGAAGCCTTCTCCAGGCGGCTGTTGCTCCCAGCTAGGGAGGCTTTGGGGAGGTCTGAGGAAAGGCGAGGCCAGGCCCGAGCTCTGGTTGCTCCCAGTGGGCCCTCTGGGGTCACTCATGCCCAGGGGGCGTCCCTGGAGAGTGGCTGAGGATGGTCAGCGTTCTCGTGTTCATTGGTGAAGGGATGACCCTGGGGCTCACTTTGGCCATTTGTTCTTTAACCTTTAAGTCCTATGGGGCTAGTGCTCTGAATGGTCGAAAAGGCTCTGTCTGGGCCGGGGCATCTGGTCCCTGCTGTGCCACCAGCCGGATGGGAGACGGGAGGTCAGCTGCTCTGTAGGTTTGGGACGGAAAGAGGTAGAAGGTGCTAGAGTACCTGAGCTCTTCTGCATGAGGGGCGGGGGGTGGCCATAGAAGCTGCTTCCCACTGAGGATCTCTGCAGGGGTACAGCCCTGGCCCCCGGCTCTCTATGAACATTCCCCGGATGCTCTCTGTAGGCCCTGTCTGCAAAGGAAGGACCCAGACTCCGGGATCCCTAAGGCTCAGTGTATTTCTCTACCCTCCGTGCTTTCATTTCCCACTGCCGTAGACACTGAAGAGCTGCCCACCATTAATTTTTTATTTAAAGAAATGACAAATAATTTAAAAAATTAAAAATTTTAACTTAAATTTTTCTATTTAAAAAAAATCTTGTATTATATTTACAGATGATGTGTAATCACTAACTATTGACTCTGACTCTGTTCATCTAGCCTGTTGTGCAAAGCCAATGCTGAGCAAGGCTGATGAGCTCAGGACGAAGGTGTGCTGTCGCGCATTGAGTGTACGCTGTGGGCCCGGCCCTGTGCTCGGGCTTTTCCCACACATCCTCCCACGGACTCCTCACTCAGTCCTCTCTGGAAGATGTTCATACTCACATCTTAGATGAGGAAGCTACACTCTGTGGAGTCAGCGAAGCTGTTCTGTGTCTCGCAGCTGGCACACTGGCTCAGGATGATAAGCGGATTAGTTACCTGTTGCTGCATCGCAACATCACCAGAAACTCGGTGGCTTCAGACAACACGCATTTATGATCCCAGCGCAGCTTCTGAGGGTCGGGAGTGCAGGCATGGCTGAGCGGGCTTCTCTGCTCAGCCCACTGCATGCACAGACCTGTGGTCAAGGCGTGGTCCGGGGCTGCTAGCTCGTCTGAGGGCAGAATGGCGGGAGGAGGTCTACTTCTAAGCCCACATGATTTGGGGTAGAACGTAGGCGTGGGTTGTCCAACTGAGAGCCTTGGTTTCTTGCCAGCTGTTGGTCAGAAGCAGCTCTTAGTTGTTTTTGTTTGTTTGTTTTTTGTCATGCAAACCTTCCCAACATGGCTCCTTGTTTCCTCAAAGCCAGCAAGGGAGGAAGTCTCCTCAGGAAACAGGGCTCAGTTACTTAATGTAACATCCCATCGCTCGCTGTGTTCTGTTGCCTCAAAGCGAGTCACAGGTCCCAGCTACCTTCCAGAGGAGGGAGTCCCAACAGGCAAGTAGACACCAGGAGAGGAGGATCATGGGAGCCCCTCAGAATCTGTCTACCTCCGTAACCAGGGTGGAAGAGGCAACTTTATAAACCCGAGATAGAAGTGTGAAAGAGATATGAGGTGAAGGAGGGATCCAAGTAAGTGGGAATGATCCTGGAAGGCTCTGAGTCGGGACTGACATGAAGTGGGAGAAAGCTCACGTGGGGTGTGTGGGTAGAGGAAAAGGGGTGAGCAGAGTCCTGGGAAGCAGAGCGCGGATTGGCACCGCGGGGGCCGACACCCCAGTCCTGGGAGGTTGCGGCCGTGAGAAGACATAGCCTGGCCCTCGGAGAGGGAGCTACCCCCGACTCTAAAACCTTTCTCCGATGAACCGCCAAAATCAGAGAAATAAAATCCACTGTAGCATCTCCCAAGTACACATGTGTATGGAGCCTCACAAAGGGGGGTGAAGGTCATGAGTTCACCGACCCATTTCTCTTTTCTTAAAAAAAGAAGTGTGGATATATTTTATAAACACTGCCTAAGCCTCACCACGGTTTGAGCGGCAGGAATGATGGCCCTGTGTTTTTCTCTCTGTGAACAGAAAGCGAAACTACCGATAGTGTGCCCAGTGATGAAGAGAGCGTGGAGGTAAGCATGGCGGCCACCGCGTGGCTCCAACAGATGCTGTGGGAAAGCGTGCCCCCCCCACCACCACTTCGGGTTCCTTGCTGCTGGTTACGTTTCTCTATATCCGCTCATGGGTTCTACCAGAAGAGTTTGTGTTGGTGGTGGGGGTGTCATCAAATACACATAACATGAAAATTGACCATACTTTTGGATTTTGAATTCTACATTTAAGCTTTGGGGGCTGAATGGAAGGAGAGACAGTAAGGTGTTCCTTTTAGGAAAAGAGGCTATGACGGCAGGAAATGGAGACTGAAGTGAGGCCATTGTTGATATTGTTGATATTCTGACCACTGTACACATCCCGATTCACCGGCAGAACAGAAGGGCCGAGTGGCCAACATCAGTGACTGGAAGTCACCGTCAGAAAGGGCTCAGCAAAAATATCTCCGCGTGTACCTGGGGTCTCCTCCCTCGGCGGTCCGTGCCCAGAGGCTAGGTGTGTGTTCAGTCCGGATTCAGAGTCTCCTGCTTCCCATTCCCCTGCTCCAGGCTGAGCTTACACAATGGCAGGAAATGGCTCTAACTGCCTGCTTCGCGTCTGTGTTTGAGAGAGAAAGAGAGAGAGACTGACTGATGGTGGTTTCAGTTCATGATTTCCCGGTGTACTACACACTTCAAGTGGAGTCCAGGAACTCCGAAAAGACAGGAAGTGTAGCTGCTCACAGACATTCCAACCCTGTTTCTTCCAGGTCAGAAATTCCAGCTCCCCTGAGTGAAGTCACCCTTGAGACCCCCTGTTTGCTTGGCACGTTGGAGCTCTAAATCCGCACCCGTTTGAACACAGTGGGAAGGCATTTGCCCTCTGAGTTCCTCCTCACTTCCCTTTCTCTGAAAGCACAGATTGACTCAAAAGACTGGACTAGGCCATGAGTGAGGAAGCAAGACTCTAGGACAGACCAGCCAGGATGACCTAACACCTACCTCCTGATCAGGCTGGGGAGCTAGAGGAGAGGGGAACCGGAAACCGACTTGCTGCCTTGTTTTCCTGCCTTCATAGAACTGTTTGGCCTGTTTTTCTGGGAGGTAGCAAATGGGAATCGATAAAAACGGAAGCGAGACCACTGTTTGGGATGTGAGCAGCTGGGTGTGGGTCTCGGCTGAGGGACGTCAAGTCGCTAAGCTTCTGTTCATTCCATGCCTCTTAAGAAACTCAGTTAACACACCAACATGTGGGCACAGGGGGCTTTTTTTTTTTTTTTAGCCATTCGATAGAAGGCAAAGGAAAAAAATACGTCTCTTGATTCTTTTCTTTGAAAGGGACGACCACACTGGCGGAAGAGGAACATTGAAGGCAAACAGTACCTCAGCAACATGGGGACACGAAGCACCTACCTGCTGCCCAGCATGGCGACCTTCGTGACTTCCAACAAACCTGACCTCCAGGTCACCATCAAAGAGGAGAGCTGTCCGGTGCCTTACAACAGCTCGTGGCCCACTCTACCAGACCTCCCCCTCCCTCCCTCTGTGACCCCAGCACCCAGCAGCAGTCGGCCGGACCGGGAGACTCGGGCCAGTGTCATCAAGAAGACATCGGATATCACCCAGGCCCGTGTCAAGAGCTGTTAGGCCTTTGACTTCCCCCAGTGGTTGTTGGGATTTCTTGGCTTTGTTTTGTTGTTTGTTTGTATTTTATTTTTTTCCTCTCTGACGCCTATTTTAGACAAATCTAAGGGAAAAAGCCTTGACAATAGAACATTGATTGCTGTGTCCAACTCCAGTACTGGGGCTTCTCTTAACTCAGGACTCCAGCCCATTGGTAGACGCGTATCTCTAGAGCCTGCTGGATCTCCCAGGGCTGCTCCCTCAAGTTCAAGGACGTCATAGGACCAACACTCACACGGGCGGCGAGGTGCTGCATTGCCTGCGGTCAAGGCCAGCATGGTGGAGTGGATGCCTCAGAACGGATGAGAAAATGTGAACTAGCTGGAATTTTTTATTCTTGTGAATATGTATATAGGGCAGTACTAGCGACGCGGCCGTCTGCTTCTGCACCTTATCTTAAAGCACTTACAGATAGACCTTCTTCTTGTGACCTTGCTCTATTTCTCAGCACATTCAGCGCCCCCTCCCCCCTCCCCACCATGGCCCTTTGTCCCGCTTCCCGGCCGGTCCCATCCAGTTCCTTTCGTCCCTTTCCTCCCCGCAAAGGCTGTGTTCCACATCCCTGAGGAGGAGGAGGAGAAGAAAAGGAGCTTCTCCACGGAGATCCCATTTTTAAGACTGCTTTAAAAGAAAAAAAAAAAAAAGAAAGAAAGAAAAAGAAAATCTAATCTGCTGTGCTTGAATGCCACGCGGTACAAAGGAAAACTATCATGGAGATATTATGCAAATTCCCAGATTTGAAGACAAAAATATTCTAATTCTAACCAGAGCAAGCTTTTTTATTTTTTATACAGGGGAATATTTTATTCAAGGTAAAATTCTAAAGAAAATATAATTGTTTTTTATCTTTTCTACAGCAAATTTATAATTTTAAGATTTCCTTTTCTTGTTTATCAGCAGTTGTTATTACATCCTTGTGGCACATTTTTTTTTTAATTTTGTAAAGGTGAAAAAGCTTTTATGAGCTCATGTAGCAATCAGATTATCCTGTGGATTGATAATAAATGAATATGATATATAGTTAAATTTTTAATGGGCATCATGCCTGACTTTGTCTGTGTCTGCTTGAGAGTTCCACCATGGGACAGGGGTGGCAAAGCGTCTGTGCTTCTTGGGGATCAAAACTTTCTCCCGTTTCAGCCACAAGAAGCCCCGAAAGGCTCCTGACTCCGAAGATCAAATAGCCTCCTGTTTTGAGTGTTCGCCCCGAGCCAGGTGCTCGGCTGCACGTTGGGATGAGCTACCTTCTTCACTCATCAAGGTCATGTCCCAGATAGGGACTGAGCTCCATTTCACGTGGAAGAAATGGAGGCTTCAAATAAAAAATGCCTTTCCTCAAGGTTATCTGGGTAGTAAGAGTCAAGGGCGTGAGTGAAGGCCAAGTTTGGTGTGATTATGGAGGGGGTCCAAAGCCAACCCACTATGTCCTCTACTGTGGGCACATTCTACCCACCTCTGTGCTTTTCCTGTTCTTGTCCATGGGCTTATATGTATGATGAAAACTTTGTATTTATGTCCCATAGCAGGCCCACTGGCAAGATGTTACCAGGAACAGGAAATACACGGTGGGCTTCTGGTCTACCTCAGTCTACTTTCCAGGACCCAGGGCCCCAGAGAAGCCGTCTTTGGTTCTTAGGGCATGCCTTTCTGCATGATAGAACTCCAGACTCCATCACCCTTTTGTCATCTCAAGGTGTGTCCCTGACCTTGGGAGAACCACTGCACGAACCTCTCATGCGTCCACGATGTCTATAAAATCAGAAAACCAAGACTTACCTGCCCATCTACTCCTGGGCGTTGTGGAGGAGATTGCTAAGTTAATCTTTGAAAAGGTTCTTTCAGCGAAAGGACAGAGAGCTATTTTTATGCTTTTCTCCATGTGTGGCTGCAGACATAATTAGTGGTCATAAAATTATCCAGCTCAGAACAGAAATTAACCGAAGCATTTTACTGGTTGATGTGTTGGGTTGAAATGCCACATCTTGATGGTTGACTGCTTCCATGAGGAACCCTTTTGTTGACTGTGTGTTTACCTCAATTTCATGGGGAAGCCTCACTTTCTTAGTGAAAAAAACCCTGAAGAGGAAGGAGATGCTCCCAGCCTCTTAAGCGCTCCATTCTTCAGTGAAGACCTGCTCTTCTCCCGAGTCCTAAATAAAGAAGCCCTGTTTCTTGTGACTTCTAAGTCCTCTTATTTAGTCATCCTGTTTTAAAATAAATAGAAAAAATAATAGCAGAAAGTGGCCCTAAGCCACGTGGTCTGGCAGTCAGAGGGTTAAGGGTGGCTCCTGATCCCGAGCCCCCTTGCCCCTTCCGAAAGCAGAGGAACCAGCTCACCTCCTGCCCCTGGCCGCAGCCCTGCAGTGCCCAGACGCCATCCCCGCTTGCGCCCTCCTCCTCTGTGGCTGTAACCACACTCGCAGAAGCAAACCAGCTGAAGGAAAATTCAGGATTTGGAATGCACAGCTGAAGTACTAAAAAGATAATCATCTGCTGCATCATTTCTAGTGTTACTTGCCGGGAGAGTAGGAAGACAAGCTAGTTCTACGAAGCCCAGGGTTGACGTGAGGAAGAAAGGCAGATGAGATGGGGCATCTCAGAGATGCAACCCTCAGACCTTGTTGTTGTCAGTTAGAGGAAGTACTAGGGACACATGCTTCATTTGGCCAGCGTCTGTGTGAGCTGATAGGCTTTTATGATAGGCGTGTGTGTGTGTGCCTGTGGGTGAGGATGTGTGTGTGTCAGTAGCAAGTTCAATGTTAGCAACCTTTGGGACAATCATCTCCATTCTCTGCAGCTGGCGCTCGGTTCTCTCCCCTGATAACAGGAGCTCGGTATAGCTGTGAACTGTGAGTCCAGTGACAGCAACTTCCTCCCAGTCAGAAGGCTGAGAGAACCCAGCCCATCCTCGAACTGCAGAGGGCTTCCAGAACCCCATTTGCAAATATCTAAGTAAATCCGTGCTCAAGCGTAGCATTTTTTCAATGTTTTGATGAAGTAGCTGGCCAAAGGAGGTGTTTAGTCTATTCAAATGTATTTATAGAGAAGAAGAAATACACATGGATAAGAAATACACACAAATCCACTGGACATCAAAACCCCCAAACGGTATCCATCCCTTTATCTTCACATCTAAAATATATTAAAACTATCAGGGACCCGCTCCCGAGATAAACATTTTAGGAATAAGGAAGATTATTAGGGATTCAGTCTCAGGATGCTGAATTTTAAAACTTGTGCTTTTGGAAATATTTTGAATGTGAATGAAAATGATGTTAAACCCCTGCGGCCTCCCTGCTGCCCTAAGCCGGGGAGAGGGACCATTAGACATTCCATTTGCTTGAGGCCATTCTTTGAACGTTGAATTCATTAGGTTTTTAAAAAGCCCCTGTTATTCTAGCTGTGGACAAACAGACCCAGATAAAAGGTGAGAATAAGAACCCCGCTCTTCTGCCAGATTTCTACTGAAGAAAGACAAAAAGCATGCTAGGAAGGTTTTCAAGGAGGTAGCCAAGATGGGTCCCTGGCATGCAATGCCAGATATCTGATGTCTCCGTACTAGTTTTGGTTTAGAAAGAAAACAGAAGCAGAAATCGATTTTGACCTGGTGGTGTTCAGCTACCTGATGCTAAAATTCCACGCAGTGGCATAACCAGGGCCAGGATGATCAGAGCCAGCGGGACCGGACCCACAACCAGCCAAGGGGGCCAGGAGCCAGCTCACCATCTGTTCCCAGGGCAGTGGACCCCTCCCCAAGAGCGTCATGGCCTGAGGGACTGTAAGCATCTCAGAGCGGCATCTCAGTCACATCTGCATCCCAACATGAGGAACAAGGTTGGCAGTCACCCCCAGAGCCTCCTCTCCTTCCATGGGATCAGCCATCCGAGTATCAAGAGAACAGGGCTGGAATTCTTGGCTGCGCCCCCGGGGAATGTGGCCAGTTACAGACCAGGAAGTGCCAGGGGAAATGTTCCCTCCTGAGGCTGCCTGGTCTCGGAGTCCCAGCCGGCCCCTCTGGACACTGACCCTGGCCCCTGCCCCAGATCGGGGACCCCTAGCTGCGCTGTGGGGACAAATGAGGGTTTGTAGAGGTTTCCTCCTATGGCCACACCGGCAACAGGTGCAGGGGCTCCGGGTCTCTCCTCCTGAAAATAGTGCCAGGAAGGAAGGAAGTGGCCAGGCCTAATAGCTGGTTTTAGCAGAAATGTTAAGTCTGTCCAAGAACTTGAGTCATGCTGTGGAAGAATCAAGATGTAGGACATTTCAGAGTGCACACGGTCTGAAAAGCATTTTCTGGAGTCCTCTGACCAATTTCTTACCGAGAGAAGCTGCACGTGAACTTCTGTTGGTCTAAGCAAGCTGCTCTTTGGAGATTTGGTCCGTTTCTCTGGATCTGCTTGATAAACACGTTGGAACGGAGAATGCTGGCTCCACGAGAGGTCCCATGCCGGGACCATGTAAGTGCCCCGCGGTGAACCCCTAACACACATGGTTGGAGAAACACCACCATCACACGCAGCAGTCTGCACAGCAAAAGCAGCTGATTTTAGTAACACGGCTGTTTTTGCAGGTGCAAAAAATTCCAGAGTGATTGCGCCTCTCGGTTTCAGTTTTGGTTGAGAAGAATGTTTTAAAATCTAAACACCCAAACACCCGTCCCCATGAATCATCAGGGAAAGAGAATACCCAAGATGTTCCATCTGCCGGGAGCCTGGGTCACAGATCAGAGAAAGCTTATACTCTCCAGATTCTCTCTAATGCACTAGTTCAAAGGTGCTGGCATTTCCAATCGCCAAGTTGTTTGAACCCACTGTCTGAAGTTTCAGGAGAACCGTGGCAGCTAAAGGGGGTGAGTTCCTTGGCATTAGGAAACTAATCTATCAGGAAATAGAAATGGCTTAGAAATAATATTGATAGGGGCACCTGGGGGGCTCGGTGGGTTAAAGCCTCTGCCTTTGGCTCAGGTCATGATCCCAGGGTTCTGGGATTGAGCCCCGAGTCGGGCTCTCTGCTTGGCGGGGAGCCTGCTTCCCCCCTCCCTCTCTGCCTGCCTCTCTGCCTACTTGTGATCTCTGTCTTTCAAATAAATAAATAAAATCTTAAAAAAAAAAAAGAAATAACACTGATAAATATCCTCTAGGGGTGGCTGGGTGGCTCAGTCATTTAAGCCTCCTGCTCTTGGTTGCAACTCAGGTCACGATCTCAGGGTCATGGGTTCGAGTCCCATGTCAGGCTCCATGCTGGATGTGGAGGCTGGTTATAATTCTCTCCCTCTGCCCACACCTGGAAAAATAAAATAAAAATATTCTCTGAAGTTAACTCTTCTGACTCCCAAAGAGATTATGGACTTTGACTTCTCTTTTGTTCCCCACAGGATCTCGTGCTATAAATTCTGCAGCACCTTTCTTCTCCGCAAAGTTGACGAATTGTAGTTTTAATGCAATTATGAAATACAGCAGAGATTTCATTTCCCAGGCTGAGCTCTGGCACATCCAGGGGATAGACACAGGAATCGTGGTAAAAGTGTGAAATACAGCTCAAAGCCTTTGCCCAAATTCCACCTGATGGGTTCAGGGATCACTTGCAACACCTCCATGATATGGGAAGGAAACCACAGGCTGGTTTCATAGATTCAACACCGTGTACAATGTTCCCACTCTTTCCCAGGGCTGTTCTCAGTGTTAGAGAACTGTATAGACATGAACAAAACCAAGTCCTTGTTCCAGTGGAGCTTAAATTCTAGGAGGGGTGGACATTCAACCCATAAATCATCTCCGAGTGACAATAAACTATGGAGAAAAATAAAGCTGGATAAGAGAGATAGGGAGTGAATGGGGGATATTTAAACTTTCATTTTAGAGCTTAAAGGGTCAGTTGAAATAATGGCAGTTGCAAAGGCCCGCAGTTAGTGGGAAAGAAGGAAAACAGTGTGTATCAGCAGGGTTCAGTTGCAGGAAACAGAAACCACTCTAGCTATTTTAAGCAGAAAGGCATTGAACAGAGAGAAGCAGGTGTTTCTAGCATTGTGTGAAAGGCTGGAGGAGCCAACTTTCGGGCTGCTTCCACGTCTGCCATGGCTGTGAAGGTTGGCGATCAGGAGGCGGTCCCTGGAAACACATGGCTGTCCTAGAAATATAAGAATCAGGAAGTCCCTGTCACCCCATTCTGACTATCTCCTGGCACCCACTGAATTAGTGACCGGAAGCCCCAGTGTCTCCACAGTCATGTTCGCCGAGGGTTACAGCCAAATCAGCAGGAAGGTGGATTTTGCTGCCATGCTGACTTCCGGTCTCATGCAAATGGATTTAATTAGTTGAACATCACTCACATTTGGAAGCCCAGATACAAAAAAGACTAGGAAACGCGGTGCTAGATCTCCAGGCTCTCCACTAGAGAAAGGCATACTAGAAGGAATTGGGAATGGGTACTCAGTGCCTACTCAGGATATCTATGCACCTCGAAGAAGCCACTCTTTACCAAGAACACCAAACAAAGTAGGAAATCCCAGGTAAGACTGTCCAGGGAATGGAGACTTCATCCGGTGTAGCCAGGGTATATGGAAAGGCAACATGGTGTAGTGGAAGGACGTTAGGTTTTTGAAATCAGATAAACCTATGCTCAGCTCTCACTTATTAATGACTTTGGGCAATCTCCTAAGATCTATGAGAAGTGGCTTCTTTGTATATAAAATGGGGTATTAGCACCTCACTTGGAAGGATGTTGTAAGCATTAAGTAAGATGATGCTATAAAAATACAGGGCATATTGCAGGCATTCAATTTGATCAACCATACAACTTGTATATAAAATAGCTAATATCCGTATTTTGGAGAGCTGATTCCAAATTACCCATTCTTTCCCAGACTTAGATTGATTCAAGGATTTGCCACTGAGGATCCCAGAGCTCAAATGCATGACCCCAGTTTCTACGTAGCTAAAATCAGTAGGTCTCATTTTTTTTGTTTGCTTGCTTTTTAAGATCCTGGACCATCCTTTCTGGGGACAAGCTAATTCTATTAGTGGCTTAGAAGGAGCTAAGAAAACGGTCAGAACCTGCTGGTAGTTACTTTCAATTTTAACAACATAGACCCAACCAAATTTTTTAAATGCCTTATAAAACCACCAAGTGGAATTAAATAAACTTTTGATTATTGAGGTGGCTCTGACTGGCTTCATTTGGGTCAGTAGAATAATACCCATCCAACACAGACCAGTGTGCTCTGTTTTTCCCACAAGATGCATGTGATGCTTGATGTTTGACTTAGCAATTTCAAAAGTAGGTATATTTCAACACACTTATAAAACAGCCTAATAAACAATTAAGCATTTGTGCTTTCTTGGTATATTCCTACCCTCTCCTGGAATATTATCCCACCTTACGGATGGGACAAGGAAACTTATATGGCAGATGCTTTGTCAGAGCCCAAACATATACCAGGTAGGAGGGCAGGAGTACCCTTCCAGGGCCTCTTTTTGCCTGAATTGATTAACACTGGGTCTGAGAAAGCTCTGGAAAAAGAGCTAGAAGAATGTGTCAGAGACTAGATCCTGTGATGTGACCAGCTGGAGCCAAAAGGACTCTGAAAGTGGTAGGTGAACAGGTGAGCTGCTCTCAGTAGTGTCAAGACTATTGCTTGAGGTTATAAGGACACTTGGCCACGCTTGAGCAGTGCGTATCTCCCAAGGAGAGAATGGGTGAAGGTGTGGAAAGCTATAACCTGAGAATGCATCACCCTCCTTATTTCCTTAGCTAGTGGTTTGATGAGCTGTGGCCTGACCCTGAGTGGCAGATCAAGTAGAATGACAAGAACTACCCTAGAAAGGACAGAGGCAGGAGGCCAGGAGAAGCTCTCAGACATTCTGGAGTAGGATCACATCAGTGGAACATGTAGCAGCCACAACCAAGGAATGAGAATTTGGCTAAAAGCCACAAGGCCATAGGGCTGGCAGCTGGCACAGGAAGCAGCAGACTAAAAATGCCAGAAGTGTACTTAGTAGATTGGTACACAGAGCAGAGAACCCAAGATACTAGAGCCAGAGGGACCTCAAAAACTGGTGGTAGTAGTGGCAGGGGTTATGCTTCTGAAAGCCTTAGGTTGCATAGGCTGGACTTCCAAGTTTAGGACAGCTAGTCTATGTGGCATACGGCATCATTTGTATAAAGGCTGGGAAACATTGGGACATTCAGATTAAAAATGAATAATAAAAACATTGTAGTGTGACCATAATGATGTAAAAGTGTATTTCTTTCATTTCCTCAAGATTCTCAAGACTTCCCCTCTTGTCTTTTTCTTCACTTTCAGAACTGCAAGGACCACCACTGCTTCTCTTTGTGTCTGATTCTCTTCCAGAGGAATACTTCTCTTAGTGCTACATTGAAGACCCTACAGGGAATCAATACCACACACACAGGCTCTCTGAGGGAACTCTCTTGAAGGATGAGCTGCTTCCAGCAAAGGATAAATGGGGAAACTTCAACAAAAGCACTGATGATGAACATTGAATGTATGTAATTGTGTAGCAAAGACCAAAACAAGGATGGGGACATGATCAAATAATAGTATGTAAACAGGATGGATTCTGGCCAAGGGGGAAGAATGGTAGAAGAAGGAAAAGAGAAGGGGCAATTGTCGCATTCATTATTCATTCTCTTGTATTAGTCATTCTATCAATGATATTGATAGTTATGGGGTAAAAGTCCTATCAAACCACTTAAAATGGACAGATCAGACAGTAACAAGTTAAGAAAAAGATAGACCAAAAGTATTACAAAAGGCATAAGTCTAGAAGTATCCAAATATTCCTGCATCAAAACAACTATGACAAAATATCTTGATCCAATATTACAGCTGCTACAGACAGTATTTGTGTCTCTCCACAATTCATATGTTGAAGCCTCTTCCCCCAGTAGGATGGTATTGAGAAGTGGGGCCTTGGGAGGTGATTAGATCATGAGGGTAGAGCTCCCATGAATACTATTCATGCCCCGATGAGAGAGGCTCCAAAGAGCTTCCTCCTCCCTGCCGCCATGTGAGGACACAGCAAAACACAGCCATCTGGTGCCTTCATCTTGGATTTCCCTCCTCCAGAACTGTGAGAAATAAATTTCTGCTGTTTATAAGCCACTCAGTCTATAGTATTCTTGGTATAGCAGCCTGAATGGACTAAGGCAATGGCTCTGGAAATTACTCAGTTCAGGGATTTGGAGCAGAGGATGAGGAAATGCTCACACATGAGAATCTGAGGAGAGGAAAGTGTGTGTCTAGAAAGAAAACCGTGCTTTGTCTCATGGCTTTGATTTGGTTTTAGTTACCTGATTTCATCTATTTGGCATTTTATAAACATTTCAATAGTGTATGAGATTTTATGATGATAAAAGGAGAAAACGGGTTCAAAGGGGGCTAAGAAGCACTCATCAAGGGAGTTTCCATATTTGGAGGAAAAGTGCAGCCACATGAAATCAAATCTCTTCATACAGACCTTAAATTCAACAGGAAAGAAAACCATCCATGATTCATGACTTCAGCATTAGAAGAAAGAATACCTCAAACTTCAAATTACCAATAAGTAGAGAAATGAACACCTATCCCAAGAGAGTTCCTATCACTTGTCACTATAAGGTGGGAACAGAGTGTAGGAGAAAAGAGACGTAAAATCTCTGGGGAAAAGAGTAAAGAGACACAGAAATGAACTAATGAGAAAACTTAGGATCTTGTAGAAATGACATATAAATATGGCATGATGGCTCTGCTCCCCCACTGTCCACTAATGACATGTTGCTCCACTGCACTGACAGCTAAGGACCGAGAACATTCTTGAATTAGGAACTCTGTTACAAAATGCCCAGGGGGGAAAAAAAAATCAACCTAACTCTGTAAAGAGTTGCTATTAGAAGAACACAGAAAATGAGAATCACAGCAATTGAACTGATAAAAATTCTCCACCCCAAACCAATAACAAAGCAGAAGAAAACTGTACAGTAATGCTCTCTTACTTCAGTAAGGGAGATATTTAGGAAAACACCAAAATCATAAACTTAAAAATTAAGGCCATACATGGGTACAAAATATGAAGAAATGCAATAAGAGTTGATTGACTTTGGGAAATAAATTGAAGAAAAATACAAAAACTTTTCAAAAATGAAGAACAAATACAAAGTGCTCAAAAGAAAACAGATTTGGGTGTTGCATGATTTCAGCATTGGAGGAGGGCAGATGAGTAATCAAGAGAATGAAAATAAAATTAAGAGAGGTGTTGCCAGGGTTGAAGACAATGTGATTGAAATGGAAGACAGGCAAATAAGGTCCAACATACATACAGTAGCAGCTCTTGAAGAAGAAAAATAAAGCAATGAAGCATAGCTATAATTAAAGAAAACTCTCCAGAAATAAGGAAAACTGTAAATCAGTATTTGAAAAGGCTACTGCATATCTAGGAAAATTTATCTAGAAAGAGACATTTTGAGACAGCTTCTAATAAACCATGAGATTTTTAAACACACACACACACACACACACACACACACGGACACACAATCCTCAAAGCCTGTATTAATATGCCTGTATTAATAATAGCATACCTCAAACTGGTGACTTAAAACAATGTAAATTTCTTTTTCTATGGCGCTGGAGTCCAGAAGTCCAAAATCAAGGCGTCAGCATGGCCGTGTTCCTTCTGAAGGCTCTAAGAGAGAATCCTCTATGCTTTTCTCAGCCTCTGGTGACTCCTGGTGTTTCTTGGCTTGTGGTAACATCACTCCAACCTCCCTTCTGTCTTCATGTGGCCTTCTCCTCTTTGTCCCTCTGCATTTCTTCCACGGCCTCTCAAATTTATGCCCCTGTCCTTTTCTCTTATAAGAACATGTGTCATTAAATTTAGGGACCATCTGGGTAATCCAGGATGATCTACTATCAAAACTCTTAATTACACCTGCAAAGACCCTTTTTCCAAATAAGGTAACATTCACATGTTCCAGGGACTTGGATAGAAGTATCTTTTTAGAGTCACTCTTCAATCCACTACAGGGCCTCCTAACTAAATGGTCAAATCACTTATAAGGGTAAGAATATTAAACTGACATCAGACTTCTCATGAGTAACTTATAAAGCTAGTCAGCAAAGGACAGCATTCTTAAGAAGCCCAAGAACAAAGAGTGTGAGCCAAAGATTTTCTATCCATCCAAGCTGTCCTTCAAATACCAAGGTTAAAGGAAATGGTTTTAACCTGCAGTAACTCATAGAATACTGTACACATGTGCTGTAGGGCTTTTCTAGAGCAGAGAGAACATGCACCAAGCACAAGCAAGGGGAGAGGCAGGCAGAGGGAGAAGGAGGCTCCCTGCTGAGCAAGGAGCCCAAGGTGGGACTTGATCCAGGAACCCTGGGATCATGACCTAAGCCAAAGGCAGACACTTAACCAACTGAGCCATTCAGGCATCCCTAGAGGAAGAGTTTTATCTGACCGAGAGATAACTGGAAAACTTTAGCCAGAGAATTAGTGATAAAAATCTATTTTATGATGCAATTTTATCATATTAGCCTATCAATATTAGTTAATTATTATATGATCTATGTTGCAATATATTTAATTACACAGGTAAGATTAAAACAAGGGTGAGGATATGGTTTGAAGATCAGCATCTCTATATTTTATGTTTCGGAAAAGTAAAAACAAAACAGCCAAAAAAAAAAAAAAGGGAAGGGAGAGAAATAGGAAGGTAGAATAGTAAAATCGGCAGTTGTATAGTTAATAAGTGAAGAAAGATACAAATGGACATACCAGACGGCAAAGTCTCAGTATGAAAAATTAAAGGAGATTAAGGGCACCATAAATGGAACAAATAGAAAGACAGCCATTGGAACAAACATACAAACATTGTGAAATAGCAAAAACAATAAAAAGAAAATAAATAGCAAAGAAAATATGCCCAACTAAGTAGGAAATACAGTAAATATAACACATGCCTAATTATACCACAGTTTAATAGGCTTGACACTAAACATGTAAATCATATTAGGCAATAGAATGGACTTTGCTGGTTTCTTCTCTTGTCTTGCTATAGGGACAAATGAGCCAATTCTCAGATGAGCTCACAAGACAAAAGCAGATCCCATATTATATTTAATAGACACACCCCAAACAGAGTGATTCAAAAGACCCAAAATAAAGAAATGGCCAAAAATACACCAGAAAAATAAAAACAATAAGAAGACAGGGTAATGACTCATAATAATTAAAGTGAATTCAGGCGAAAAAGCTTTAAAAGAGACCAAAAAATACACTTAAGGCTAATCACCACAATTCACAATGAAGGGAAATTATAAACATCTATGGACCACGTAATACAAAGACAACCAACATAAAGCAGAAATTATGCGAGATGAGAAGAGAAGAAGATGGAAAACAGATTTTAACATGACCCTATCAACATAACAGGTATAACGGAAGGAAAACAAAGATATAAATGTTTGGAACAACTTAATAAATAATACAGTAGAACTTATATATATATTTAATACTGTGCTCTCATAATAGAGATTCTGTCTTCTTTTCAAACGTAATGAACATGGATTGTTTGGGGAACTTTGTCAAATACTTCTACTGAGAGTCGCGTTCAGTGAACCTGGGCAAGTCTGGTAGATGTCTGCGTTTATTGCATGAGATGCATGGGCAGACGAGCTCTTACTTTCCCGACACAACACAACGAATACCTCCTTTTGAAGGACAGCTTGTGGGATGCGTAAAGTATAAAATGCCTTCAGACAGCTGTGTGTAGGGGTTGATGACTCCTCCAAGTCTCCAGACCTCCCGAGGTCGTGCCGGGTGGTCTGCACTGTGGCCGGTGAGATGTACGGCGTCATCCCATTGCCATTTGGCAAGGTCAGTGGCAAACTCGGGGAACTACAGGTTGGTCGTATGTGTCATGTGGGCAGGAAACAAAAGCTGAGCGCGGCTCCCACAGCACAGAGACCACGTACCCTGAATACTTCCACGTGGTTTTGTCCCATATTGTATTGTGAATCCACAACTATTTATTTTGACATTTAGTAATTCTTTTTTTTTATAATAAACAATTTGGAGAGCAATATGAGTTTTACAAAGTACATGCTTAGTGAAAAAAATATTAGTGATTTCCTGATTCTCAAGGAAGTTATGATGAAATGTAATCGACACCAAATTTCTGCTGACATTTACCATCCAGCAAAGGACAGACCGCAAGAAAACCTGTGGACGAAATTGTCTTAAGAACGATCAGCATCAATGTCAAAAGTTAGTAATTATTTTGAGAGGATTGTGCTTGAAGACAGCGATCTAATACAAGTAGGTACAAAAGATGCGTTTCTGTATATCACTGTGACGCAGTGCTGACTTTTTATTTACATCAAAGGTCTGTTCTTCTTAAATGATGTTTTTCATTTTCAACGGCGGTGCCCCTGGGAAGGGCCATCGGTCTGGGGGCTAGCACTGCTGCTCAGCCTCGACCGTGCCGGTGGCCAGAAAATTCCTTGACCTCCGAGTGTGCTGTGCCATGCAGAGACAGTGGGTAATGAAAAGAGGTCCTTTTCTCGTAAAAGAAATCAACCGGAATAAGTAAGAGATATCCAAGAGCTTGCATCAATGTAGAGGATTTCATGGTCAGACGTGAGAGGAAAGGGTTTCTAGCCGCCCCAGAAGAGATGCTGTTCTTTTCTCTCCAGTAACCAAACACTGCCAAGGCGGGCGGAGTGGAGGCCTGTGACCCTGTTTGCTTTCCTTGTCTGTGGCTGCAGGGGATAGCTCCCCACCCCCATTCTCACCCGGGGGCTGGCTTTCAGGCAGAGGCACTGAGTCCCCCCAAAAGTGACTCTTCCAGACACCTGCATCTTGTCCTGGTTTGGTTTTGCCCTCCCTGTGCAGGTTCTTGTCACATATTTCGGGGGTGGGGGGCTTGTCTTTCTAAAAGCTGGGAATTTTTCCAGAGGCAGCAAGGCAAAGCTCTTACTGCCGAAACAGGAAGGGAGGGATTTTGCCATAGGAGAGCTTGTAACCATGATTAAAAGCTTATTGCTTTATGATTTTATTCAAAAAGGAAGAAACAAAATACACCCCAAACAAACAAACAAAAAACATACACATGAACACATGAAACGGCAGGCTATTTTTCTAAGATGAATTCCTGATTCCTATTATCAGAGGTGAGTTGGTGTTTCACAACAACTAAGTCACTAAGTCAAGTGAGGTTCAAGGCCCCAGAAAAGGGAGACTCCAAGATTTAGCAGAGCCGTGAAAATGCATGTTTGCCCAGGAGCCTTCAGGAAACCAAGTCCGATCTGAAAGGAATCAGTCTCCTGGTATTTCAGGCAGGAAGTTTAAAATAAACACTAACTGTTGTCTTCTTTTTCCTTTTTAGATTGTTTTTCCCTCCAAAGGGTGATTTGAATTCTGTTATCTCCAGGGTTGGAGCTGGAGGGGGAGTTGGGAATACAGAAAGTATAGAGGTAGACATAACTTCTTAGCTGGTAGATACGGTTCCAGCTCTGTGGGCTAAAGAGAATTCTCAAGGCCTTGTGACTTTATTTAATACTTTATTTTTTAAGATTTTATTTCTTTATTTGACACAGAGAGAGAGCACAAGAACATAAAGCAGGAGGTACAGCAGAGGGAGAGAGAGAAGCAGACTCCCTGCTGAGCAGAAAGCTGGATGCAGGACTCGATCCCAAGATCCTGGATCATGACCTAAGGCAAAGGCAGACACTTAACTGACTGAGCCACCCAGTCACCCCTGGCTTTGTGAGTTTTGAGAGCTGTCATATTTTCTCTAGTTCAAGACTCCCTTTATTTTTTTTCTATATGTTAACTCTTACAGAATTGTAATGCACATTCTGTCAAAAATACTTCCCAGTGGCTGCGCAGAAGGGTGAGGTGCCCCTGGGGCTGGCACTGCCGATAGCCACACAGACTGAGCCAACATACAAGTACCTCTTCACTTCGTCACTTCTGTTTCTTTATTTGGTGGCACCACATACTCTTAACTTACATGTGTGTCCCTAATGGTCACTGGAAATGACTTCACAAAGATTACACTATTTTACTGAGTTGAAACAAACATATGTCATGTGCGCATAAAGATTGCCTAGCACACGCCAAACATTACAAATCGCCTCACCACACAGAGTGGGTTAAAAAGTTTTCAAAGCTAGGGGAAATTGTTATGACCGCTTCATGCAGTTTTTTGTTAAAACAAAACAAAACCGTGTTATTCAAAATCCAGAAACTACAGAAAATTTCTAGTGACTTTCAGTAGAAGGTTTATGTTTATGTTTATCTTTAAAAAAGGAAAAACAAAATTATAACTTTAACCAAAGAGGAAATGACAATACATCCCTAGGATTCTCCACGATGCCTCCAAATTACATGATCAATCTTAAGTGTGTTATTAAGGCCAAGCTCTTAAGTGTGGCCGAAGAGCAGCAAGTCCCCACAAGATTATGAATAATTGAGGGGTCCAAAATGATCTGGAAGAATAGTCTCTGATTATGAAATAAGCCAGAGTGAGGCTTTGGTAATTGTGAACAGTGAAGGATCTGTGTGTCCAGAATTTTTTTTTTTTTTTTTTTTTTTGCCTCTGGACATCCATTGTTTCGGCACCATTGATAGAAAAGACGGTCTTTTCCCCATTGTATCACTTTGTTCCTTTGTCAAAGATCAGTTGACTATGTTGATGGCGGTCTGCTTCTGGGTTCTCTTTTCTGTTGAGCATTGATCTGCTTGTTCTTTTCACCAATACCACACCTTCTTTATACTACCGCTTGAGAACAGGACTAAAATCCGGTAGGGCTGGTCCTCCAATGTTGTTCTTCTCCTTCAATACTGTATTGGAGATTCTGGATCTTTTGCTTCTCCATACAGACTCTAGATCCAGGTTATTGGTATCCACAAAATAACTTGCTGAGATTTTAGTGGGATTGCCTTGAACTTATAGATCTGGCATCTTGAAAACCTTGAGTCTTTCTATCCATGAACATGAAACGTCCCCCCATTTATTATTTATTTAGTTCCTCTAATACTACTCAGAGTTTTATAGTTTTCCTCATAAAGATCTTGTACATATTTTGTTAGATTTGTACCTAAGTACTTCACTTTGGGGAGTGCCAATGTAAATAGTATTGTGTTTTTAATTTCAAAATCCACTGTTCATTGCTAGTTTATAGGAAAATAATAGCAGCATGTAATTGCATAGATAAGCAAGTCCTAAAGAATTTAAGAGAATATACAGTAAGTTTAGCCCCCACTCTCTCTCTTTTTCCCTTCCCCCTTTCTTCCTAACTTCTCTTATTTACTTCTTTCTTTCATTCCTTTTTCCCACTGAAAGGCTATTAAAGTGATAGAGCATTTTACTATCAGTAACATCTCAGAATTGGGGAAATAGCATCTCAGATTGCTTGAGCGGAGCTTTATGGGATGAAGGACTGGGGATGACTTCAAACAAGTGAGATTACTAGGTCTCTTTAGAGAAGATGCTGAAGAAATAGAATCACCATAATAAAGTTGAGTACAGATGGACATAAGCAAAGGCCAGTTTCCTCCAAAGGGTGAGTCTTTGTTTTGTGAGCATGGTGAGTGGGTCAGATGGGGAGATCAGCAAGCAGCATTTGCAAAAGAAGAAAAGGCAGTGAGATGTGAGCATTTGAAAATCAGGTGTACAATCTCCCTCAGGGGCTAGGCACCTACTGTTCCCTTAGCCCAGACCATTCTTCCCCTAGATAGCCTCATGGCTTTCTTCCTCATCTCTTACAAGTTTTTGCTTAAATTTCAATTGCTCATTGGGATTTTCTTTCAACACCATATTAACAATGACAAATTTATACTCCTCACATTCTGTAATCTCCTTCCCTGCATTTTCTTCCATAGTGTGGCAAAGAACAGAGAAAGAAATTCTGAAAGAACATGGTGATGGGTCTGTTCTCTTATTTTCAACAATGATTAAGCTTCTTATTTTTAATTTGCACGTGCCCTCAAATACCCCAGCATCTAGAACAACGCATATGTAAGTACTCACTAAATATTTGTGGGATGAATAAATGAATGATGGATCCTGATGTAACTTCTGAATGCTTCATCTATGATTTCAAACCCGAGTTACAAATTGTGATCCACGTACACATAGTTCCAAGGCATGTGAATCGGTACTTTGGTTTTTTACTTGTTTGACATTCCTTCTGTGTCATTTTTTCCTTTATGCTCATTTAAAAGAAATGATTGCGACACAACTTATATGCAATAAAATTAACCTTTTAAATGCATCCAATTCTGTGAGTTTTGACAAATGCACAATTGTGTAGCCATCCCCCCCCCCCCCCCATCATGATGTAAAAAGTCTCCTTCACTCCCAAAGCTTCCCTCTTGTCCCTTTCTAGTCAACCCTCACCCTACTCCCAGGCTTTGGCAGCCACTCGTCAGCCTTCTACTCTTACACATTTTGCTTATTCCAGGATTATACAATATGTAGCCTTTTGAGTCTGGCTTCTTTCCCTGTAAACAATGTACTTGACATTCAACCATATGGTTGCATGTCAGTAGTTGATTCTTCTTTGTTGTGGAGGAGTATTCCTTTGTACGAATGTATCAGTTTGTTCATCCAGTCATTCCTCAAAGGTGCAGGGGAAGAACAACACTTTTTCCTTTACCCTCCTAGGTTCAGTAACTGGAGGCCTGCAAATTAAATGGACAAAAGACAAATTAATAGGGAAGAAAAGGTTTATTTCATATGCATAAGGAGGGCCTCACAGAAATCAAAACCCTAAAGAGGCAGTCAGACCTGAAAGTTTGCATGTCAATTTGGCAAAAGGGCAATAAATTTGTGGAGATGTAATAAGACAAAGGAGAACAGTTTGAGCTTTGAGGGGTGGTAAATTGTGGGAAGGTAAATATATGGGGAAACTAATGGGAGAGAAGGATTATTTAGTATGACTTGCTTGTGTAGGTCCATCTTGGTGCCTACTTTCCATCTTCTTTGCGGCCATAAAATTCCCCCAGGAGAGGGGATTTATAGCAGTCCTCATTTCTCAGAAGTTTCTGTTCTTAATCAGGGGCGGCTCTGAGAAGGCTTCTTTCTTCATCTGCTCATTCTCAGTTGCCTCCAGCTCAACATAATCCTTATACCAAGGTGGCGTATCCTTGTCCCCTTCAGAGGACATTTGGGTTGTTAGTAAGTGATGATGAATAAAATGTTTTAAGCATGTGTGTCCTACTTTTACGTGGATGTAAGTTTTCATCTTGTTGGGTGAAGACCTACAAGTGAGATTGCTAGGTGTATAGTAAGTATAGATGACAGACTGAACCTGGGGACAAAGAGAAGGTGGCCACCTGTAAGCTGGGAAGAAAGTTCTCACCACAAAACAGCCACACTGGCACCTTGATCTTGGACTTGCAGCCTCCAGAACTGTGAGAAAATAAATTTCTATTGGCTAAGCCTCCCAGGGTATGGCATTTTGTTATGGCAGCCCTGAGCTAAGATAGTATGTATTTGACTTTATTTTTAAAAACTGCCCAACTGTTTCCCAAAGTTGTGGTACCATTTTGCACTCTGGCCAACAGTAGTACAAGATTTCCATCTGCTCTGCATCCTCCCTAATACCTAGTATTGCCAGTTCTTTTTTTTTTTTTTTTTTTTTTAAGGCATTCTAATAGGGGACTATGTTTTAAATTTTCACTTCCCCAACTACTAACGATGTTGCACATCTTTTCATGTTTAAAAGGGCTTTAAACCAAGCGAAACCAATTTCTTTCTTTACTGAAGGACTATGTTAATGCACAGTGTGAATTACCCAATGGGAAGATGGCAGGGACTGTGATTTTTACTTGACCATGGAACTTTTTTCTTAGGTTCAAGATAACAAGGCTAGTCTTTCAGTGAGAATATTTTGCCAAACGCTGGCCTATACATGTGGTCAAGTATATACTCTTCTGTAGAACATTTAATCTATTTGCAACCAACTCATTCAACCTTACTTCCCTTTGTTTCCTATTCCTAACAGAAACACTTTTGAGGTATCAGTTATGATACCTCCAAACCTTTGCTCATGCCATTCTACCTGCTTGAAATGTCTTCCCCCTTCCCTTCTTCTCCCTTAACTCACCCAGCTTTGGCTGTCTGGCTCATGCCCACAGGGAGCATTTCCCAGTCCACAGTGATCTTTCCCAGACCTCCCCAGTGACTGGGCCACTCGTGGGGACTCTTGATCACATCCTGCCTTTTTTGTTTCTAGATTTTTCCAAAGTTCTACTTCTGTACCTGGATAGTTAGTGGAAGTCCCTGATATCCTAGATTTTTTTTTTATAAGTCCATTGATGCATTGAGTTGTGTGCTTAGTTCCTGCTTCTAAACCCCTGTTGAATTCAGCTAAAGTAAATTAACAGTTGTTTACATCAGTTCACTTAAATGTGAACTCTCCATTTATCCAGGCACCAAGGACAAATGTCAAAAAGAGAAGTTTGCCCACAATTCCTGACTGAATGGGAAGAAGATATTTAATGGAAACATGAAGCTCATGCCTCAGTCTCCTGGAACCTGTAAGTGAAACTAGGAGTTTGTGGCGAAGCCTACCAACCATATCCCCCAACTGTGTCTTCTCCTTTGGTACACTGGTCATGAAATCAAGGAGTTAGAGAGGAGAGCCCCCAGTCCACTCTTTTCCTTAAGTTAGATTGCATCCATCATAGAAGAAACAGTGGACTCTGGCACTCAGGTTTTTGTGCACTCTCTCCTCTCATTGGTTGTCTTCCCGGCTCAGCAAACTGTCCACACCCAGCTCGTTAGTCAGAGAACTGGCTAGCCTGGGCAGATAATGAGTCAAGAATCCTCAGTGCTCAAGTGTCCCAAGATGACTGTCAAGAGAGGTTCAGCTGTTCTCTCACATCTTAGCCTTTTCCAAGCTCCCTAGCACTGCTGCAGTGTCAGATTGGGTGGCCCAAACTTGTGTGCAGCCAGAAATCAGTAAGTGGGAGCACGATATGCCCCGCTCTGTAGAGATCACATCCTGTAGCTTTCTATCCTTTGCCCTACCAACAAACATAGATTAAGCATCTACTGTGTATCAGGAACTAGAGGAGGTTTTGGGGGATACAAGTATGAATGGAACATGATCCCTGACCCAAGGAAGTCTTGATGGGAGAAGGTATACAAATAAAGCCTTCCAACACACCCTAGATGTAAGTCACGATTCCTAGGTTATGCCACTGATGGTTATGGGAGTTAGGATATGAGATCCAACTGGTAGTCACAGATTTATATTGCTCTGACTCTCCCTCACACAAGTCTAGGAGTTTCTGGAATTTTCCAGAAGGTTATGAAGATGTCTTGGCTGCCAAGGTACAGCACAGGCCTTTCTCCATCTGCCCATGCTCCCTGAGGTCAGCTCTCCTAGATCCTGTGGCACATAGATATGAATGCCCAAGGCACCCTGCACTCCAAATACTGGCTAAAGGGGCTATATATATGTCTCTTCCCAATTCTCTGACAGGAGATATGTCACCTGCTTTGGCCCACTGCCCAAGCCCCCTGATAATTCTCTACTCGAACCTATTTCATGAGTCAATTCATGTGGGCCTGAGTCCTCTTCACCCTGATACTCTATTCTGTTAACTATATCCCAGAGTTGTACTTTTTAAAGTGTAACTCAAACTACATTGGCATTTGGGTTGCCCTAGTACATATAACACCTCTCTGAAAATCGGAAATACGCACCCACTTCTGCCAGATGGACACAGCCCCATGCAAGTGGGCATGCTTGGTAAGTGGAGCACAGGCTAGGTTTCAGCCCAAACTCACCCCCTTGGCTGGTTGTCCTCGGCAGGGCACAATGTAGCCAAGTGACAGTCCTAATGACATGGCCCCTGGCTACACTATTGCAACACATTGGCTGTCTTCACAGTGGTTTGCTGGCCATTCATGGCTGTTTCCCGAAATTTTGTCTGACTTGAACTCAAGGGTAGGTCTCTCGGGGCCTTCCGTCTTGAGCTTCTGGTCACACTGCCATTGACCCGCCCCAGGATCATGTCCATGTCCCTACTGGCACACCTGGCCTTTCCCAGAGACTGCTCCTGCTACCAGCCTAAGGGAGGACATGGTACTGCACTCTATACTCTTTCTACCAACTGCATGGGCCTGGATTTTCATTAATTCCTCATGGCATGGCTGAGACAACATGATAGCGTTTAACATGGCTCTACTCCAGGAGCACCTGGGTGGTGTTAAGCATCTGTTAAGCATCTGACTCTCGATTTTGGCTCAGGTCATGATCTCAACTGGCAGTCATCCTGGCAAAAGATAAAATCTGTGGCAGGAGATAAGGGCCTGGGGTTGAGATGAAGGGATACAACTTCCCTGTCTCTGAAGCGGTGGCTCAGTCTGGTGCTGAGTCTAAGAATGGAAGTGCCCTGGGTATTTCTGTGAGAATGAGCTGCCCCATGAAGATGGTGGTCTGCCAAGAAACCCCAGGGCAGATACTGGTTTGTGTAATATTTGTAAATTCATTCAGGGGAATCTATATCTCATTTTGTCTGTCTGTCTATCTCTCTCTACAATTCTGGGGGTGAGGAAGGAACTATATATACATATAAGTATATACTACGTGTATGTGGTCTTATGTTTCTTCATCTTTGAACCTCATATAAAACCTTGGATTTTTGTTTGTTTGTTTATTTTATTTTAAGAGAGAGAGAGAGGGAGAGGGAGAATCCTAAGCAGGCTCCATGCCCAATGTGGAACCCGACGTGGGGCTTGATGCAGAGCTGGGTCCCACGACCATGAGAGCTTGGTGATAAAGGTAATTCTATTGGACTCACAAAATGGAGGCCGCCCAAGTGGCTTGGCCCACTGCACAGACTGAAACCTAAGTCAGTCACACGTAAGGGAAATGCATCACTGTCAAAGAAACCTAGCGTACACCAGTCACAAACCTTTAGTGTTAGCTTACCTTCACTTTGAAACTAGGAACTCTTTGCCTTAGAAGGAAGTCACTGACCTCCTAGCCAATCATCCTCTGTTTCTGAGTTACTGTGTCTTATTCTCTAAACAATCTATTCTTGCCCAGATTCCCTCGGGAAGAGTACTTTACTGCCTGAGAAGAACTGTACTCCCCCATTCTGGGGATCATTTTCCTTTGAATAAAGGACATCAAACAATTATCATTTTATTTTTGTCATTTGATATTGGGGAAAATCATTTAGCCTCCTCAGATTTTAGTTTCCTGGCCTGTAGCATGGACATGAGAATTCTTTGGTCCACAAACTCATAGGGTATTTTCAATATTGAATAAATACTATGTGTAGGACCTAACAAATTGTAAATGCTCCATGAATGGTTACATCTTATGAACTCATTTGTACTGAAAGTTTCTGAAGCTTCTGCTACAAAGAAAATATGACCAAATAGATAGGTATTTTTACATGTGAACATTTGCATTTGAAGCGACTGAAGCAATTCTTGGGGAATTCGTGGCCTTGATCTATTTGTTGTATATGAAGAGACATACGGCAGGGGTCCGTCACACAACGCCCTCCCACGGTGTCCCCATCAGTGGTTACGAATCTTAAGTGGGTGCCGTTGGGGTTCACTATGAAGTACCAAGATCATTCCATCACACTTTCTGAAGTTACTTTCATCAACTAATGCTGGCTTTGGGACCTTCCCTATAAAAGCTAATTCTCATCTTCCTTGGAATTCTTAAATAGCTCAGCAAGCATTTGAGGTCTGGTCTAAACAAGGAAACCATTTTCTTAGGAAGAAATAAATTTCCTTTAGGGATATACACCTTTGCAAAACTCAGCCATTGCTCTCAGCGCTTTTTTTTCCCAGCAATTTGGGGGCCTATCCTCCTTGTCAAATGTTACACAAAAGACCTTTTTTCTGGAAACAACTTCTAGCAAGGGATTAGCACCAGTTCTGAGATTCCATTTGTCTTGTTTACATTCCTTGTGCAATTTCAGAACACTGTGTTCCCTTTCTTGTAATTGCACAACAAAGGCCCTGCCACACAGCCCTGGAGAGGCTTTCTGCTCCACGCCAGGGTTTCCTTTGGGCTGGTATTCTTTGCAGATAGCTCTGGGACCTCCAGGTGGGCTGGTTCAGGGAAAGGAGCATGACCTTCAGAGACAGACAAACCTGGGGTCCAGGTCTGTGGCTCCCTTTCGTGATGAATTTACCTAATCTGACTCTGGGTTTTGTTTTGTGTTTTTCTTCTGTAAAATGGAAATAAGAATACAGTCTTTGTGGGGTCCCTGTGACGATGGTGTAAGACAGTGTGTGTAGATCCTTCAGCCCAGGGCCTGGCAATCCTAAGTACTCCGATAAATGAAGTCATTATTTTAATGAAGGCACTCAGGGACCGTGTGGTGTTCTTTTCTTTCTTGTGATCTCCAACCTCAAAAGGCTCTGCCTTTGCTTAAAGTCTCCAAAGAAACACGCACAGATGTGCTACCAGAGAAGGTGCTAAGTGATAGGGATTCTTGGCTTTAGTAGCCATCTTTTAGAATATTCCGTGGCTTGGCAAAAAAGGCTGTCCCGGTCACTGTTTGAATCATGGAGGAGGGACACCTGACTGTTGAAGGTGAAGAAGCAGATATGTGACGGGAAGAGAAGTGGGCCTTGTAATGACGACACCAACACAATGATCCGAAACAGCCGCTGTGTCTCTGGGGCTCAGCCTTCGCAAGATTGAAAAGGAGAGGGTGTGGCCACCGATCGTAGGCTGTTGTGCACGGTTGTGTACAATGAACACTCACTTTGCGAAGAACCCATAGTCATCAGACTGCCTATACATGGGGGCTACTCCATCAAGATGAAGGCCGCAGGCTGGCCCTGAACAGTCTGAGAGGCCTTCTGCGGGTGAGTCTTGCCAGGGAAGGATGAAGGGTGGGTGCTGGCCTTGTGTGTGCTTAGCACGTGCTCTCGGCAGCTGGTGTCAGCGTCTCGTGGTGTATTTGGGCAGCTGGTGGATAGCGTGGTGGAAGGAGAGCTCACTTGGGAGTCACGAGTTCGAGACTCGAATCTCAGCTCAGCCACTCATTGACTTTGAACAACTTACTTGACCTTGCTGCGGTACCTCATTTTAAAAACAAAAGCAATAGGGACGCCTGGGTGGCTCAGTTGGTTAAGCAGCTGCCTTCAGCTCAGGTCATGATCCCAGCGTACTGGGATCGAGTCCCACATCCGGCTCCTTGCTCGGCGGGGAGCCTGCTTCTCCCTCTGCCTCTGCCTGCCATTCTGTCTGCCTGTGCTTGTTCTCTCCCCCTCTCTCTCTCTGATAAGTAAATAAAATCTTTAAAAAAAAACAAAAAAACAAAACAAAACAAAACAAAAGCAATAATGTCACCATTGTTCCTAGTATAGATAAAAAGCCGCATACTGTACTTTGTACAGTGCCTAGTATAATGTGATAACAATAAATGCGGTTTACATGGCCATTACTTTAAAATAACCTAGATCTGGGGCACCTGGGTGGCTCAGTGGATTAAGCTTCTGCCTTTGGCTCAGGTCATGTTCTCAGGGTCATGGGATCGAGCCCCACATCGGGCTTTCTGCTCAGCAGGGAGCCTGCTTCCCCCTCTCTCTCTGCCTGCCTCTCTGACTATTTGTGATCCCTCTCTCTGCGTCAAATAAATAAATAAATTCTTTAAAAAAAATAACCTATATCTATATAGAAGGAGGGTGATGGGCCCCCAGAGTAGGCTAATTTATTATGCAAATGATTACATCATTAGTGGCTGCTTGCATAAGAATGAGGGTAGCTAGAATTTATTAAGTGGTAGGATCCTGGCCCGGGGCCCATAGCAAATTTTCTTGATGCCTGGTGCTGGATTCCCAAAGTTGGCCTACAGTCACCAACCATGCCAATGTGTCCATCTGTCATTGAGGATGGAAGGAACACTCTTCTTTTCCACAAAGTCCTTGCACATATGGGAGAACCCCTTGAGTAGATGAACCCTCGGAACACGGAGAGTCATAGCATCACCGTGCTACAAGTGTGAGCTGAGACAGCACGACCTCACCCATGAGTGCCACGTTGTCACAGGAGGGACCATCTCCCAGCTCTATGGCACTGCTCCAAACTAAATATAATGCCGACCAAGGCAGCAAAGCACGGATCTGGTGGGGACTGGGCTTGATCTGATCATCTGTGGCACTCCTCCGTGGGCTTGGGGATGGACAGCATGCGTAGTGGAAACAAGATGGTAGGCAGAAGTGTTGGCTGTTTGCCAAAGAACTATGCTCCCTTCTGTGCTGCTGGGAAGTGGACACTCAGCCAGGGATAACAATGCCCAGAAACACTGGCATCTAATTTGGGCCACATGACGCCATTCGAATGCAGCCAAAAGGTATGTAAACAATTCCATTGTTGGCCTCTAGAAACATGATTCCTTGTCTCCGCAACCTGGAGGTTGGTTGGATGTCAGAGGGCAGCGCTGGGGTCTGTGTGCTGAGGACTCACACATTTGCTCCTCGAGCTGGGGTCTCCACAGGGCTGTGTTGAGTGGAGCCCTGTGTCCATTGGACACCACATGAGGGGGGAAATAAACCTCGTAAGTAAAATTTTATATTTAATACTACAGTGTTGCCCCTGACTTTTGGGGATTTATGTGTGATAGCAACCAACACCCTCTTAACTAATACAAGATGATTTATGTATTTGTTATTATTATTTTTTAAGCTTTATCTATTTGAGAGAAAGGGAGCATGGGGGACAGGGGCAGAAGGAGAGAGAGTCTTTTTTTTTTATGATTTTATTTATTTATTTGACAGAGAGAGATCACACATAGGCAGAGAGGCAGGCAGAGAGAGAGGAAGGGAAGCAGGCTCCCCGCTGAGCAGAGAGCCTGATGTGGGGCTCAATCCCAGGACCCTGAGATCATGACCTGAGCTGAAGGCAGCGGCTTAACCCATTGAGCTACCCAGGTGCCCCGAGAGAGTCTTAAGCAGACTCTGCACTGGGCATGGAGCCCGATGCAAGGTTTGATCTCATGACCCTGAGATCATGACCTGAACTGAAACTAAGAGTCAGACACTGAACCAATGATCCCACCAGGTGCCCCAATAAGATGATTTGTAATTGACTTTTCCCAGAATGTCAGCACAGACATACCAAATAGATTTGTCTATTTGGTAATCAGATAATTGAGGGTGTAGGGAGGTGACTATACTAAGAAACACCTATGTGCCTTAAACCAATACTCAGTTTGTGTTTACCTTTTTTGGGATAAGAAAAGGGAAGCCTGGTAATTTAATATGTAAGTCGGGAGCCTTGAATGTTGAGGGGATTTATAATGCATAAGAAGCCACAGCTAATACAGCAGGATACATCCATTTACTACAGATTTCAAGAAGTTCGTTCTTGGACTTTCTTTATCCAAATGAACAGTTTTGGAGTTTCCTGCTCAGTAATTACTTCTTGATTGATTAATTTAATTGGGAAGTAACATCCAAGAACTTTAGATTCCTGTCCTGGTCTGGGCAAAATTATTCAGTTGTCTTAAGAAAAGAAAAAAAATAGTAGTTGAAATAATAATTTCTTGGATTTCTAAATGTCTTAATGATATTGATCGACGACTCCTTAACTGTCGAGACAACATTACAATGCCTACTTAAACTTTTGTTTTTCTTTTCCACCCTTCCCCCTATGAGCACAGGGTTCCCTGTGAGGACGGCTCACTTTCACTTCAGTAACTTCGCTGGGGATAATTCTCTTCTCCTTTGCGAGCCTGTCACAAAGACTCCTTGTGCTGGGAAGTTTGCCCACTTCCTCACACGTCAGCCACACAGGGCAAAACTCACCGGAAGCATGCGCTTCCCTTTTCTTCCCAGCAACAATTACTTTGTCCAGTCCCTGGGAAGTCTTGTGCACTGTCAGCTGTGCACGAGCATGCGTGTGTGTGTGTCTGTGTGTGTGTCACTCAAAACGTGGCATGAAAAAGACAGACATGAGAAGCAACAGAAAAGACGTTTCTCAGGACTGCCTGGAAACTCCTCATCTGTCTGAGATCTGTTTGCTCCTTTCCTCCCGCAGCGACCGCTCGTGCCCAGGCTGGGTGGTGGTCTTCCCTAGAGCAGGGGGACAGTTCACCCCAGGAGGATAACAGGGAGGGAGTTGTGCCTATTTTCAGCAGACTGTAGGCTGAAAAGCAGATGTAGGCACCCACATCTGCTCACTTTTCTCTTCTAGAAAAGTGATAGGCTCCCTCCAGATATTTTTTTCTTGAACCTTATCATGTCTTTCTCTATTCCCTCACTGTGTCTGAGGCTCTGGAGAAGTCGCTGACTGTCCTCTAATTTAATCTACCTGATGACAAAATGGCTAGAGTAATGACTCAGATTCAGAAACACTCCTCAACAGTAAATTCTGTGAAAATGCATATACAGCTCCTACCTGGTAACCCAGTCACTGTTGCTACAGAAGGACTTACCCCCAAAGTTCAGCGGCTTAAAACAATGTTCTTATTTTACTCATGGATTCTGGGGCTTTGAAATTGAGACTGCAGAAATGACTGTTCCATAATCTCGGGGGATATGGAATTGGGAGAAAAATCATCTAAAGACTCTTCCACTCACATATCTGGTGTCTGATTTGGGAGCATTTGAAGATGAGCACAGTTCAATGAGGATCCATCCAGGGCCTCTCCCTGTGCTGTGGTTCCCACACAGCATGGCAGCCTAGGGCAGTTGCACGTCTAACCTGGAAGGTCAGGGCTCAAAGTGTAAGTGCTTCAGAAGCAAGACAAAGCTCAGTGAATGGCCTTTGTGACCTGGAAGTCCTGCGGCCTCGTTTCTGCTGCGTTCCATTGGTTGCAGCCAAGCCACACCCTCGCCCAGAATCCAAGGAAAGAGAATTAGACTACCTCTTGGCAGGGTAGTGGAAAAGTTCTGGAAGTACCTGGGCAGAAGCTGTCATCTTGTCATCTTTGGAAAATACCATTAGCCATGGCAGAATCAGCTTTTAGAGGTTGTGTGGGCATTTGAAGCCACATGTGGTCAGTGCTCCGCACTTTGTAAAGTGCTGGGGGTCCGGGAGGGGAAGAATCTTTACTCATCAAGATGAGTCTGGTTGCATTTCAGCTAAACCTGGAAAGATACGGCAGGCAGGAGGGGACAGCACTTTTAAATACAGGGAGGTGGGATAAAGAAGATGAAGAAGATGTGGTGTATATACACGATGGAATACTACTGAGCCATCAAAAAGAATGAGATCTTGCCATTTGCCACGACGCAGATGGAACTAGAGGGAATTATGCTAAGTGAAATAAGTCAGTCCGAGAAAGACAAATATAGATTTTGCTCCTACGTGGAATTTAAGAAAGAAAACAGATGAACATAGTGGAAAGGAAGCAAAAATAAAATAAGACAAAATTAAAGAGGGAGATAAACCTTAAGAGACATTTAAGATAGGAAACAAACTGAGGGCTGCTGGAGGGGGAGTGGGTGGGGGGTGGGGTAACTGGGAGACGGACATTAAGGAGCGCACGTGATGGAAGGAGCGGTGGGTGTTGTATGCAACTGATGAATCACTAAACTCTCCCTCTGACACTGATAATACACTAGTTGTTAGTTAAATTGATTTAAAATAAAAATAAACACATAAATACAGGGAGGTGGGAAGTACAGGGAAAGGTGAGTACATCGTGTGACTATGGTATTGGAGAGCGGTTCAGGGACGGATGGAGACAAACTTGAAATGTTGATGGAACCTGGATCCATTTGAGCCTATGACTGACAAAGCAAAAGACGGGGGAAGCTGCTTCTATCAGTTCCTCCTGCCTTCCCTTCCCTCCAAGAGTCTCTACATCTTAACATTTTACTTGTCTCGCTTTAAATAAAGTGTGCACTCCTTTGCTCTTTGGATAGATTTAGGCATAAACGTACTCTGATATCCTTTGGGTTCTCATTTTGATACCATTACATCTTTGCACACTTTATCTTGGCCCCTCCCTACTGCTTTGGTTTCCCCCAAGACCTTATTCCAAATGTGGGGAGAATGGACCGACTCTGACTCTCTCTCTCCCTGGTCCTCAGCTCCATTAATTCCAGCTCTATTCCTGCTCTGAAAACCTGTGCTCAATCTTGGATCACACTTATTTCTATCTTTAGCTATATGTGTTACTCATGTTTTTAAAAGCCTGGACGTTGACCAGTCATCTTGAACACTTCAAATTTATTGAAAATTGGGGCAATCGTTAATTATCTTTGTATCCTACCTAGGAAGAGTGTAAGATGCCATGGTTGGGTCAACACTACCTCAACCTAGCAGTACACCTGGGTGTTATTCAAATTAAGAGTCAGGAAGGAAAGTTCACTTAAAAATACCCTCTAAGGGTGCCTTGGTGTCTCTGTCGGCTGAGTGTCTGCCTTTGGCTCAGGTCAGGATCCCAGCTTCCTGGGATCAGGCCGTGAGTCAGGCTCCATGCTCAACAGGGAGTCTGCTTCCCCCTCTCTCTCTGCTCCCCACCCCCATTCTCTTTTGCGTGTGCACGTGCTCTCTCTCTAATGAATAAATAAAATCTTTAAAAGAATAAAAATGCCATCAGACTCTCTGAGTTGGGCAATTGCTGTGGGGAATTAAAAGGCAAAACAACAAAGCATCAGTGCCCTCAATAAAGTATGAACACACAGAATGGTAAAGAACTGAGTTGTAGCAGAATGATGCCCCCCTCCCCAAAAATGTCCACACCCTAGTCCTTGGAAACTGAATATGTTTCTTTACGCGACAAGAAGGGCTTTACAGATAGGAGTAAATCAAAGCTCTGAGATGGGAAGTGATCCTGGATTATCCAGCTGGGCCCAGTGTGATCACATGGACCCTTTAACTGAAGGAGGGAGGCAAGAAAGTCGGTTATGCAATATGAGAATGACTTGACTGGCCAGTGTTGGCTATGAACCAAGAAATGAAAACAGGCTCCAGCAGACGGAAAAGGCCGAAGGGAATAGAGCTCTCTCTAACCTTGATTTTAGTTCAGGAAGACCCGTTTTAGACTTCTCATCTTCAGACTGTAAGATATTTGTGTTGTTTTTAAGCCACTAAGTCTGTGGGAGATCTGTTACAGCAGCAATAGAAAACTAATACAAACAGCAAAGTTAAATGATACAAGAATCTAGAAAATGGTGTCATGGGTCAATAGCCACAAATTCTCAAATACTCGGGTTTCTACTATAATTCCATATATATAGTCTCCCCTCCCCCACAAAGCCCCTTAGGTCTGCAAAATCAAGCATGAGGAATAACTGGGCTTATAAAGGGAAAGTATGGTTGGGGTAGATCATTCGAAGCTTATTGAATTTATAACCAGAGCACTAATAAAACAGATAACAGTGCTAATAAAAATGTCAGCAGTTAACCTCCACTGGCATGGCATCTCCGTCAGTCCGTCCGTCCCAGGCTCGTGCCTTCTCCTCAAGGATGGAGTGTTCATATGGCCATTGTTTCTGATAGTGACCTGCTTCATTAAAATAAGCAGTACAGTCTTGAGGTAGCCTTGCTGGTCGATCGTTTCTTTCTGGGCACTGGGGGAAATGTCTTTGCAAAGCCTTCTATCTTCACTCATGACTTCTCCAGACACATTGGAAAGTCCAGTTCCTTGAAGCTGTGAAACTAGCTCCTACCTGCACTGATGGAGGACACTTCTGCAGGATATTCAGAATTTTCTTTTTGTCAAGTTTTCATTTAGTGCTGAAACTTTCTATTTAACTCTGAAACCCTTGTGGCTCATTGCTTCCGAATGTTGATCTGCTTGGAAAGATTGAGCAAAAGCAGACATAATGGGTAAAAGCAACGAGTGCCAGGAGTTCCAAGAAGGGTGGCAGCAGTGAGAAAAGCCTCCTCCTGGAGGAGGTCTCGAGCGGAGCCTGGAGTGCGAGTAAGAGTGTGGAGGGTATAGATGAACTTCTGGGTGTCGAGAAGAACAATGGCAGCACCAGCCAACATGGCGCATCCCTGGGGAGCTATGTTGGGCTCTGGGACCACTGGCTGACACAGTCATGATGGCCAGAGTTGGCAGCCCTCCCATTCTTGTGGCTGCTTCTCATGGTATCAGAGGGCCCAAGAGGTCCTCCCAAGGAGACAGTGCCACCCCTATTCTCATACTTAAAGATACTGCGTCTGCCTCCTGCACCCCTCAAGCTGCCTCGCCCCCTGTGATTCCCCCTTCAAATCAGCCTCCTGTGATTTTGTGGCCCTGGACCTCTTGGAGGAGACAGAAATACAGAAAAGCAGATTCTAGACACGTATGTCCAAACTTTCCCAGCCAAGTTCCTTCAAACGATTTCAATGCCTCTGCCCATCACAGGATCTTGAGAGAGAAAGCCTCACCAACAAAGCTACTGTAGGATGGGGGTGGCCTTCAAATGTGTACCCCACTGACAGATATTAGGACCTCCTGACTATTAATGTGTACAGTGAATCTATACCCATGTCTGTTTCTCAAACTCCATGACCTGTGGGGTCAATTCCCGCGCCCCCACCTCCTCCCCCTGCCCACGCCCATCTCGGTGCCTCTTTTCCCCCTTTGGCCTTCAAATACATCCTCTAGGTTGGAAGATGGTGCTCCTGCTGGGAAGGAGCTGGGAGTGCCCCAGATGCAGCTGCAGAGCCCCCCACGTGGCCATTGGGTCCCTCCTCAAGGCGCACCCTAGAAGATATTGGGGTTGTGCTCCTGTCCTTGCCAGTGGCTACACCCGTCCTGTTGGTGCTGCTGGACTTGGCCTTGGCCTTTGTTCCGGAAGAGCGCGCATTCATCACAGCTTTTCCAGAATCTCTCCTGCCTGTCTGCCTGCTGTTCACTTAGAAGTGACTCGGTGATCCCTTCATGTCTGGGCTGTGGAACCTGCCCTGTCAGAGGACAAGTAAATCCTTAAGACCGTCCAAAGGAGAGCCACCAGGATGACCGAGGAGCCTGGAAAAGGCGGTAGGGCGCTCGGGGACTTGTAAATGTGACCATTCCACAGAGGATAGGAACATCCCTGCTTCTTTCTGCACAACCATGGAGAGAGAGAGTCAGTGTTCACTGAACTTTTGCGGAGAGGGAAGCACCTCAGGCAGAGGGAGCACGGAGGAAATGGAAGCTGGTGCTCACTCCGTCCGGTCACAAGATTCAGAGACTAGAGGGTGAGCTAGGCATACGCAACTTCTTCACCCAGGGATCCAAGCAATAGTGATGAAAAACGAGTTACACGCAACGGATGAGTAGGGGCTGCGAAGGCACAGATCAAATGTGCAAGGGAACTGGGTTTAAATTACACAGTGAGGAGCTCGATCAAAGGCAACGATCAGTCCTTCTTTGGAAGGCCTTGAGCAGAGGGTCGGTGGAACAAGGTTTAAAGGGGACTTGCTGCAAGCAAGAGGAGGAAGGAGTCCTGGGGGGAGCCCTCTGGGCACAGTGCCCTCAGCCCGGCCCAAAGCAGCTCCTGCAGGTATAAATATTTGCCTGCCGCACCCACCGGCTTCCAAGGGAGCCGATGTTCAGCTGGCGCGGTGACAGTAACACTGGCCTCGGTGTTCTAAATGAGGGGCCCGAAGTGCAGTGGACCTTGGCCTTCAATTATCATCCCAGGGAAATGATCTCCATTACCCATGGGGGTCCCCTCACCCCACTGGTTTAGCAAAACTGTCAGGTGGTTTTTCTTTCTTTTTTTCTTTTTCTTCTTCTTCTATTTTTTTTTTTTTTTTAAATCACGTACCATATTCTAGGACAATGCTGTAAAGAGAAGTGTGGGGAGTTGGCAGTAGCACCTTAGAGTACGGCGGGGCGGGGGGCGGGGGGTCCCGGGGGGGGCCACTGGAGGAAAAAGCAAAGGACTTGCATGTTTTTTAAAAACTGCTGCCAAAAGATAAGGTTGTTTGTTCAACTTCTAACGCTGATCAGGGGAGGGCTCTGCCAAACCAGGCTAGGAAGAACTTTGGTCAGCAAATACATACACGATTCTCTTAGCCCGGCAGGGAGAAGGGCTGCTGCGGGTCTGCGTCTCTGAGCAGTCACAGAGCCGTAACTTGAAGGCATATCTGGGGCTAGGTGTCTGATTTAACTTCGTCGGTGTGGAGTGATGACTTGGAGTTTACGTTCAGAAAAGCAGTTTATTGAGTGAAACACCAGGCTACAAACACAGGTCTCTTAATAGACCCAGATGGTCCGTGGATTAAAATGATGACTTCCCACATCCTGGATGCCAGATGGCCTTCCACTGACCCCTGGGTAACAGAGTCTCACCATCACGGAGCAGGCTTTGGGGAGGTGTGGAGGCCAGTTGGGATATTATAAAAGAAGTCAGTTATCTCTGCGAGTCCTGGCTAGTACCAGGAAGTGATCTAAAACATGAAAACAGATAGGCATATCAGAAGTTGGAACAGTTTACTGAAGGGCAGTTTGGAGAAGTTCATTGACTTCAAGGTACTAACACCCACTTCCTCTTGGGGTGGAGATGCTGAAATTTTGCTGCTGTGGGCTCTGAGTGTGACCACACCACGTGTAGGGACCTCTAGCAGGTGGCAGGCTCCATAGGGGAAGCCTTGCTCTGGTGAATTTGTAGGAGAGACTTTGATGAAAGCTTCTTTGAGTCAGTGACAAGCTCCCGCATCGATCATTGGAGAGTCCAGAAGGCAGGTTCCAAAATCCTTGTTAAGGGGGACTAAAGGAGATGCGAGGACATGTCCTAAAGCCCGGGGAATTCACCACGAGGCAGACGGATGTGGCAGCCACGTGGAGGATTATGGATGTGGGACTCAAACCCAGCCGTGTTCAGGGTTTCTTCAGTAGAGCCCCACTCTCCTGCCCCTGCCCCTGGCTCTGCTGGGGCGGCTGTCCTAGAGAGATCTCAGCCCAGAGGAGATGCTCTGAGATGTCTGAATATCAGTGACTTTGGGTAAAGCTCAGCATGGGACACCATGAGACTTCAGATTAAAATTTCAATGTTGGCGAACGCTGACGTGTGAATTGTATTTTTAAGCTGTGACTTCCTTCCTGTATGTTGTGGCCAATGCATAAGCCGGTGGAGGGACAGTTGGTGTCACTCTACCAGAAACGTTTCCCCAGATTTCTGGACAGATTCTTGAGTCGACAGAAATCTGACAGTGTAGAGGAGCAAGACAGCCCCTCCAAGCACAGGCTCCCGGGTCCTAGAGACCGAGTTGCAAGCACGTCCATCCATTCATCCGTTCGCTTGAGGAGCCGAAGCCTCTCGAAGAGTGGGGAGGTCATTTCTGCAGCGGCACTGCTGTCCCACAGCTGAGAGAGGAAGTATAATTGAAGGCAGGAAGACAGCATTCTGAAAAGACTATGGAGTTCACAGAGAGTTAACCAAGTGATCTGTCTCCCAAACCTCCTAAGAAGTTGTTGCAGGGGATATATTGTTTTCCGACTCTCGGGAGGGTCTGCCTTGTAGCTGTCCGTGAAATGGGAGAACCCCAGTGCCCTCAGTGCTCGTCTGCCCCTCTGCTGGGTGTGCAGTGAGTGGCGAAGGCCAAAAGCAGCATAGAACACCTGGCCCAGAGGAAATCTCTGGTTTGCTGCTTCCCCAGGACGGCTTTCCATCAAACGGTGTTTCAAACATTTTTCTCTAGATGATATTCACCTAGAGTGGGAAACTGAGCTAAAATAGCTTGTTCTCTGTCCTCAGATCATCTTGTGTTCTTTCCCTCTCCTCCTGATTTCAGAGCTCTGTTTGGCTTAACTGTGTCGAGGCTTTGGCCACCGAGCTCAGGTGCAGAAGTAGGTTAGGAAGGCAAAGTGTTGGGATAGAAGGAATTTACTTTATTTTTTGGCCAGCGATTTCCCAGGCACGAGATTTCCTTTTTCTCCTTCTTGTGCTTTCTGCAGAGGAACAGGGCACATGGGGTGAGGACGCGCCAGGCTGCCTAGCCAGGAAATACTGTCCCGTGACACCAAATTTAAAAGAAAGAGATTTTAGAGAATGGGAACATATTCTGGGTTCCCTCTTTCATTTTGTTCCATGACACGGACTTCTGCATGCTTCGTGATTGTCCAAATCGTTGCTTGCAAATCCCAAAGTGAGCCCACGAAGCTGACATTAATGGCTATGCTTTTCCTAAAATGCCAAGTTTTTATTTTTTTTTTCTTAAAGATTAATGTGTTTTTTCAGTTGGTCAGAAGATATTTTAGCGACCATCCCCTGGGTACATGGTGATGTAATGGGTCTTTAGGGAGGGCAGTTAAAGAGCAGGCCTACAGGCCCTGCCCAGCTGTATTTACAGCCTTTTGAAAAGGGAGGACTCCTGTGGAACGAAAGGCCTTCACCTTAGAGCTGGTGGATTGGGATGTAGGCCGTGGACCTGGCAGGGAAGGGGCCCACAGTGAGGGAAATCAACAGAAGCATTCGTCTGGGATCCCAAAATCAAAGTGATACAGGGTTCTGGAAAAAATAAATAAATAAATAAAAGGAAGTGGCCCGGGCTAGTCTGCACCTCTGAGAGCCATAGGCAGGGAAGGAGGGGCATGAGGAGCAGCGGAACGGTGATGAGCGCACGGCCATGCCAGCCCGACTTGTCCCCTCTCCTCTCTGTTGCTACACACTTCTGTCCAAGCCAGTCGTCCAGCTCCTGTCCAGTTCCGCACAGAGCTCTCTCAAAACGGAGAGGCTGTTGTCATGGAAACAAGACCGCTTTGGAGGAAGTCAGGCTTGGGTTCTAATCCTCTGCCTGTGAGCAGTCACAGTGTTAGACTTTATGTTCCTTCCCTGTAGAATGGGTGCACCGAGACCTACCATGCAGGGTCCTGGGGAAGACTACAGTGGATCATGTGCGTCAAACACACAGTGCAGTGCCTGGCACAGGACAGACGCCCAGGAAGGCTTGTCCCTCAGCTCCCTTAGGGGAAGCCCACTCACAAGGATTTGTTCACACTCATGTGTGGGTAGAATAGACAGGGCATTCCTTCTGGCCATGTTGCTTCCCAGATGTGAGGTGCCCCCAGCTTTCCTCTTCCTCAAGAGGAGATGATGTCATTACGTCCTTGTCAGGACTGAAAAGGGAAAGCAACACAGCTGGCTTCCATCTTTAAACTTCTTTGTAATATGCCATCCCTGCACCCCGAGACCCCCGACCACGCAGCTGTGTCTCTGTCATCGCCTTCGCGGGAGCCCCATCGGGTGCCTCAGCCAGGTATGGAGGCTGCCTCAAGGTTCCGGGGGACTGCTGCCTCCAAAACATTCCTTGCTTCACTTGCCATTTCGACAACTGCCTTCTCTGTTGAGCGTGACCTCATTTTACCTGAGAAGCTAATTCCATGGTCCGGATAGAGTTTCCTCTGCGCCCTGATCAAGCCTCGTCTGTCAGAGCGGCTCTGCCCCATCACACTTGTCCCATATCCCTCCCCTCCCCAGGGCTTGCCTTGCAGACCAAAGCACGATTCGAGCCCATAAAGGGAAAATCAGGCTCAGTAAACCTAAGAGACAATTCGAGAAGCGTCTAAAGAACCAGGCTCAGGTGTCAAGGGGAGATGACCTTGTCTCATAGGGGACAGTTGCTGCTAGTTCATTGGCATCACTGTGGATCTAGCAGACTCCATGTGTGTAAGGGAGGAAAAATAATTTCCCTCTATCCTGAGTTCTTACCCGAGACCTCTGTAATCAAAGACAGATGAATGAGAGAAAAACAGATTTTTATTAACAAGTCTACCTCATGGGGCGCCTGGGTGGCTCTGTGGGTTAAGCCTCTGCCTTCGGCTCAGGTCATGATCTCAGGGTCCTGGGATCGAGCCCCACATCTGGCTCTCTGCTCAGCGGGGAGCCTGCTTCCTCCTCTCTCTCTGCCTGCTGCTCTGCCTACTTGTGATCTCTTTCTGTCAAATAAATAAATAAAATCTTAAAAAAAAAAAAACCCAAAACCAAGTCTACCCCATGTATATGTGGGACACACACAGGGACAAATGAGTAACTCAAAGAAGTGACTTAGAATTCAGGTTTAAAAGCCATCTTTTTAGCCTCTGCCTTTGGCTCAGGTCATGATCTCAGGGTTCTGGGATCAAGTCCCGCACTGGGCTCTCTGCTCAGCAGGGAGCCTGCTTCCTTCTCTCTCTCTGCCTGCCTCTCTGCCTGCCTGTGACCTCTCTCTGTCAAATAAATAAAATTTTTTTTTTTAAAAAAAGCCATCTTTTTAAAGATTTTACTTATTTGAGAGAGAGAGAAAGAAAACAGGTGGGGGGATGGGGCAGAGGGAGAAGCAGACTCTCTGTGGGGCAGGAACCCAACGTGGGACTCGATCCCCAGCCCCTGGGATCATGACCTGAGCGGAAGGCAGACACCCAACCGACTGAGCCAGTCAGGAGCCCTGTTTTAAAAGCCATCTTAATAGGGAAAGGGGAAGGAAATGTAGGCGTCTTAGGAGAGAGGAGATGATTTTTAGGAAAGAAAAATGGGCCCTGAAAGGAGAGATGGGAGGTGTGATAGTTTGCGACAAAGTTTATCCGGCTGTGTGGTTGACTTCGAGGACGCCCTCCTGTGACAAGAGTCCGTTCTCCGTGGTTGACGATGCTACTGGGAGGAGATTCATGGCGACGGAGTTCCTTCCGGCAGGCCTCTCTTTTCGTGGGTAAGGGTGGTCCAGAGAAAGCCTCTCCCTGCATTTGCCTGCAGCTCAAAAGAGTATACCAGAGCAGCATATTTGGGGGTGACGCGGCCTAAATGCCGACCAGCCTATTTTGGGGTGGCGTATTCTGTTATCCTTCATGTGCAGTTGCTGATTAAAGATTACAGACATTTTTTTTTTAAAGATTTTATTTATTTATTTGACAGAGAGAAAGATCACAAGTAGGCAGAGAGGCAGGCAGAGAGAGGGGGAAGCAGGCTCCCTGCTAAGCAGAGAGCTGGACGTGGGACTCAATCCCAGGACCCTGAGATCATGACCTGAGCCGAAGGCAGAGGCTTCACCCACTGAGCCACCCAGGCGCCCAGATTACAGACATTTTTGAAGAGAAAACCAGGAGCACCTTTTGGGCCCTTTGAAGGGAAAATAAGGACCCTGCTATCCCTTTGCAAAGCTGCCCCACATGACTTTAATGAGGCACTTCAAGTGGGTAAAAGGCAGGAGACCAGAAAGATTTCACTGGTATTTTGCACAGTGGAGTGTAAAACGCACATTTTTGCTAGCGTTTACACAGCCCCGGCCAAATCCCAAGGAGGAAAGGAGTCAACGGCCGTGCGGAAGAGGGGTTTGAAGATCAGATGCTCAAATGTGGCATGATAGCGCTCTGCCAAAGTTCTGAAACATTCCCCGTAGGCTCTCTCTGCTTCAGACAGACCTGACTAGAAAACATCTGGGGGTGCACACAGCAGTGCTACGGGAAACATCTGTGTAGAAATCCTACGCGGTGCTGCGTGCTGTGTGCTGGCTCCCGGCACCGCTCCCACCCTGCCTGCCCTGCTCTCTCTGGAGGGGCTGGAAGCCTGCGAGCTGCGCTTCCCAGACCCCCCAGCCAGCTGGCCTGCACGTAGGTTCCGGCCGTGGGATACTGCAAGGCGGGTGGAGGGAGGAGCCCATCTTTCTGGGCCCAGACAGCAGCAGCAGGTGAATTTGGGTTTGCGTTCAGGTGGTGGCGTTTCAGTAGCAGTGAGGACATGGGGCGCTCTAGTAGGGCAACACTCCCGCACTCGGGCTGTGGTCCAGTGACTGGCAACCAAGGGTGGGAGTTCAGCCCCTCTCCAGCTTCTGGAAAGACTTTCCAACGAGAGTAGTGGGGCCGGGGGGTGTATACCAGCAGCCTCGGCAAGAGAGCGGTTGTGGTTTCTGGATCATGCCATTTTTTCCTGCACTGCGTCGGCCTTCGGATGGTGTCAGCCTCCTGCTGTTCCTAATCTCTGAAAGATCGAGGCTTCCTTTTTCTCCTCCAGGCCTTCACATTTGCTTAACCACCCCTCTCTTTAAAATTCCTATTGTAGGGCGCCTGGGTGGCTCAGTGGGTTAAGCTGCTGCCTTCAGCTCAGGTCATGATCTCAGGATCCTGGGATCAAGTCCCCCATTGGGCTGTCTGCTCAGCAGGGAGCCTGCTTCCTCCTCTCTCTCTCTGCCTACTTGTAATCTCTCTCTGTCAAATAAATAAATAAAATCTTTAAAAAAAAAATTCCTATTGTAGTTTTTTTCTGACTGGACACTGACCAACATGCACACACAAACTAAACACAAAAACTGAAGGCAAACCGGGGAGCCTGGGTGGCTCAGCCAGTTAAGCCTCTCCCTTCGGCTCAGGTCATGATCTCAGGGTCCTGGAATCGAGCCCCATGTCGGGGGCCCCCGCTGATCTGGGAGTCTGCTTTTCCCTTTCCCTCCACCCCTCGGCTCTCTCCCTCAAAAAATAAGTAAAGTCTTAAAAAAAAAAAAAAAGAAGGCAAATCAAAGTACAATTTCAACGTGTTTCATCCCCTACTCCACTTGCATTTGGAGTTTACACAAAGGAAGGGATAAATGAGATTTTACCCTAAAAATACAACAATAAAGCTCAGTTCCTTGTCAAATGGTAGATCCTGCAGCCTGCACCAAGAAACAGAAGTTAGCACAGCAAGTATTTGAAGATGAGAATTTTCCGTGAGGGAGGCCTGGCTATAACCTCTGTCTTCAGGGACATTAACAATAGGTATGCTTTCACCATGTGTTTTTTAGATGTGAGGCCTGCCAAGTGTTATTTTATTTAGTTATCAAAATAACTCTAGAATTTAGGAATTTGTGCTAATATCATAATGAGGTAAGTAATATATTTTTAATGCCGCTGGCTGATTGTTTACTGGCTACGTACTCCTCTGTAAGATGCATACTCTTCGCCGCGTGACCTAGCCATCCCTCCCATGCAGGGCTGTAGTTTATCTCTTTACTCCCCAGAATTTGATGACCCTTGTGACCTCCTCAGCCTTGAGAATGTGCCAGAAGAGACATGCATGTGAATTCCAAGGCCCAGGCTCAAGAGGTCTGGCAGGTTCTGCCTTCATTCATATGGACCGCTATCCTGTAATGTCTATAAATGTAGCACGTCTGGCCCTGTTGGAGGATGTGAGGCCACTGGAGGAAGGAACAAGACCCACCAGCTCATAGCCGGTAGCACTTCCCGAATGTGAGTGTGGCCAACTTGGCCCTTCCAGCCAGGTGCCTGTCACAGAAGGCAACTGCCTGAGCAAGCCAGGTGAAACCAGAAGAGGAACCAGCAGCTAACCCACAGACTTATGAGAGGTAAGAAATCATTGTTTTCTTAAGCCACTAAATCTATAGGTGGCAATACGTAACTGGTTTAGAGTGCCTTTTGTTATTTTTTTGCACCAACCATCCATCCTGCCTTCATTTGCTGAGAGCATCCCGAATCCCTTTTGCTGTTTGCCAATGGAATGCTTGTCTCTCCCCTGGTCAAGGGGCAGGCTTGTGACTTGGACTGGTCCACTTGGACCCTCAGTCTCTGGAATTTAATTCATGACCAGAGGAAGGAAAATCCTTGGTAAAACTATTGAGACCTGGTTTTTGCTATCAAGATCTTTGGAGCTGCTGATTCTTATCTGCTGCTGGTTCCACATTTTAGCCTAATTCAGTTTCTGATGCTTGGACCAAGTACCCTCAAACTGATACACTGTTAGAAATTAAGAAGCTAGCTCTGAGTCCCACCGCGGTAAGTAATAGCACTATAGCTTGAACACACATCCATCCCGTCTACCTTCCACCTGTCCACGCTGCCTCTCCAGTTCCTCCCAATCCATTTTCCTCACTCACTTGAGCATCTTGAAGATGCCTGATCCTTCTTAACAGGAACTCAGCTTAGAAGCACCAGTGATCCAGCTGTGAGCTGTAACATGGCATCAACATCGGGTTTCTCACCCAATATCCAGGTGGTAGTACCCATAGAAGGTACTTTTTAATTATTTATTTATTTGTTTGTTTGACAGACAGAGATCACAAGCAGGCAGAGAGGCAGGCAGAGAGAGAGAGAGAGGAGGAAGCAGGCTCTCCGCGGAGCAGACAGCCCGATGCAGGGCTCGATCCCAGGACCCTGGGATCATGACCTGAGCTGAAGGCAGAGGCTTTAACTCACTGAGCGACCCAGGCGCCCCATAGAAGGTGCTTTTTAAACTGGAGAAATACTGTGTTGAGCACAAAGTAGTGGATTTAGTTTTTTTGATTTACTGAAGTATAACTGACATACAGTAAAATGTACAACATTTGATGCACATGTTTAAAGTGTACAATTTGAGGAACGCCAAGTGGCTCCATTGGTTAACCGAAGGCATCTGCCTTCGGCTCAGGTCATGATCTCGGGGTCCTGGGATCGAGCCCCACATTGGGCTCCCTGCTCAGCGGGGAGCCTGCTTCTCCCTCTCCCTCTGCCTGCTGCTCCCCTGCTCATTCTCTCTCTGACAAAGAAATCATCTTTAAATTGTACAATTCAAGAAGTTTTGTCATATGTACACACCCACAAAACCATCACCACAACTGAGATGGTGAACAACCATCTCTACCAGAAGTCTCATTTCCCTGTACCCCGTCATAAGTCCTCCCCCCATGTCTCTGGCCCACACCAAGTAACCCCGATCTGCTCTCTGCCATCATAGATTGGTTTTCACTCTCCAGAACTTTGTGTAAGTGAAATCACACAGTCTGCGTTTCTTTCTCCAGTTTCTTTTACTCGCAGAGTTGTTTTGAGATTCATCTGTGCCGTCCTATACCGATAGCTCCCTTTATGTTGCTGAGTAAGACCTTTGGGTTGTTTCTTGTTTTGGGCTATTGCAAATAAAGCTTCCATGAACATTCCTGTACAAGTCGTTGTACTGACATATGCTTCCACATTTTTGAGGCAAACATCCAGGAGTGGAATGCCTAGATCATAATAATAGGTATATATCTAAATTTTTAAGAAACTGGTAAACTGTTTTCCAAAATAGTATGATTTTATACTCCCATTGGCAGTATATAAGGCTCTGATACCTCCACATTCTCGCAAACCTTGTGTTCAGTCTTTTAGATTCTGACCATTCTAATAATGTGGAATGGTATCATTGTGTTTTTAATTTACATTACTCAAATGATAAATTCTGTTGAGCATATTTTCATATAATTATTTCTTTATCTTCTTTGGTGAAGAATCTGTTAAAATATTTTGCCCATTTAAAAATTGTATTTTTTTTTATTTTGAATTTTGAGAATTCTTTATATGTTCTGGATAAAATCCCTTTCTCAGTTAGGTGTTTTGAAAATATTTTCTTCTAGCCTGTGACTCGTCTGTTTTCATAGCATCTTCAGAAGATGTTAGCATTTAGCATAGCATTTTCAGAAGATCTTCTAAACTTTCATGAAGTTAAATTTATCAGTTTATGATTTTATTGAATCGCATTTATGGTAGCATATCGAAGAGATCTAACCCAGGATCACAGAGATTTCCTTCTAGAAGTTTTACAGTTTTACATTTAGATCCATTTTGAGTTAGTTTTTATGTACTGTGCAAGGTATGGCTTGAGCTTCTTCCTGCATGTGGACTATCAATCATGCTGGTATCATTTGTTGAGACGAAACAGTAAAAAAATAAAAAAGACTCATTCTCCATTTACTTGCTTTTGCATTTTCATAAGACACTGATTCTCCATATATGTGCAGGTCCCCTGTCCCATCTCAACTTTCTCTTCTGCTCCTTCAATCTATTTGACCGTCTTCATGCCAAAATTGCTCTGGCTTGACAACTGTACCTTTATGGTAAGTTTTGTGATCTACTCATATCAGTTCTCTTTTTTTTAAGTTCAACTATTTGTTTTAAAACTTGTTTTGACTATTCTAGGTCTTTTGCATTTCCACAAAAATTTTAGAATAGGCTTATTAATTTCCATACACATACAAACCTGCTGAGATTTTGACTGGAATTGCACTGGCTCTAGAGGCCAATAATGTTGGATCTTCTTGCCATGAACATGGTATATCTCCCTTTAGATCTTTAATATCTCTCAGCAATAGCTTTTTTTTTTTTTTTAAAGATTTATTTATTTATTTGGCAGAGAGACAGAGAGAGAGCACAAGTAGGCAGAGGGAGAGGGCGAAGCAGGCTCTCCACTGAGCAGGGAGCCCAATGCAGGGCTCAATTCCAGGACCCTGAGATCATGACCTGAACCAAAGGGAGCCACTTAACTGACTGAGCCACCCAGGAGCCCCCTCAGAAATATTTTAAAGATTTATTTATTTATTTGATAGAGAGAATGAGAGAGAATGAATAGAGGAGGGGCAAAAGGAGAGGGTGAGAGAGAATCTCAAGCAGACTTCCCACTGAGCACAGACCCCAAAGTAGGGCTCCATCTCAGGACCCTAAGATCATGAACTGAGCTGAAACCAAGAGTAGGACACTCAGCTGACTGAATCACCCAGACACCCTTCTCTCAGCAATATTTTATTGTTTTCAGGGGACAGATCTTTTGGAGTTTTATCAAATTTATTCTTAAGTATTTAATATTTCTGATCCTAATTTAAAAGGTGTTTTTCACAAGAAAAATAATTACGATTTCAGTGGTTTGTTATAAGTATATAGAAATGCAACATCCATTCTTAGTCAAATAAGAAACAAAAAAAAAAAACCCCAAACCCTTAGCAAACTAAAAATAAAAATGTCCTCACTCTGATAAAAGGCATCTACAAAAAAGGTAAAACTGATATTGTATACAATGGTAAAAGACTAAATCTTTCTCCCAAAGATCCAGAACAGTAGGCATGTCTCTTCTCATCACTTCTATTCAACATTGTACTATATGTTGTACTATATTAAGATAGCGCAATTTAAAAAAAAAAGTCATCTAGACTGTAAAGGAGGTAAAACTGTATTTATAGACAATGTTCTCAGTGTAGTTCAGTGGAATTAAATCAGAGGCGGGGAGGAACCATGATAGACTATGGATTCTGAGAAACAAACTGAGGGTTTTAGAGAGGAGGTAGTGGGAGGATGGGTTAGTCCAGTGATGGGTATTAAGGAAGGCACGGATTGCATGGGCCACTGAGTGTTATACGTAAACAATGAATCATGGAACACTATATCAAAAACTAATGCTATACTGTATGGTGATTAACATAATAAAATAAAATAAAACTTACCTGGGTGGCTCAGTGGGTTAAGCCGCTGCCTTCGGCTCAGGTCATGATCTCAGGGTCCTGCGATCGAGTCCCGCATCGGGCTCTCTGCTCAGCAGGGAGCCTTCTTCCCTCTCTCTCTCTGCCTGCCTCTCCATCTACTTGTGATTTCTCTCTGTCAAATAAATACATAAAATCTTTAAAAAAAATAAAACAAAACTTACTAGGAGTAATAGATGAATTTAGCAAAATTGAAGAATACAAACTCAATTCCATATATTGGTTTCCATTTTGTTCTCCAACAATATTTGTGGAGGAAACTTGTAAGATTTTCTTTTGCTCGATATGTAGTTGCTTTGGGGGGTCCTTACATTCCTTGAGAGCCCCTGATGGGGGACAGAAGGCCTAAAGTTCAAGTGACTATGGGAACTGGGGGGCTGGAGTGGGAAGGGGAAAGTCTGGCAGGATGAACCGAAAAATGGAGGAGATCAGGGCTTAGAAGGGGACATAGGAAAGGATTCAAGGGAGCTGAAGGGAAGATCGGAAGTGGCAAAAGAAGGGAGGAGGAATGGAAGTGATGGGAAGGGAGAGGTCGTAGTTGAGTTAGACTAGAGGAGCCACCAAAGTTCCAAATTCTCTGAGTGAAACCATGGCAACAAGAAATATAGGGGACAGAAGTAGCACGGTAGTGGTGAAACATACAGTTGGGAGGGATTTAGAAAGGCGAGGTTCAGCTGATTGAGAAGTTCCTGTAGAAAAAGCAGGATCAAACAGAACAAAGAGGCACAAAGAGCCAGGAAAAAATTTCTAGCCCCAGCATCAGGGAGTGAATCCCCAGTAGAAAGAAAGAGTTGGGAAGGACTTCCAGCCCAGCAGTTAAGGCAGAGCACCTGTGCTGGAAACAAGGACCCGGGGAAGAAAGCCAAGTCAGAAGGGACCTTTCAAACAAGGAAGCCTGAGACTAGCCCGGCCTCAGACAGTACATTCAGAATCCTAAGAATCTAAATCTGTCCTTACCATGATTCAGCAGACTGTCGTCAGGGGTCCTGGCTGAGAAGCTGTACTCACTGATGGGTCCTCAATCAGTGAGTCATGAGTGAAGACAAAGGCTTCAAAAATGTGCACTTAGGGTCCTGGGAGAGAGGCTCAGTGGTCCAATGGGGAATCTGATCCCGAGTCATGGTCCCATCACTGTTAAAGAAGAAATTATTCTGCCGTTGTTGTTAATGGTAAGGATGATTTATTCAGGACTATTGTCAGAAGTGTCAAGACTATTACAATAGGAGACTTAGATGGGCCCAACTCTGAACACACAGCTGGAGATTTATAGCCAAGGAACTGAATGGGGGTTTGAGGGGTTGGTAGATAGAAAATTACTAAAAGGAGACACCAAGGGTAGGGGGGATTCTTGCTAACTTGACTTAGGGTTTTGCTGAAGGCAGGCCAGGGTGGTCAGATATCAAGGGTGGGGGAAATCTCAGTACGGTGACTAGCAGAATTCTTGCTATAAATGGTCTAGGGAGGCCAGAGACAGGGCCCAGTGATGAGGCCCAGCCAGAATGCAGGCTCAGAGGGGCCTGGCTAAAGAGTAGTCAAGAAGAGCGTCTTTGCCTAAGGTGCCCCTCGCCCGAGTGTGTTATTTATGATGGTGTTTTGGCTGGTGTTGACTGGCTGATATTCTAGTACTTTCCTGGCAAATCAAAAACATCAGGTCACATTAAGAATTATGGAAAGAAAAGGTTGGAATCCAGGCTAAACATCACTTCTGTGGCCTACCTGCACGGAGAAGCCTGGTAAGGAGCCAACTCTCAGCCTGGTTACCATCACCTTCTAAATAGGGTTGGTCATAGGAACAGGAGTGAGGAAACAGGACTGTTTGTGTCTGGGCAGATTCTGCCCAAGACTCCAGACCACGGCAAGAGGAAAGATAGGGTTCTCTGAAGTCTAGAGCTCAAACTTGTAAGCCCCGTCCCTGTCTGGGTTCTGAGTAAAAACAATAAACTGCCCCAAAACAAATGCTACAATGTCTGCAAGGAACTTCCAAGACCGTGTACCAGCGAGGCATCAGTCTCTGGGCTTTTAATCAACACTGCATGTGTGGTAATGTTGAAGGACTCTATTCAGGGATGAATACACACTTCAGGGAAGGGTTGTTGGAATCCGAAAGGTCATCAGGACACTCTTGTTCTAGAGGCTGTTCTAAGCGTGCCCCCTCTCAATCAATTCCTATCAGAACCAACGGCTTTGTTATTTAGCATGATGGATCGTAGAGGCAGTGCTCATCGGTGGCATTGAAGGTGTTCAAAATACATAAGGTGGTTGAAAATACTCTATTGGACACTCCCCACATTACTTAAACAGGGTGTGATGCTCTAGAAAGCCTAGCTCAGAGCTCACGCTGTCCCCACCTTGGGGTTTGAAACAGACCTATATCCAGAACTCACAGGAAGTTTCTCGCACCTGACTGACTAGACGCTGGGCTAAATCTTGCTGTTAGAATGCTGTCACATCTGCCTTCAGTGAGTGTGTTATGCAAGGAATTTGTCAGCGAGCCAGTAGGACAGAGAACTGTACTTCATTGAGTTTACAGAACTGGTTGTACAACTTTTTTGTGCCTGCTGGCTTCCAAATGTTTATTTTATGGCCGAATTCAGCCCGAGACTTGCTTTCATTGTAACAAAGCACCTGGTAATGAAGTTGAGAGAACTAGAGCCCTCCCCTACTTCCAGGACAGGCACACAGGCCCATGTATGAATGTCTGTGTCCCTCCGTTTTAACAAGGTCCCCAAAGCTCTGGGGCTCGAATCAAGCCCGCATGTATTGTTAGGGACCTTGGCTGGAGCAGGTGTTTTTCTATTTCTATGACCCTGCATAATGGCTCTTCGCCATTAAACCCTTTTATAGGAAACCACCTCAGCTCATTTATTAGAAGGACTCATAAAACTAACTAAATGGTACTGAGCTAGGGGGTGAGTGAAAAGAGCACAGGGCTGCCTCCAGGAACCTTTTTTTTTTTTTTTCTTTAAATGCCTGTGTTCCTGTTTATATGTTATTCTGTATGGATGAATCAGTTTCGGCTTTTTGAATGATACTAAAGACCAGGCCGATGTCCTGCCGCCAGCAAAAGTCCCCTAAAGGCTGCAATTTTTCCCCTCTGGCCTGAGTCCAGTGTTCTCTTTACATAATTTCAAAAGGCACAGAAAACCTCCCCCACTCCAACTTATTTTTACACCGAGTTAGTTAGTTTGTTTGTCCTTTTCATATTTGCAGATACCGCCGCCCAGGCTGCGGTGCTTCTTTCTTTGCTCTCAATATCTCATCGTGGTTGCACGCATAGACCAGTGTGTGCCTAGGTGTTTGTGTTGTTCAGCTTTTGTTTTGCCAAGTAAGAAAATGCTTACTTCTGGCCGTTCAGTACGCTGTGAAATTCCTTTTTGGGAGCCCCGCAAATAAAATAAATAAGACCATCAGGAGTCTTTCGAGTTATTAAAATTCCAGACTCTCTAAAAACGGTATTTCCTGTCGAATCTTAATGAAATGATCAATTGAGAGCCAAATCCTGATTGCGGGATGAGCTCTTTTGGACATTATGTGCATGGGGATTAGAACTGCCAAGTCACGTCTCCATTACCTCGTCCATGGGAAACTCCCATCTTTCTGAGACGCATTTATAAATACCACCTAAATATGTATATATAATGTGTGAGCATACGCACCCCACGAAAGGGCAGAGAAAGCTGACAGTTCCATGTCACTGCAAGGAAAAGTCATGCCATCAGTTGAACTTTCTTTCACTCTTGGCCTTGAACTTGGCTTTGTGGCCACTCTGAGAACAAAACCAGCATGAACATACGGTCACACAAAATTCTCCCGTGTTGAATGATTCCACAGAGATGTTACTGGACAACAAAATTTTCAGAAAGGGGCTTTGCCCTTGGTTAGGGGCAAAAACAATTTTTTTTTTTTGCCTTAGAAAGGCAGGTACTTCTTTAAAAGCCAGCCGATGGGAAAGAGGGAAGGGAGAGGGCTGTCTGATGGGAATTTATGCCAATGGAATGCAGACGAGTTGTACTTATAAGGCCTTGTGCTTGTTTAGCTGGGAGCGGTGCTGTTCAGGAAAGCCAAGGAGATTGTGTTTTTTTGGACACACCAAAATATAGTGATCATTCTCTCATTAAAACGCGTAGTATTTATCATTAGGTTCGAGGTAGTAGAATGATTTTCTGGAGTTTTTAATCAAAACTCTGGATGAGAGGATCCTTTTCTAGTTCCTTAACCATTCTGAGCCTGGAACTTTCTTTAGTAGAATGCAGATTAGTATCTCTCCCCTGTCTGGGCAGCTTAACCAGAGAGGTAACTGAAAGTTCCTATGCCAGTAGCTGGAACATACCGATCCTCAATAAAGTTTAGTGCTCTCAGTCTTGTCTTAAAATCAGCAATGTTGGGGCGCCAGGTGGTTCAGTGGGTTAAGCCTCTGCCTTTGGCTCAGGTCATGGTCTCAGGGTCCTGGGATCGAGCCCCACATCGGGCTCTCTGCTCAGCGGGGAGCCTGCTTCCCCCTCTCTCTCTGCCTGCTGCTCTGCCTCCTTGTGATCTCTGTCTGTCAAATAAAATCTTTTAAAAAATTCAATAATGTTAAGTTCTCTGTGTATAGCCTTAGTTCATTTTTTAAAAAGATTTTTATTTATTTGTCAGAGAGAGAGAGAGAGAGTACGCACAAGCAGGGGGAGCAGCAGACAGAGGGAGAAGTAGGCTCCCTGCTGAGTAAGGAGGTCAGTGCGGGACTTGATTCCAAGCGGTCTGGAATCACGACCTCCCTGAAGGCAGATGCTTAACTGGCTGAGCCACCCAGGCGTCCTTAGCCTTAGTTCATTTTTATGTTTGACTCTCAGCTGTAACATCTTTGAGGGTAGGGGCCTTATCATTCTCCCCGCAAAATTAATAGCAGTAAACATAAAGAATTGATGTGTATTAAATTTTTATCACATGAATTACACCAACTTCCTCTTACCTCTGGAGCTAGCCTGGAGGTTACCCTTATGACTCTTTGGTGAAGAAAATCCCTCAGTTGGGATTTTCTCAGAATGGGAGAAGGGGAGAGCTGAGCTCCAGTTAGGCACTTAGGGAGTAACAGAGAATCCCCCTCTCCATACTTAAGTTTGTAGACTCTTTTTGTGTGTGCTCTTAGGATAGAAATCAGAGTCCGAATGGCGTTTTGTTCAGCACCAAATCAAAACACAGGCTGTCTCTCTGCTTTCACCTGTTTAACACACCAGCCCCTGTGCGGGAAAAGAGCCGAAAAGGAACGCACATCCTTCAGGCTTCCAAGGCCCCTTCTGTGTTCATCGGGGAACTGGAGTTTAGAGAATCCCGACCCCTCCTTAGGCACTGGCTGGACCAACGAACAGTGTATCACACACTCTCTGAGGTCTACATGGTTGAACTTGGGTCTGACAAAACCTCTTCTCTGATGGGCTCACCTAGCATTATCTTACGATCAGGACAGCAAGCAGTAGCCGCTCTAGATCACTCACACCAGGGGTATCCACGTTCCTTTGCCTCGACCAAACGGTCTCCCTGAGTGTTGTAGTAACTAGATTTATTCGGGATCAGAGAGGCATGGGTTTTCTATCTTCCTTTCTTAAATATAACTTCCTTTACCAAAAATGAGGTTGGGCAAGTATTTAGAAGTTTAAATACTTGAACAGGGCCTCGGAGTCAGGGGGCTCCCAATATCTGACATTCTTGCAGTTTTTCCAGAATCCATCTCCTTTCTCCATTTACTCTGTCGTCCCATTAAAACATAATTCTCAGGGCACCTGTCTGGCTCAGTCCGAAGAGCATGTGACTCTTGATCTTGGGGCCATGGGTTTGAGCGCCATGTTGCGTGCAGCGCTACTTAAATAAATAAACTTAAAAACATAACACATAATTCTCTGTTGACTCCACTGTCTTTGCTTGAAGCCACCTAGCCTAGAGGGTTGGGTAAACAATATTTTGTTGGGTAAACAATTTTTGATTTCATGACTATCAACCATTCATCTAGCCATTATTCAATGGCTCCAGCTTTTCTGCGTTCCTACTGCATACCACTAACTGAATTTTATAGATGAGCAAAAAGGAAGCTCAATATATAATTCAACAGATCTAATTTCAACATCCAACAAAAATAAACTGGCTACACTCCACCCATAATTACGGATCATTTTACTCTTAAATACGTCTCCATCTATTCTACCCAATTAGTTGTCAGTGTTACCCTCCTAAATATCTTTGTCTTTATGTTTTCTGGGTCAATATACCATCAATTCAAGAGAGGAATAGGTTTAAGATTGGAGATTGGGAATATCAGTTCAGAGTGGCCTTAATCAAGCCTTAATCGCAAGGTCTCCTATATTTTGAATAAGACTGTAGGGAAGATAAACTTTTTCTCTCTATCCTCCTATACTCATTAGCTGGAGGACTAGTGAATTAAGTTGGCAAAAGGCAGATTAACAAGAAAAAAATCCCCAGAATTGATTATGTAAGGATGCACCCGAGTTCACAAAGAAATGTGACCCCAGGAGGCAGTGTTAGTATTGGGGGCATATATATATATGTACACCATTTTAGGCTAGACAAAGGAAAAGGGTTTGGGGGCTTTTGTTGGTAACTGATGGGAAATTAAGGGAAGGAAAAGTAAATAGAGCTGTTTAGTAAGGCTTGTTATGCAGGTTAAGAATCATCTCAGGTGCTAAGAGTCCTCTGGGTTTGTCCTCTTCCTGATCAGAGGGATCCACCTTTATAAATGGAAATTTACACCCCTGCTTTTAGACAGGGAGGGGTCAAGAAATAATTGCCTTTAGCTCAAAATAATCCTTATGCTAAGGTGGCATATTTTGGGGCGGTGTGCTGGGTTTTCTTCAGATCTGAGAGAGCGAGTGTGTAGCACTACGGTTTGGTACTGGTACACAGCACCTCCATTGTTACTTCTCTCTCCTGCAAGGGTATAAGCTCCTTAAGGGGAGGAGAAATGGTTTCTTTAGTTTCAGGTTTGTAGTGCTCCCTCTTCAAAACTACTCTTTGTTCAGCAGCCATGATACATCCTGTGCTTCGTATACGTTCTCTCCAGCCCCCTTCAAGGTAATATAAAAATCTCCATTTTGTAGATGAAGAAATTCAGGCTCGGGTTAACCGACTTGCTGAAATTACTCAGCACGCACAGCAGAAGACCTGGGGCTTGTTCTCCAGATCTGTGTACGAGTCAGGATTCTCCAGAGAAGCAGAACGGAAAGGATGTGTGTGTATATATAGAAAGAAATGTATCCGAAGGAATTAACCTCACGGATTAAGGAGGCTGGCGAGCTCCCACCTGCACGGTGAGCCTGAAGGAGCCACCACTTGAAGTTCAAGTTCAAGTCTGCAGCAGAATTCCCTCTTGCTTGTGGGACAGTTCAGCATTTGTTCCTGTCAGGCCTTCAGTTTTTTTTGGAGGAGGCCGGCTCACATTATGGAGGGCAATCTACTTGACTCCAAGTCAAAAATGTTAATCACATCCAAAAACACCCTCACAGAAACATCCGGAATAAAGTCCGATGCCTAAAAGTAACTACCACCATCTGTTAACAGCCCATTTCACATTCACTTCTTTCTTATCATACTAGGTTCTCCTCCACATGGGTTAACGGGGGGAACCTGGAGTCAGGTTCAAGCCATGCACACTAATCTTGGGTAAAAGCTTCCCGTCTCATGTGAAATGGATAATCGGCGCTATTTCAAAGGTCTTTGTTTACAAAGAAAATCTTTAAGGGATTTTCTGCCTCCTGAAATTTAAAAAGCAAATCTGATACGAGTGGTTATAAGGAACACAGACATTCTCTAAGCATCCTAGCTATGGAGTCAGCTTGAGGGACCTCCGGGCGAGTTTTAGAAAACTGTCTAATACAAGGAAGTAAACGAAATCAGAAAAGAGGCTATTGTTGTTATATTTAAGCAAAGCCATTTTATTCTTACTTTCTGAAATAAAAGAAAAGGAGAGTAAAAATAGGCTGATCGCGGGTAGGCTAGGAATCGATACCATGTGTAGTGAAGTCTCCCTAAAGTTGCAGTTATATTTTGGCTTATTTAATTTTTTAAAGAGATGATTATTTATTTATTTATTTATTTGAGAGAGAGAGAGAAAGAGAGAAAGAGCACATTGGGGAGGGAGAGGGAGAGAGAGTCTCAAGCAGACTCCGTTCTAAGCGTGGAGCCTGACGTGGGGCTCAATCTCACAACGCCGAGATCATGACCTGAGCGGAAACCAAGAGTCGGTCACTTGACCAACTATGGCACCCAGTTGCCCCTCCCAGCTTACTTTAAATAGCAATTTTGCTTTCAAGATAATGTAAAATTTTAGATAAAACCAAAAATGAAGGCTTCAATCAAACTCATTCCCCAGGCTGTGAGACTAGAAACTGAGAGTAAGATCAGCAGGAACCATCAGGGAGGGGATGTCCGACTAAAAGAGGAAGTTTGTAAGTGGTCAGTGATAGAAGAGGAGAACGTGGTCTGGTCTTGTCTTTCAGCCAAAGGGCCCTAGGTGGAATTTGACGTCCCAAAGCATCTGACATCTTACTTAATTTTATTTTTGTATTTTTTTTATTATGCTATTGTGTTATAATACACATTAACAAAATTTGTTGTTTACCAGTGTTCATTTTGACCGCTGTTAAGTCTACAATACAGTGGCATTAAGTACATTCACAAGGTTGTACAACCATCACCACTATTTCTAAGGCTCTTTGGTCAGCATTTCAAAGTCTGTACCTATAAAAAGGTGACCCCTCCTTCTTACCCCCTTCAACCCCTGGTAATCTCTGATCTGATCTATTTTCAGGTCTATTCCAGGTCCCTATTCCAGGTCCCTCATGTGTGTGGAATCATGCAGTTTTTGTCCTTTTGTGACTGGCTTCTTTCACTTGGCATCAGGTTTTCAAGGTTCCTCTATGTGGTTCCATGTGTCAGAATGCTATTCCTTTTTTAGGGCTGAATAATATTCCATACATGCGTCCAGACCACATCTTGTTTATGCATCATTTCTCAATCCGATTTATTATTTAAGAAAATTTTCATTGAGAATGAAAAGGACATTTTCTCAAAGGATGACGAAAAGTCCTTCCTTTTTGTTGAAGATGATGTGGGAGGCAGGTACCAAGGTGAGGCTGGTCACTCAAATGAGATGGCATTCCTCTGACTGGCCCGAGAACCTAATAAAAATCATTCTCTACACCATATTTCCAGATTGAGTTAATTTCCCAGGTGACGAGGGCTTCACGTTTCCCCCTAGATCCCAAGGAAAGCACAATCTTCATGTCCTAAATTTTATGTAGTCAGAAAATGTTCATCTGATGAAATTTTTACAGCTGATTATATTTTTAGGGGCCATGAATTCTTTTTAAATAAAACCTCTACACAAATGATGATTTATTCTTTAAAAATCAGGTAAAACTATTTGACGCTTTAAAGCACCAATGCAGAGAATTTATTCTAGAACAAAATGTGTTCTAGTTCCAAGACACATATTCTTACAGATCTCTGAAAGCCTGATGACATGAACTGTGTTTTCCCTCTGATTCTGTTGTATCTTTCACTACAGACTACAGCAGCCCACTTCATCGTTCATTCATTAACAAACCTGGCAGAATTAATTATTAATCAATCAATAATTGTAATTATTTTAATAAGATTATTTCGAGCAATTCTTAAGTAACTAGTAATATAATTAAAATTAATTAAAATATTTCTCTGTATAATTAGAGTGTATGTAATTATTTAGTAATTAACAATGAATTAAAAATAATTAATTTTTGCCATATTTATTCATGATCCTCTAAAAGGCCTCTCACCAGATATTACTGATTTGCCAGCTGATCTCATTCTCTCAGCATCCCAAGAAACTCGCCTTTTAACCCTGGAAATATTGATCTTGAGACTTGAGAGCCATGCGGCAGACACACAGAATGAATGTCTCACTAGGATGCGTATGCAAGTCCTCTCACAACAGACTTCTGTGCATTCTCAGTGCTAGTTACTAACTAACTTCATATGAGAATTTCCAAGGGAGTTGTTTACCAGTGTTCAGTCATTGGAACCTCAAACTGGGCTAGGAGAGCAGATAGGTGAGGAAAGTGAGCTGTAGAGAATTAAGCTGCAGAGAAGGAACCGAAACTCCAATCTCCATCCCATAAATCCTGCCCATGTCTTTCTGTTCTAACGAGTCCACTTATCACACGCTGGAGAGTGTGTGTGATGGCTTCGAGAAGGAGGAGGGCACAGGGCTTTCCTTGCTTAGCTGCATTAGTGGATGGAAGTTCTTCAGGGCTAAGAAGCCCATAGCTGATTGAGCCCTCCGTTCACATGAAAGCTTGGATAGCACCAACCCCCCAACGGGGGTGGTGCGCAGAATTATATTTCTAATGGAACTGTGAGGGTCCCACATCAGGTACAGGAGTGTCTAGGACAAGTGGCTCGGCTCTGTCACTGGAGGAGATTATCTTGGTTTAGTTTGAAAATTAAAACTGATGGTATGGTCCATCTGGGCCCGTGTGGTCCAGATGGTTTGACATGGAGGGACTTTCCCACTGTGAGTTACTACGAACTGGCTTGTCTTCAAAATTCAGAAAGCGGGCCTCTGGCAGGTAAGAGAAAAAAATCCTGGGGTTTTTCTGAGCCTAACTTCTTGGGTCTGAAATTTGAGGAACTGAGAAATGCTTTAAAGGATTCTTTAGGTGGTCGGAGCTCAGTATGACCCCAGTGTGTGGAAGGCAGTTTGCCAATCATATGCTGAAGATCGAGTGGCGTATTTTCTAAGTCAGGACATTCAGAACTTTCTGTGCATTCAAGAGAGTTTCTGTCCCATTCCATGATGAGCACTTCAGTTAAGTGGTTCCATGTTGTGTTAGCTGTGTAGAGTGGGGAGGTAGGGTGAGTGGGGAGGTAGGGGAGGGGGGCAATGGGAGGGAGGGTATTAGCGAAAGTGTCGTACGCCTACCCTTGGGGCAGGTGCTTCTCCCTACAGCCCGGGCTTGAGGTCAGTAAAACTCCAGGGAGGTGGCCCAGCCTACCTGCTCTTCTCAGTCTGGGCTGGAGAAGACATGGGACTACCTCTTGGTAGTCCGACTAATATTTCAAGGTCCAGCAAGAGAAACACACTGTGCATCTAAGTAAACAGAAGTTAAATACATCTTCGTTCATGGTCTCTTTCATGCCCAGAGTAGGCCAGATGTTCTAGTGTTATGGGAGCCCTCCCCTCTCCACTACCTTTGGTTATCTGGGTCTGAAGTTTTAGTGCTCGTCATCACGCGCCACCCCGCAGTGTATTCAAACACCAGCATACAAGACAGGAGGTTAACAGGGGCTAATTATTAAGTCTTTTGGGATTTTGTTTTTGTTTTTTTAAATAACCTTATGGGAAAGATTCTGGAAAACTGACCCCTGAAAAATCATGAGCAGGCATTTCCTGAAAGAGATGAAACTTAAGTGTGCCTTTGGGGCAGACTGTTCCCATTGAACTGGACCCTCGCCATTAACCTGAGGAAACACTGTGTGCTGTGCTGGGGCCCTGTCGTTGTCCCCTTTTCTGGCGGCACTGACAGACAACGGCACGAACAGGGCACAAAGCATTCCTGGCTCCATGTGGACTTGCAGCGAGATGCATTGAAACCCTGCAGTGCAGTTTGGGCTGTAAGTGGCTGTTCTTCTTACTGTGCGGTTGTGGATGCTCTGAGCTGTTGCTTTTAGCAGCCTAGTGTAGGAAGAACAAGCAGAGAGGACTGTCCCTCTGTGCTGGGGGACTGGATGTCACCAGAATGGGCCTCGTTTGGCCCAGCACTCCCCAGATTGGATCTCTGGGGTCCACTGAGTAAGCAGGACCCCACCAACTCCAAGGTCTGCGGGGCCTTGCAGGGGCAAAGAATAGAAACAGTTCAGAGACCAGGTGGGATTCTGGCAAGTGGGAGAACAGGGCTCCATTGGGAGGGAAGAGCTGCTTTTGAGTCGGCGCAGGTTGCTGACACACAGAGACATGGGCTGAGTGTCGTCCTGTCTTCTTATTCAAGAGGAGACGGAAATTTTGTTTTTTAATGTGAAATATCTCAACTGGAATATTGATAGCAATTCAGTTTTGTTTTTAAACTGCTTTGCAAGTTAATGACATTGAAGTTGAGAGTCTTTTATCTCAACACTCTAGTGTCATCCGTTGTTTATATATGTGTCCCGGACAACAGCCATAAAATTGACCTGCGGGGTCACAACTCTCCCTCTCCCTTTTTATTCAGTTTCCCAGGATGTGGAATACACAGCTCGCTGGATTCTCCCGAATATTCTATGAGGTGGGCGGGGGAGACACTTCAATAGTTTCTGCAGCAAAGCAGACTCCCCAGGCCTGATGTGTGGCCGGGGGTGGCACTGCCTTGGTTCTTCTTGCCTTCAGTCCTATGAGGTGCCCCTCTGGGCCTGGGACAAAGCCTCCCATTGCTGTCATGCAAGTTATGCTAGAGTGACATGGGACCCGTGCTGTCCATTGCATCAGTAATAACAATGCTCAAAAGTCTACAAGAGGAAGCGAAAGGAAAGCCCATCAGAACCCATTGGTAACAGCAGGGGAATTCCGAGTACTTCGGGTCTGCCCACACACGCTGGTGGCCGCCCAGCTCCGCCAAGATCCTGCGGGGCCTCCGAAGCGCCAACAGGAGAAGGACCCACGGAGGCATGCATGGGCTGCCTTAATGTGCTCATGCTGATGTCAGCAACAGCCCCTATCGCAATCCAAGGGTCAGCACAGGAGTCCTCTGGCATTTGGGGTCCACAGGGCAGAAGGAGTACCGTGAACACCCAGGGTGCTGAGGCTGCATCCAGCTGGCTGGCTTCCAGGGGCCCAGGGCCAGGCTGGAACAGTGCTGGACGATGCCGAAGGGCCAGGATGGGTGCGGACGTGCCTGGGGCTCTAGCGGGTCCTGGCAGGAGGCTCTGCTCCCCTGCTTGCAGAGTGAGTTCTGTTAGTCCGCTTTCCTTCCTATCACAAGCACGGCGTTCAGGGCAACCACATGTCCTCTGAGAGGTGACAATGACACCAGGACGACAGGACCAAAATACATTTGACTTTGATCAGATCCCATATGTGTGTCATGCGGTGAAGGGAATGGCCTGGGCTTCGGAGCCCCTCCTCTGCCTCCTGTCCCGCGCCAGGGAATGGTTTGTCTGGGGCACCTTATTCTTTCAGGATCCCGTGTGCCCTCTGATTCTCCCTCGTGGTCTTTAGAGCCTGGTGCAATTTTGCTTTAATATACCAGAGAAATATGAATGGGAACAGAAACACAACACAGATGTCCACAGCTTCTTCCCCAATGTCACAGAGCTACGTGCTTCGAGCTAGCGGTTTTGCAGAATGATGAAAAACATGTGGTTTTATCCCAACTTCCAAGAATTAGAGGCAGATTCTAGGAGGGTGGGGATTGTCTGGACTTAAAAATAGTAGTAAAACACATCTGCAGAGGACGTATTACTGCCCATTAAAAGGACAAACCAGGGTGGGGTTGTGCGTCTACCTTCCCAGCCTTCTCGGGCCAGGATGGGCACTGGGGGTGTGGTCTCTCCTTGAGGCTGAGGGATGATAAAGACAGATCTCCTCCAATTTCTAATGTCCACAAAGACTGGTGAACCTCCTAGTGGTGAGTCATACCCCCCGCCCCGTAATCTATCTTCACTTTGCCAGAAAGAAATTTCTAGAACTCATGCCTGACCATGCATGTCACTCCCTTCTTTAAAGTCACTCTTGGGGGGTGCCTGGGTGGCTCAGTGGCTTAAAGCCTCTGCCTTCGGCTCAGGTCATGATCCCAGGGTCCTGGGATCAACCCCATGTCGGGATCTCTGCTCAGCAGGGAGCCTGCTTCCTCCTTTCTCTGCCAGCTTCTCTGCCTATTTGTCATCTCTGTCTGTCAAATAAGTAAATGAAAAAAATAAAATAAAGTTACTCTTGGGTTCTCAGACTCAGGAGGTCACACAAGACCCCTCACGATCAGGCTCCACGTTACCTCACATGTCCACAAACAGTCCGTGTTCTCTCTTGTTGTTAGGTTTTGCTCTGTTTGCTCCAATTCTCTTGCTCCACTTGACTAACCCTTACTTCAAGACTCGGGAGTCTACAGGAGATTTCTGGGATGGCTGCCCAGCACTGCCCACCCTCTCTGAGTGACGGGCTCGGCACTCACCGCGGTCTGCCTGCCCGTGTCTCTGACCTGGCATTCAGCACGTACTTTGAATGGTCTCTTCTTTGTGTTTTCAGTCACATCACAAGAGCTTCAAGAACAGGAACCACAGTTCCTCTTTGTTCTCCAGGGTACAAATTTTACTATCAGTAAATAAGTATTGAGCTCTTATCAATGAGTCTTAGTTGCTGTGCTAAACTCTACAGCTGCAGCGCCTACCACCACCCCCCCGCCAAAAAAAGTGGAAATAGAGGCTTGCTGGCCACCTGTATTAGTTTCCGAGAGTTGCCATGCCACAGTTCCACAAACCGCGTGGATTCAACAACAGAAATTTATCATCTCACAGGTGTTGGCGGAGAGTGGCATGACCCGCATCCACCTTCTAGAAGCTCACAGTCTTATAGGAAAAACGGATCTGCCCACCCCCTGGGCAGTAGTCCTGAATAGTAATGGCCATGCTATAACCATGACTGGGGTGCAGAGGAAGCATCCAAGCCAGAGGAACTCCTGTCCTCAGGGAAGGGGTTCGCGAAAAAGGAGCAAGAGTGAGGGGGGGCGGCTGGTCAGGAAGCGCTGCTGACTGGATTTGGCTCAAGTCCTTCTGCCTGGAGCACAGAGCCCCCCCCCCCAACCCCCCCGGAAGCTGCTTCCAGTCTTTGCACAAAGGAGTTAGGAGGCTGTGTCCACGCCTACACTGGGTACATTCTTGGGCATTGTTTTGGTGGAGACGTGGCACCTTGTTTTTGTTGTTGGTCCTGGGGAGGGGGTGTGGAAGTGGACTGAGCAAATGTGCTTAAGATAATAGTCACAAAAGCAGCCAGGATTCTCTCTTGTGGGCCTAGCGGAGGAATGGAAACCTGGAGAGGCCTGTGTTCCCAGACGCTAGGTTGCAGAGTAAACACGGGAATGGAAATAACGTGTGGGGTATATGAGGAAGGGAGACGGTGGCTGGAGGAGATCAAGGGGAAGCGGGGTTGGGACTGACCGCCCGAGGGAGTGCACACCGCCCTGAGGAGCCCAGGAAGGTCACCCACCAAGGAAGGGGGGGTGTGTGTGACTAAGGGACACAAGAGGGGGGCCCAGGGCAGAAGGCTTTGTTGATTGCATAACCCTGAGAGTGAAGAGATGCTTCTTTGTGGCATGGGGGCGGGGGCGGGAGCATTTGCTTTTCCAGTCACCTGTTGGGCTTGGGAACCAGCTGAAGGATGACCGGGAGGGCTGACTCCCGTAGGTGGGGAGGAACCCTATTCAAAGCTTTTTTTTTTTTTTTTTACCTATTGTTTCCCTAAGCCTCATATCAGCCCTGTGCCATAGGTGGGGCAGGGATTATTGACTCTGCGGCAGGTGAGAAAACAGAGAGGCTAGGCCGGGGGCCAAGGACACCAGGGAGAACAGAGCTGCTCCTACACCCAGACTGACCCCTCCTTGACCTCTCCTGGGGTCGGGGGTGGGCGGGGCCCCCTCACTCCTATTCCAGCCATGGTCAAGGAGATGGAGCGCCTCGTCTTTCTGCAAACCATGGAAAACACGATTGATTAAACTGGCAAGTTACTTTCAATGATACCCTGGGAAAACAGAATACAGAGAGCAGCCAAGTGAAATGCGCAGATGTACCCAAGGGAGGGCTTAGACGCAGCGGAACAGATGTACACGGACAGTGTGTCTGGGTCCTAAGAAGGCAGTGCTGAGTGGGAAGGGTAAGAGGTAGCAAGAGATACAGGACACAACCTGGTTCCGGTAAATTAAAAATACATGCATAAAACCACAATTTTTTTTTTTCAAATTGGCACAAATAAAAATTCATCATTAAACACATTCCAATGGTTATCTATGGGGAGGTGAGCAGGTAAAAGCGAATAACTAAATAGCCAAAGGAAAGGCCCTGCACAGACCAATACTGACAATGGGTCATGAATTCCATGTCCTCAACCTCTGTAGCCAGAGATAAAACAAAACCCAAAACAAATAAAATCAAGATGATACCCCCCGCCCTGAAATACCACAGAACCATGAACTTAAGCTTTGTTGACCATGGGTGGCAAGGCAAAGCAGGCAAACTTGGTGCTTTTCCTTTTGTGTATTCACTTTAGAGAAAAACCGTTCCCTGTGTTTCCTCGATGAAACAACTTATAACATCCATCCATCCCAAACATTTATCAAGTGCTTTTAAACGTAAGATCCTCTGCCTGGCACTGGAAGGGGCCAAGAGGTAAAGAAATCCTCTTCTCCCTGAAGAAGTTTTTATTTTAACTTATTTTTTTTTCAAGATTTTATTTATCTATTTGACAGAGATCATAAGTAGGCAGAGAGGCAGACAAAGAGAGAGAGAGGGGGAAGCAGGCTCCCCACTGAGCAGAAAGTCTGATGTAGAGCTTGATCCCAGGACTCTTGAGATCATGACCTGAGCTGAAGGCAGAGGCTCAACCCAATGAGCCACCCAGGCACCCAAAAGTATTCTATTTTTATCCCCTACATCAGGAGGTGGCACATTTTTTTCCTATGAAAAGCCAGATAGTAAATACTTGAGGCTTGGGGCCACAAGTCTCTGTCTTGACTACTCAACTCTTGTTCTTGACTGCAACCAAATTGGCGGGACTGTGGCCAGTACAATCCAATCCCGTTCCTTTAGGGCAGTCCTTTCTCCAACCTGGCCCAGTTTCTTCACTGGCATGTTCTCATCAGTGTTCCAGCAAAGTCTTCAGTGTGAGCCTCTGCAGATCTCTGGGGAGCTCCCTCTGCCACTGTCCCTCTCTGTGCTCTGCCCTGCGGGCACTAATTTCCTGGGCCCCAGAATCCCATGGCCCTGCCCCACACAGGAACACTGCTGAGCTCAGAATGCATGTATGTATTTAATACATGAGATAGAATGTATTAAATCAACTCTTTAGGACTAGAGACTCAGCCTTTCTTCAAGCCAAGGACAATTTCCCTCTTTTTTAATCGTTTGGTACCTCTTCTCCACGGACACTGTTTCCTTGGACTAGAAATCCTAACAGAGGCCCACAATCCCTCACCGAAAGTACCTTTGCTTTTTTTTTTTGCTTTGTGTGTATATGTCTTTTATTCTTAAAAAATTTTTCTTAAGATTTTATTTACTTATTTGACAGAGAAAGAGAGATCACAGGTAGGCAGAGAGGCAGGCAGAGAGAGGGGGAAGCAGGCTCCCTGCTGAGCAGAGAGCCCAATGCGGGGCTCGATCCCAGAACCCTGGGACCATGACCCAAGCCGAAGGCAGAGGCTTTAACCCACTGAGCCACCTAGGTGCCCCTGTGTATATCTTTTAAAAAATAAATTTCAAGCAAACACATTTACTGGAAGAGCATAACCTGAACTGCAGTGAGACTGTTTTCAGTCATTAAAAAGCACTAGTGTGACTATTCCACATATTTTGCTGCTGAAGAGGTTTGATTTCTGAGTGCTTCCCATATCCTCCTGGGGATGTTATAGAGTACATACTCTAATGATATAAATACACATAATGTAAGATGTATATAAAAGCATATAAGAAGCATAAAAATATAAATAGATATATACCTAAAAATATTCATACATAAAAATATATAGAACATTCAGTATTATCTGTAAAAGCCAAAACCATCCGAGTTCCCAAACTTTTTCCTGGCGTCAATGGTTTCAGATAAGAGACTGTAGACCTGTAATCACGTATCTATTCTTCTGGGTCATCCTCAAGGCTAAATTTTTCCCTTGTATTCCTTGGTCTTTGACTTTTTCCTCCAGTGGCTCTTCCTAACTACTCATCAGGACTCGGAACTCACCATCATCGACTTCAATTTATCTATGCTTAAGGAAAATCATGACTTTATTTCTGGTATAACTCAATCTCTTGTAGGCCCTCTCTCTCCTTCCCTGATTTCGATAAAAATCTTATCTGCTTCTTCCAGAAGTTCTATTTCACCAGCAAGTGGTAAGACTAACGTCCTATATAGTAAGTTCCATGATAAGTTCTATACAAGTAAAGGTTTGGTTTGATTACAAATGACTCATTCCCTCTACCACCAAATAAACACAGCCAGCTACTCTAACAAGATAGATGTTTATTTCCACATGGACTCAGACAATTCTGGACTACAGTATGTTGGCTCCACAATCACCAAGGACCAGTCCTTCTGTTACATTGGCATCTTCAACTTTAGGCTTCGGTGGGGTAGATGGAGGTGACCAGGACATCTGTAATCCAGCCAGCAGGAATGGGATGAAAAGCAGCATGGCATGGAGTGTCCCTTTAAGGACATTTCCTTGAAGCTGCATACGCCAATTCTATTTCCACGTCATTGGACAGAACTTCGTGACCACACCTCTCAGCAAGGCAGGCTGAGATCTGTAGTAGTCCCTCCATGGGCAGTCATTTCCCCAGGTAGGAAACTTTACAGAATATGGGGAGAATGGATATTAGGACAGTCTTGGCAGTCCCTGCCACGGCCTACTCGAGTACCTTCTTTTCCTTCCCCTATTCATTCATGCTGTTCACCCTTCATGCTCAGATCACGTAGCTCGAGTGTCGTATGAATGGTGGAGGTCAGCAGTCTACATCCCTATGGGTATGGACTACACCTGATGGTCTCTTAAGAAGTAGGTCTTCTTGGGAAAGGGTAAAAAGGATGAGAATATAACTTTATCATCCATGGATGGAATAATAGGAAAACGCTAAAATACACAGTTTAGAAGCAGCAGACTTGATTTAAATGTAAGCAGAATGAAACAGGGGCATTGATGATACTCATCCTCATATGGCAATTTACAGCCTTCAAAAATGCCTGGGTGGCTCAGTTGGTTGGGCCACTGCTTTCAGCTCGGGTCGTGATCCCGAAGTCCTGGGATCGAGTCCTGCATCAGGCTCCCGGCTCCACAGGGAGTCTGCTTCTCCCTCTGATCTTCACCCCTCGCATGCTTTCTCTCATTCTGTCTCTCTCTGAAATAAATAAATAAAATCTTAAAAAAAAATGTTTCCACATTTGGAACGAACATTATTGCGCTTGATAGTGAAAACCGCTGTTTGCCGGAAACTGTATTAGTTTCCGACTGCTGCTATGACAAATGGCCACAAACTTAGTAACTTAAGACAACACAATTTTATTATCTTATAGTAGTGCCGGAGGTCAGAGTGTCAGATATGTATCACGGGATAATGTCAAGGTGTTGGCAGGGTTGGGTCCTGCTGGAGATTCTGGGGAGAGTCCATGCCTTGCCTATTCCAGCTTCTGGGGCTATCTGCATTCCTTGGCTTGTGGCCATCTCACTTCAGTCTCTGCTTCTGTGGTCACATCACTTTCTCCTACTATTCCTTCTGATCTCCTACCTCTCTCGTTTAAGGGTCCTCGTGATTACAACAGGCCCACCTGGGTCATTGAAGATAACAGCCCCACTTTAAGATTCTTGGTGTAATTGTCCCTGAAAAGCCCATTTTGCCATGCAAGGCAACATTCACAGGCTCCAGAGACTAGGATGTGGACATTTTGGGGGAGTCACTATTCAGCCCACTTTGAAACGCAACTGTATTCCCTACACTGTGCTCACTGTTATCTCTATGTTACCTCTAGTCCTCACAACAGCCTTTGATGTAAGTGTGATATTCAATGTTATGTTCAGTTTGCAGACGAGAAATTTGAGACTCAAAGATATTAAATAACTAACAGGTGTCACGTGACCTCTAAGGGGTAGAGACCGAAGTCAGAGCCAAATCCGCCCAACTAAAGATCACACTTCCTTAGTAGCTATGCATAGCCCCAGGTTGCAGGCCACAGCCAATATCTCCAAAAACAGCCCTATACAGGTCACAGAGGCATCAGCGGCTTTTTGAAATCTTCCCCCTATTTGCACATTTCTTGCAATTAATCCAGAAATCTGGGCCAGTATGAATCATCCACCTTCACTTCACGTGAAGAAGCATCCTTCGAATGCCAAGAGCATAAACACGACTTAGGACATGGTGAAACTTAAGACAGAAAATCACCCAGAGTGTTTAAGAAAGGAGACTTCTGCCACCCTTTCCAAGTGGGGAAATCCCGATAGAGTCGTGGAGGGCTTCTGTCAGTCCACCGAGGACACTCTGGGATGTCCTTCGAAAGGGCATGGCTGTGGATCTCTACGTGTTTTGCAGTCATTGCTGTCTTCTGGCCCCAAGGACGTAAGAACAGTCATTGAGTGAACTCCCGGGAGCCACGGACTCCCTTTGTTTCAGTAAACACTGCTGTGAGGTCTTTCTGCTGCCTCTTTGCAGCCATAGTAACCGTTGTTGGCTAATCCAGGGTTGCCAGACTCCTCAACCGGAGGGAGATTTTTAAAAAAATCTAATGTCATATCCAGGACAAACAAGGTCCTTTTAACCATACCAGACTCCTTTATAGCTACGGTGTTTCAGAAGAAATTTATATGCCCTAATCTGGCCCTTTTTACCACCTGGGAAAGTGTAATTCACACATAGAGATCTGCCTCTATTCTGAGAATAGATGGAAAAATAATGATTGGAGACATCACACATAAAATGTTTATTGGACCAGGATCCAGTTAATCCTCACAACTGCCTTAAAGTAGGTACAAACATGATTGCTGTTTTACAGATAAGAGAGCTGACACTTAGAATTTGAGTCCTGTGTCAAAGCTGCATATCAGTCAGGCTGGGGCTGGGGTTTGAACCTGCAGCGGATGATTCTAGGCTAGAGTCTGTCCATTGTCCAAGCTACTGTCCACTGTTTGCGTGCATTTTAGTGACAACTAGCCTTCTAGTTCTAGAGCTGCAACCAAGGATAGGTTCTTCAACTTTTTGTCGAGTGAGCCTTTCCCTAGAAAATACAGCCCTTCAAGAAACAAGTAAAATCAAGGCGAACTTTCTCTAATGCAGAGAAAGGGAGGATTAATTGCCAAAAGAGGAAGTGAAGGGCTGTAGCTACCCCTCCAGCTGGAGGTGGCAGCCACGTGTTCCAGCCTGTGTGACAGCAGACGCAGCCTTGGGGGCTCTGGGGGGCGCCTCAAGCAGTCCTGGCTGCTGGGAAGAGTGGCCAGGCATTCGGGACCTGTGACGACCTGGCATCCTCCCCATCCTCCTGATCTTTTAACCGTGAACATCTGGAGGCTAATCACACTCGAGCCTTCAAAATCACGACACTATCTCAGCCAGCTTTCTACATTAGGAGACAATATGGAGACCACAGGAACAAAGTCTTCTTAAAAAGTTGTATTTATTTGTTTGAGGGGCTTTAGTTCCCCAAGTGGATTTCCCCAGAGGCCCCTTCCATGCCAGAATCTGACTATACTGTGAGGAATTTATATCACTATGTGTAGTTTCATATTATATTAACATATTCGTGTATTATATTATATATTAAGATATTAAGATTATTTTTATTGAACTGTCCAAACCCTATTGTACCCTAAGACATAGGTAAATATATTTAAGGCTTGGAAAGAGTTCTTATAGGTCCGCCCAGAAATAAAGATGAAGAGTGCCACACTAAAATGGGAGAGATAAGCAAGCCACTCGCACAAAAAATGAAATCTAAAATGCCCCGAGTTATAAGAAAATAGAAAATCTTACTCTTAATGAAAGCAATTTAAACTAAATAAGATGCTATATTTACTGGGGCATCTGGGTGGGTCAGAAGTTAAGCGTCTGCCTTTGGCTCAGGTCATGATCCCGGGGTCCTGGGATCGAGCCCCACATCAGGCTCTCTGCTCAGTGGGAAGTCTGCTTCTCCCTTCCCCACTCCTCCTGCTTGTGTTCCCTCTCTGTCTCTGTCTCTGTCAAATAAATAAACAAAATCTTAAAAAAAAAGAAAAAAGATGCTACATTTACCTACCAAATTGTCAAACAGAGCAAAAGCAACAGATTTAGAACTCCGTGCTGTAGAGCGTATGAAAAGAAATAGATTTTATATATTCTGTAATAAGAGTATACATCCAGTTCAGTTGCACAGAAGGGCATTTTGGGGAAAAAACAGGTAACCCTTAAGGAGATAGATACGTACATACATAAATACATAGCTATGGAAATACAGACACACACACACACACACACACAGAGCGTCTGCTTTGACACAGCAACTACCCCTTTAGAAATGTGACTAAAATGGCCAATAAACTTGCCAAGATCCTTAATCTCATTTGAAATCAGGAAACTGCCAATAGAGCACAGTAAGAGACCACGTTTAATCAGGGTGGCAACAGTCCCAGGTGTGATCAGATCAAGCGTGGGTGGGGTTGCGCACCACCAGCGCCCTGGCTGGAGCTCTGGTAGGACCGCTACTGCACAGCCACCCTGGTGGGCCATTGGACGGTATCTGTGAAAACAAAGCATGTGCCTCCTCTACCACCCAACAATTCAACGTCTCTGAATGTCCCCGGAGAAACAGGTGCCCATGAGCATAAGGGAAAGATCTAACATAGCATTGCTGGTCCTAGCAAAAAACGAGAGTCCAAATCTTCCCACCAATAGGGAAATAGCTCAGCCATCAGTGGTCTGTCCTTCTTACAGGACCCTATGCAGCAGTCACACAGGAATGCCCCTTGTCATGTGCTCTCTGGAAGCACCTGCAAGAGAGTCAGCTGAATGAATACAGACAGCAGGACAGCATCTGGGCACCACTCTCTGCCTCACAAATAAAAACCATCCAGCACCATATACTTCATTTAGATACACGGACTTAGATGTCAACACATTGAAAAACATGAAGGATACGCACTAATGAGAAACAGTAGTTATCTCTATTAAGAGTGATCGTGATTAGTGGTGCCTCGGGGGGCTCAGTCAGTTAAGCATCTGCCTTCAGCTCGGGTCATGATCCCCACGGTCCTGTGACTGAGCCCCATGTTATGCTCCCCGCTAAGTGGGGAGTCTGTTTTTTCCCTCTTCCTCTGACAGTCTCCTTGCTTGTGTTGGCTTGCTCTCTCTCTCTCTCTCTCTCTGTCAAATAAATGAATATATTTCTTTTTTAAAGAGTGATAGTGACCAGATTGGTCATTAAGGGGGACTTTGGTCTGTAAATGTTTTTACCCAGAGCATGTATTCATTTATCACATATATATTTTTAAAATATTTAAAAGAATGGTTGCAAAGAGTTTGTGACAGTTGTGCTTAACAAGGCGTTAGTTGTAGTGAAAATCTGGAAATAACCTAAATGTCCAACAGCAAGGAACACGTCATAAGATATCTCGTGATGTTGAAGTCTATGAAATAGTGGAGAGGAAATGTTCCCAACAGTGTCAAGGGGAAAAGGCAGAATACCAAATAGTGTGTGTATTATTTAATACCTGCCGACTGATGGGTCCAAAGCAGAGGTGTCAGATTCCAAAAAGCACGCAGGCTAGCCAAAAAGCTTTATAAAGGCTCCCGAGTACCGAAGTCAACAATATCAGGGATTGAAATGATGGATCCTGCTGAGATGACAGGACAACGAGGGCCAGAGAAACTGAGGCAGGAGGCTTGGCCAAGCAGCCCAGGGGCAGACGGAAGCAGCAAAGTACTAGTGGCCCAGCCGAGGGTCAGTCTGTCTCGGCTCACAGGGCAGCTGGCCTGGCTGTACCCAGAGAATCTGATCCCTCACTGGTTCACACCAGCCTAAGGGAGGTGTGGGTTGCTCCCTCCAGCTGCTTCAGCAGGCACCAGGTCAGGCCAAGGACAATGGCCTCCTCTTGCCAGAAGACCTTTTCAGGCTACACTGTGATCCCCAACGGCGGGGGCCACCTCTGATCTGCTGGACAGCAACGTGCATTCCAGGCTTAGCTCTCATTTCCTGCAAGGAGCACAGGGCTCCCGGCCACTCTCTGAGGGGCAAAGCTAGGTCGCTGATACCTGCAAGCCCCTTTTCCTTTCGCTTATCGAGAAAGTGGCTCATAGTCATTAAATCATAGGAAGTGCCATACAAAATAGCAAGAGTCTCTCTTGAAAGTCAAGATTTTAGAAAATTAAGTGGGAAGTAGAGAGAAAGCCTTTAATGGAATAAATTGATTTTATATTATGGAAAGAGAACAGAGCGAAAGAGGAAAGAACAGGAAAGGCAGGAGAGGCAGAGAGAGAGGTTTCCAAATTCACAAGTGACAATGCTGTCATTTCTAGCTGGCCCCCACCCCCACGCACTGGAACCTGAGTGAATTCCTGCCCTTCTACGGGGGTCAGGGCGGGAAGAACAGTAAGATAGGAGAAGGCGGCAGGATAGAGTTCAATTTGAAAGCCCAGGTAGAAAAATAATCTGGGTCCTAAGCAGGAGGCCGTCCTTTGTCATTAAAACAAAACAAGCAACCACCTAAACAGATGGAAACCTCTGCCTGGGTTTGGGGATAGAGAAGCGGCGGAAGACTACGGTGGGTGGAAACGAGGCAGAAGCGTTTCTGGTCCTGGAGGTCAATGTCAGGTGCCTGGGAATGATTCCAGCAACTGTGAGCCTGAGGTCAACTCATTTCTTTTCATTTCTTTTCCTCTGCGGTGTTTAAATCCCTGCGCTCCTCCTGCTTGTACACCTGCATGAAGTCATCACTCTCAGGGAAAGAGACACACAATCCCAAGTCCCTCATTTGTTTAACAACAAGGGGTCCCTGGCACGGGAGGGAGGCTTCCAGAAGGGGCAGATGGGGTTCAAGGTAGCTGCTGCCCCCCGTTTCTAACACAACAGCAGACGTGCAGGGTCAGGTGGAAGAACTGGTGAAACCTGCATGCCAGCTTCCGAGATGGGAACAACAATTCGCTTGGCTTCTGCGGTTAAGCTCGTAAACATATTTAAAAGCTTTCTTGGGTGATAGGTCAGTGGATTGACTTTAACTATAGACATCCTTTCTCCGAGAACAGGTCTGTGCTTTTGAGCAATACTGACACCCAGTGTTTGAAATTCTAGGACTAGAAGGAAAATAATAATGGGAAGGGAGGAGGAAGAACAGATCCTAAATAGAACCACCATCCTGTCCAGGACCCACTCACTGCACCAGCGGAAGTTCAGAGCTAGCCCGCACTTCCTGCCCCACAGCGGGCTTGTCCTACTCAACAGTGAACATGGGCGGCACTGTGAGTTTTTGGAGGGGATCCTTTTTTTATAGAAAAGATTTTTCAGAGGCTATTTGGTTTTAAAAAATAATATGCAATTATTAAACTTCCAAAATTTAAGAGCTAAGCTGCTTCTTCCTTAAATTTTAAGTTCAACTTTCAAACCTGTTCTTTTATTTATAATCGACACACGTTCTCAATAATATTTACTATTTGGGAATGTCTGTCAATCAGCAATTGAAAAACTTAAAAGGAAACCTGAATATTTAAAAAAAAAAATGAGAAAATGCACTTAAAATGATGGGCCTAATTGAATTTATCATAGGATCTCCACAAACAGTTTAACTTTCTTTATACATTTATCTATTTATTTATTTTTATGATTTTATTTATTTACTTGAGAGAGAGAGAAAGAGATTGCCAGAGAGAACACAAGCAGGGGGCCAACAGAGGGAGAGGGAGAAGCAGACTTCTGGCTGAGCAGGACCCAGGGCTGGATCCCAGGACTCTGGGATCATGACCTGAGCCAAAGGCAGATGCTTAACTAACTGAACCACCCAGGCGCCCCCCCTTTATAAATGTATTATATTCAGGTATCTTTTTGAACATATCTGACTGAAAAAGTTTGCCAAATACTTTAGATAACTTTTTAAAATCAGATAAAATAAACATATAAATAAAGGCAGTTTGTTAAGTTACTGAAATGATCCAGTATTTTTTCAAACTAAAATAGTCATCCCAGTATTTTTAAAATCGTAAGTGTAAACAACTGAAAACATGTGTTTTGGTTTTTTTTTTTAAGATTTTATTTATTTATCTGACAGACAGAGATCACAAGTAGGCAGAGAGGCAGGCACAGAGAGAGAGAGAGGAGGAAGCAGGCCCCATGCTGAGCAGAGAGCCCAATGTGGGGCTCGATCCCAGGACCCTGAGATCATGACCTGAGCCGAAGGCAGAGGCCTTAACCCACTGAGCCACCCAGGTGCCCCAAAACATGTGTTTTTTTAAAACTTTTTTGAGTAAAGTGGACACACAATGTTGGTAGTTTCAAGGGGACAACATAGTGTCTCGACAACATTGTATGTTATGCTATATGCTCACGGTAAGCGCAGCGAGCTAGCCTTTCTGTCACATACTACACTATGACAGACCATCGACTGTATTCTCCATGCTGTGGCTTTTCTCCGGGACACTTAGTCTTCCACACCTGCAGCCAGTATCTCCCACTCCCCTTCATCCATTCTGCCCATCTCCGACCCCCCCTTCCCTCAGGCCAACACCATTAGTTTATTCTCTGTATTCATAGGTCTGATTTGGCTTCAAAAACACATTTTAAATTGGAATCACAAGGCCCATTAGCTAGATCCTTCAAATTATCTTTCATACAATAAGTTAAATTCAAAGTAAAGAGTTTATCTTCAAATACAATACAATAGTGTTAATAAGGAGTTAAGTGTTAATCCAAATTTTCTTGGTGTTAAAAAACACTTATCTGGTAAAGAAACCATTGTGTCAACCCAAACCAAATACATTTTGCTTCCTATACTGATGCTCCAAGGTTATAGGCCAGCCCATTGGGGCCACAACACTGATCCCTGCCTGTGGCATTGATGGCATACAGGACACTAATTTATGGCCACCATTCCAGTAAGTCCATGCCCTCCAATTTGTCTGGTCTAGTAACCCACACCTCTGAGTTTGAGACATTTGTAAATAGCTTCCTTTTCTGGAGTTGGATTTAATTTCTTTGACTCTCTTGCATACCACCAACAACTAAATTATGAGCCATTTCTTATTACTTTGAATTTTTATTTTAAATTTGCTGAAAATCCTCTTTTGGACTTATTTATATTTTCTATATTAATCACCTTTTATAAAGCCTAAAAGAGAAGGTAAAGGGAAAAAAAATTGGTGAAGGTATTCCAAAAATTTCTTCACATTCAGAGCCTAACTCTTTTCAATCATGCTTCCATTTATCCGTTGATATGTACAGTTTTCAAAAAGTTAAAAAACAAGATTCTTATGCAAATATAGGATAAACAGCTTTCAAATAATAAACAACTGATTTGGAGGAGAGTTAGAGGAACAAGGGGTTTATGAGCATTGAAAAAATATGCTGGAGTATGTCAACCATACTCAGATTTTTAAAAATAATGAAACTGGGGAAAAAAGAAAAAAATATGTTGGAAAAAGATGGCTAGGTTAGAAACAAAACTGGCTAATGTCCTACAGGCCAATAAAACATGTGTCTTTTGTATTGGACAAAGATCATCTGGATCTCTACCAGACAAAACTTAGAAGTTAAGATTTAACTCCATAAACCATGAACTTTTACCCAGTAGTACATAGCAAATCAAACAAAAGTGCATCTCATTAGAAAATTAAGTGACCTAGATGACATTAAACATCTGTGATGCAGCAATTTCTTAAAATAATCCATCGAAGAAGCAATACCATTGGTCTGACACATAAGCTGGGTTTACGGTTGGTTATGCAGTCTTGGCTAGTTTTTGTGTCCTGCTTCAGAAATGTTGCTGAACACAACTGTCTGATTCATCATTTCCCTCACCCCCTGTTCCCAGTAATTAGATTCCTACAGTTGGAAGTGTCTTATAATTCCTAGGGCTTCCCTCCAAGTCACCCTAAATTTTGCTGCTGACTCTTTTACGTTCTACCATTTTTAGGCAATGGTGACTGTCTCATGACTGCTACATGGCAAATAATGATTGTACGAGGCTGTTGATTTGAAGGTGTTCTCAGTTTCAGAGATGTCAGATGGTGGGGGAGAAACATACGTCTTAGAATCAATGAAATGTGGTGAAGTGTGGCATATCAAGAGAAGTTGGAAGAGTAAACTGAGACTAGTGTGTAGCATATATGGGGTGTGTGTGTGAGTGTGTGTGTGTGTGTGTGTGTGTATGTACACCCCTCACACACCCCTCTGAACAGTAACTTGGTTTTCCGTAACTCTGTAAATGTCAGTTTCGCTTCCTCCCTCCACAGTCTCAAGTTTATTATCACGTACATCATCTTCCTGCAATGAGCAATACAGGGCACCAGAGAAGAGTTTGTTCTTGGAGGGATTCCCCCATAGCCAACTTCTGTAGATCTTGGCTTTCCCTTTGTCTATAGCTTTGTGGTCTCTAGGTGAGAGGGCAGGAGGAAGGTTCTGAGGTCTACCTGCTGCCACGAAGTCCAGAAAATGTCCTTGAGAGCCAGCACGTAGGACAACTTTTATCACAATGCTCTTAGATTTGGGGGGGCATATGCTTCTCTTGACATCATCACATTTCCCAAGATCTCATCAGCTGTGAAAGAGGGCTCAGAAGTACTTCTCAGTCCTTCATGTCAAGGCACGCATAGCAAACATGCTGGCACGTATGCAGCTACTGGGATTAATGGAGAGGCTTCTCCAGACCAGAAGTGACTGGGTGGGGGCGGGCCGCTGCCCAGGCCTACCTGTCCTCCCGAAGGCGGGGGCTCCATGACTGTACCCCATAATTCATTTCTATCACTGTGACGTGCTGCTCTCTCATCCCTGGAGATCTGCCACTGGTGACAGGCCTCAGTGGGGACCAACAGCGAAACCTTTAAAATGAGAAATAAAGCAGCAGGTCATGCTCTCGCAGAAGAAGAGTATAGTTTCTGTCTATTAGAAAAAATGAGTAAGCAATCTTTCAAGATGAGTAGTCAGGATTCAACTGCAGCATGGTCATAAAACTACTTACCCTTTACTCAGATGGGCACAGCAAATGTTCTATATCTCTGGTGGATATGATTTTCCTTCCGAGCCCACATCCACTGAGTAAAAAGAAAAACTAAACTATGTTTAGTGAACTTAGGTTTGATTGCAATAATATAAACTGTCCCAGTTTAAAAAAAAAAAAAAAAAGGTCATGCCTTCAGCTCACGTCGTGATCCCAGGGTCCTGGGATGGAGCCCCGCATCAGCCTCTCTGCTCAGTGGGGAGCCTGCTTCCCTCTCTCTCTCTGCCTGCCTCTCTGCCTACTTGTGATCTCTCTCTCTCTCTCTGTCAAATAAATAAATAAAATCTTAAAAAAAAAAAAGTCAATTCCTTTAGCAGAAAATGCTCAGGCTTTCAGTTTCCACTGTCCCCCCTGGTTCCTCTTCAAGATGACACCTATATTCTGAACAGACACATCATTGTCATTTATCTCCCAAATGGGACACTTTTTTTGCATTTGTAAAAGTTCATGCCTGGCACAAGCAGGCATGCGTATGAAAACCTTTCCCTGTCTCCTCCGAATCCCCAGGTAACACCGCGAGCACTATCCTAGACAAGTTCTCTGCAGATACATAGATACATAGACCCAAAGGAAACCTTATACGTATAGGTGACTTTTTTTTCTCATCAATAAATAGGAATCACAATATGCACCTTATTCTGTATTTATCACACCATTCATGTCAAACCCATTCAGGACACTTGAGTGAAAGAGAGCACTGTTAAAAACTATGCCAGGACAATAGGCATGAACCAGGGAGGGGTTGGGTTCCTACGTCCCACAGTGGAAGAGACTCCTGGGTTCTTTCTATGTCTACTGTTTACACTCCAGTCTGTTGCAACTTGGGACTGGGTTGGATTACTTTCTGCACTGGTCCCTCGGAGGGGCTGCCAGTCTCATCTAGCCTGTTGGGACAACGTGCTCCAGCCCCCACAGGCATCTGGGAATCTGGCCATGTTTTCTGATCTTGATGTCTGCAGTCACCAAGGCTTTGCTGAAGTAATCCAAGCTCCCTGGTGGCTGATGGCAGTCTCAGCATGGCTGTGTTCCCAGCGCCTGGGACCCTTGGGACTCTAGTACACCACATTCAGGCCCAGGACATCCAGAACCCCTCCTTAGGTTTATCTGTCACCCACTTGCCATTACCCTATGCATTTTGGATGTGGTGTGGAGCTGAAGGCCAGTGTTCTCTGAGGACCTGAAACTCCTGTTCTCTGCCCAGAGAAGTGGACTACCGATCCCGGGGTTGCAGGCTTTCTTCAGTGATCTGGGTGTTTCCAAAGCTCCTCTCTTCCTATTCAAGCAGGTCCTGAGAGAGGAGGTAAACCAAAACCCCAGAGTTTGTCTGCCTCAATCTAGCTCTTTCCCTTCCTCCAGCAATCAACCCCTCAGTTCCAGGAGGTAGGCTCTGGGCTTTCTATTTCTTCCATGCCACAACATCCTTCTCTCTAAGAATTACAGCCTGACTGGTTTAGCTGTCACTGGAGGACAGGGGGATTTTGTCTACCTGTGTGGAACAAAGATCTGGGTCATCTAATTTGGTTTTTGACTACAACAAAATTGAGAAAAATATCTCCCCTAATAGAAATCTGCTTTCAAATGCACTACCTTACTGCAGACATAAATAAATCCTTAATCTGATGGTCAATGTTAAGCAAAGTGGTCATGGTATGGTAGATACCTGCCTTTCCCCCAAAGCTCTCAACCCATGGTGTTAAAGGGCAGGAGACAAGAGTAACTAGACAGAAATGGTAGCACAAGCTGGGTCTTGTTCAAGCCTGCCATGCTCTTTGGCTGTTTTATGGGTGATTTATTGCCCCTGGCCTCAGGACAGAGAGAGAAGGAAAGAAATGTGAGAAAGGGGGCTCCCACCACCCACATAACCACTATCATTCCAGCTCATCAAAACAAAAAAGTCTTAAACAGTTGCTGGAAAGTACCTTGAGTGATCCCTTCATCGAAACAACAACAGAGGAAAGTCTGTACAGTGAATGCTGGGCACCAAGCGAGCATTCTCCCATCAGTTGTCTTCCTTTGTCCTCCCTGGACCTCGCTGCTTTCACTAGCCAAGCTTTAGGTCCCATTGTCCTTGGATTCTTCTCTTTATCCCAGGGTAGAAGAGAACCAAGTCCTATTCCCAGAGCTTCTGGGCAGTGCTTCTGGCACATTCAAGGAGAAAACAGCAGGGTGAGGAACTAGACAGAGGGTGGAAGAAGCTAGGATTTGGGATAGGCTGGTCAAGGTCTGAATCCCACTTCAGCCGGTGTGTAACTTGCTACAGTTTACCTAATCTGAGTCTCAGTTTCCCTGTCTGTAAAATGGGAATGCTATTATCAACTTAGTGGGCTGCTGTGGGAATTAAATCTGCTCATGGGTATGTAATCAGTTCTCTGTTGGAGAGACATGTTGTATGAACAGTCTAAGCACGTCTCAAACTGTACAGCTGTCCCCAGGAGCCACAGCTAGGTCTCTGGGGGATATGGTGATGGCATTTTTTGATGGTTTTTTTTTTTTTCCTGGCCACTGCCTGTATAGTTTCAGAAACAGAGTTTAAGTTAATTCCTGGGGGTGGGGTGGTTTAAATGTGTAATTTCACATGTAAGAGTTAATGGACGTGAGAAACAACAGGTTTAACTGCAAAGAGCTCAGGACCATGAGTTCAAAAGCTAGATTTTAGCTGGCGATTATGACCTTGAGCAAGTCACCCTACTTCCTGGATGTTGGTTTCTTTATCTGCAAATGGAGACTCTGGACCAGGTGGTCTCGGAGGTCCTTCCGCTATAACTTGTTTTGATTTCTAATGTTTAAGAATGCAGCTGGCTGATGCTTAACTCCTTCTGTGTGTTCTGGCCAGCAGTGTGATCACAGACTCTTGGGTCTTGGTCTTTACTGACATCAGACTCCTAATCCCCAGCCCTCAGACCCTAAGTCCCATGGTCCCTTCCATAAGATGCATCCTCACACTTCCCTTTTTAGTTCATACACCTAGAAAAGGATATGCTAACGAGAGCAGGGCAGATTCAGCTGGAGGCTTAGCCCAGTGGCGCCCCATTACTTTGAGACTCTTGCCTTATCTCTCCTGCTGAAAAGCATCATTCACACTGCTCCAGCCTCTTGGCCCAGCAATGTTTGAGAAGTATTCTAAACAGAGGCTCCTTGGATTTTCTGATGAATCTATTCAGAACATTCTTTTAAATAGTCTTTGAATCCTGATTCATTACAGACCCACGAGAAATGTCCTAACTAGTGTCTCCCAGTCAACAATCTGTCTTGGGCAGAGCCCTTCAAGGCACCATTTCTAACAGACTACCCACTGGCCAAAGAACTCCAGCTCGGGCTTCAAATCTATGAGACGGTGAATTCATAGGGCAACCAGGATTCCTTAGGTTGCCAGATTGTAAATAAGAGATGCAACAATGAAAATAAAGTTAATAAACCCACTGCAGCATTTCTAGGGGCATTACAGGAAAAAATGAGGCTATCTAAACCCTGCTCCTCAAAGTGAGGTATAAGGATCAGCAGCCTTTGGCCATTATCTGGGAGCTAATCAGAAATGCAGAATCCTGGGCTCCACCCCAGAACTACTGAATTATAGAGTCTGCATTTCAACAAGATCTACAGGAGATTTCCAATGCACGATAGTTTGAAAAGCACTGATCTGAAAGACCTGGGGAAATTAAAGACACTGTGTTGAAAGATCAAGGCTTTATGCTGCTCTTCAAGTAATACAGCATCTCCTGGGAAGATGTCATTACACGGGCATTTAGATTCATACATGACAGAGACAAGAACAGCAAGGCCTTCTCCTCTTCCTCCTCCCTTTCAGTGGTAATGTATAGGGTTGCAGAAATGGAAAAGCTTAATGCCGGGAAAGAGAGATTCCCTTGGGTGGAAAAGAATAGCTCACAGGTTTGGGAAGTGGGGAGGGAGAGGAAAAGATGAACAAATTTGACAGAGCAGCTTCTGGGATTACTGGAATGTAATAAAATTTTGCTGAGATGGGCAATGGCTTTGCCCTCCTTCTGGAGTCAAATTTTTAGTTCTTTTGGAATACTCCAGGACTCATCTGTAATCCTTCCATAATTCTACTTCTTACACCCCTACTGTTTGCCCAGCATAGTGCCAGGAAAATATATATGAAGTGTTTGAATATTAAAGTTTAAAGATATTTAGATGTCCTAACTCCAAAAAAGTCACAGGACAGATGAACATCCTTCTTTAGTTTAGCGACTCACAGTACTAGCCCAAATTCATAAAGAGCCTGGCTCACATGCCAGACGATGGTCTCAACACTCAGCCACAACCTGTTGTTTGCTGACTTACTAGAACCTAAGATACCTGACTCTTCCTCTGAAAACTTGAAAGCATTAGACATACTGGGTCTTGGGCACAGCTCAAGAGGAAACCCTGGGCTATCTGGAAATTACCCAACTCCCATGGAAACTCCCAGTTGACACCCCATTTGTAGACGCAGGAGGTGGTTCTGCAGAGCAGGTAGTGAAGACTGAGTGAAGAAGCCAGCCCGAAGAATTCCTCCCCTGCAAGGCGGCCAAGAGCCCAGGAGTGTGGCTTCCTTCCCTACCGGAGTCCTCTGCTTCCCCAGGGGTGGGCGCTGACCCCTAACAGCCCAAGGCATGGTGGCCCTGCTTGGGCTCTAAGATGTGTGCTTTCTCCCAATCTCCTTAATAAACTGCTCTGTGAGATCTGAAGAAGAGGGCTTGGCTGCACTATTTCAGTATACTGAAAACCCACCTGGCCCAAACGCTATTTGATTTCATGCCACAGCCCAACTCAGGCAATTCTTATATTTTGTCCTGGAAACGAGAAGTGTGAACCCAGAAGGAGGGGTGGAGGCGGCACGGGGCAGGAGGCAGGACGGTGGGGGAAGTGGTGGCAAGGGAGAATGATTGCTGAGACTAGGGCTGCTGAGGGGCAGTAGATACTGACAGTGACCGTCACTGGGCAGCAGCCTGTCTGCCCCAATTGAGTGGTGTAAAGATAAACAAAGCTGGACACTAGTTACAATGGTAAGGGCCGATTTTTATCAATGGTATGGACAGATATTAATCAGTGGTACGCCACTATAATAGGGAGAAGGCCAGTGTGAACTGAACGCAACTTCCATTTGTACAGAAGCAGCTGAGCATTTTAAAGGGAGAATGGGGCAACAGAGAGGGGGGTGAGCACAGCCCAGGAGAGTCAGGGAAGTGAAAAATCGCAAGAAGTGAGAAGTGGGGGTTGGTCCATGTGAAACCCATCTGGGTTTGCTAGCTGGCACTTATCAAAGTTAGGCTCCTACCCCCCCCCCCCCCCAGAGAAGGGGAAACAAGAGCGCCATCTTCAAGGGCTGGCTGGAGCAAACAGTATATTCTTCTGGCAGCCCTGAGCTTTCTCAGACAAGCATTTTGAGGAGGACTTAGGGTCACCCTAGGAATGTAGCCTTGAACTGTCAGAAACCATGTTAGTGTTCTGTTCAAGTCTTCATAGGCCAAGGTTGAGGACTAGTTGAGAAGAGGGCTCAGAGGAGCCTGACAGGAGGGTGGGGGAAGATTTGACGTTTTTGTCCAGGAAAGAGTCCTTGTCACTGACCTGAGGTGGTCCCTTTCATGTTGAGTATCTTCAGTGGGGGATTTGTTTGTTTGTTTGAGATAGAGAGAGAGAGAGAAAACGAGCAGGAGGCAGGATCAGAGACAGAGAGAGAGAATCCTAAGTAGGCGCCACACTCCTCACAGAGCCCAAGGCAGGGTTCAATCCCATAAGCCTGAGATCATGACCTGAGCTGAAATCAAGAGTCAGACACTTAACTGACTGAGCCACCCAGGCTCTCCCTCCGTCAGTGGCTTTTAAAGCAGCATTGCTTTCGATTCTGGGGCTAGCCTCCCTAAAAACATACAGCTGATATTTAGGGCTGGGCTGTGCGGGGCACTCTGGCCGTGTGGTATCTCCTCACTGGGAAAGCCTATAGGGCAGCGATGGCCCAGTTTCAGCCCATCTGGGAGCGCTCTGCACCGGGAGGACACCAGCCAACTCACAGGGGCCATGGAAACAGTCTAGCTTTGTCATCAGAACTTCGTCAGGATTCGGATTCTGCCATTTGCTGTGGTTAAGCTTCCATTTGCTCACCCGTAAAACCAGGGAGGCCCCCGTCCCCACTTTGGGCTGCAGGATTAGACAGCATCGTTCTGTAAAGTGGGTAGCTTCTGGTGAGCATTCAATAATGCTCATTCCTTTCCTTCCCTTTTGAGAACAAAGTTCAGATACTGCCGGATTTAATAAACGGGCTAAAGACCAAAATTCCCCTTGCAAGTCGGTTTTAACTCTGAAACAAAATGCATAATTATATTTACATTCCCAAGACCTCTCACAAATATTCATTTATGCTAAATATAGATGGTTCCCTACATATTTAAAACAAAAGCGCAGCAGCAAAAAACATTTTTCCCCCTTTTTTAAACCAGCAGTTTCAAGGTGCAAGGTGTTCACAAGAGAGACACCTGTTCCCCCGAGGGCGCCCATGGTGAAGACTTCGTGGGGCACAAACCCCAAGCGCCTGTCCTGAACTCTTGTCACCCTCACCTGGGCTTGCCCGTGGGAAAGAACACATTTCAGTGCCGTCCTCCTGCCGCGGACAAGTCGTTCCATTGATCTAAGCCTCTGTCCCCTCATCGGCGAAAGGGGTGAACCCCAGGACGTGCCTCCGAAGGTTCTTCAGAAGATCAACTGAGTAAACTCATGGGAAGTGCTTGCTGGAGTGTGTGCTGAGTACTGTCCCTAGAGCAAGCGCCCCTTTTTGCAAGCTCATCTAGGGGCTACGGGAGCTGCCGCAGGACGGCCCTCCAGGAACGTGTGTAGACTGGATCTCCCTTGCGACGGGAGGAGAGGGCCTCATCCCGCCATTACGACAGCCTTGCTTTACGGCGGCCGCCCTCTGCAAAGAGCCGTATTTTACGACAGTCACGCCAGACGATACCCACCGAAGAGGGCGGAACAGGTGTTCCGGTTGAAAGATTTCTCCATGTTGAGTAGCGGTGGAGCTAGACGAAGCATCCTTCAAAAACAATGGTGTTCGCAGGCACAGGTGCAGATTCTCTCATGGAAACCTACGCAGGAAGCCGCATGGGCTCTCAGGTCTCCAAGCTCTGAAGCATCCTAGAGTCCCAGCTCTGGTCTTGGCAAAACAAGGACTGAGCAGTGGGTGGTACTCGAAAACCTAGATTCGCGAAGGAAATGTTGTATTTCATCTCCAGGAAGACGTGTTGTTGGAGGAAGGGTGAGATCCTAGAAAAATAATTACCCGTTATCAATACTCCTGCGAGGCATCAAGAAAGCGACAGGCTTTAGGTAAGCCTGGTGGGCTTCGAAAAATGAGAGGACGGCGATGTAAGGTTTTTCCGGCGAGATAAACACAACACCAGGCAAAGTGGGTGTAAGGCAAGGTTTATTAAAGGTTCTCTCCGGTGAAGTTTCAGGGCCCAGGTGAAGGGGAGCCGAGAAAGTTGCACCGGGAGGAGGTGGGCTCCCTCGGGCGAGGTTCCGCAACTCTGGAAAGCAGAGTGGGGGAAGTCGCGCCCAAGGCAGGGAGGAGGGGGCTTTTAAGGGGTCTTGGGGAAAGCTCAGGGGTCTTTTGGCAAGTTTCCCTTATTTGGATATCCCTCCTGCTCATCGGGATCCCATTGGTCCACAGGAGCCCGGGGCGGGGGTCTCAGATTCCTGCTTGGGCCTTTGTTCTCCTGTCCGAGCTCGGGTCTTGTGGCGGGAACTTTCGCCATCGTTGGTAGCCCTTCCTGCCAGCCCAACAAGCGACAGTGTTCTCAGGATCGTTAGCTCCTTCGATCATTCGTTCACCGAACAGGACACCCACTGTGTGCCTGGCACAGTTCTAGGTACAGGAGGCACAGTTGGCATTCTAGCATACCCCTGTTTTGCGAAAAGAATTCCAGAATATGAGGATCAGGAAAGAATCAAGAAAAGGTGGGTGGAAAGGAAAATAAAAAGGAGTAGGAAAGCAGAAGGGGGAAAGAGATGAAGAAGCCCATGCTAGGACCTGGAGAAATCCACCACACGAATTCGGGGTGCCACCGGTGTTGCCATGGCTCCTGGTCTGGAAGGGCCGTCCTTGCAGTTCAAAGTGCATTTGATATTTTTGTGACATTTATATGTGACAGTGACAGAGCCTCTGCGTGGGTTGACTAAAATGCACTCGTGAACATCCAATACTGAGGAAATGACTCAGAAGTGCTCAGTATTCAATTTTCTCTTGAGTAGATTTACAAAAAAATCTAAAACTCTTACATGAAAAATGTAGTAAGGACTTCATTTGACCCTGTGGTGAATAAAGCAGAATATGGTCGAAAATCCAGAAAGTAGGTCCTATATACATGGAAAATAGGGTGGAGAGAGGGTGATTTCTAGGAAAATCTGAAACATGGACATTGCTAGGACAGGTGTAGGTGAGATACCATGATAAGATAAATGCCCAAGTTGGCATGAAGCCTTGAATCAGTGGGGATTGGATGACTGAAGTTTCTGAACAGGGCATGGCTGCATGTGACAATGGTTAATTTTCCCATTCTGCCATTTTCTCAAGGCACCTGACTCCATCCACCTGACTTCCCAGAGGATTTTTCCCATTTTATCTCTACCAACATGTAAATCATCTTCTAGAATTCTGCTGGAGGATGGAAAGGCCATCCCCCGTCCAGCATAGGAGAGCCAAGCCAGTGGGAAGGAGCTCAACCCAAGCTGCTGGCCTTCCCTGCCCCCTTGCCTGTCTCACCTGGGTGTGCCCCATATTCTCCCAAATCCTGCACCTGTCATACCTGTCCTCTCCGGTATCATCTGACCTGTCCTGGTGCAAATGTTGGAAAAGAAAAGTGTCCATTTCCTCTGATTCCAATCAAGATAATCAAGTATTTTTTGTAAAGATTGTTCAATAGAACAAGAAGGAAAATGGCGATAAAATCCAAGGGCTTAGAAATCGAGTGAGCATAAACCTCTCTGACATGCATCTAAATTCTCCACAGGCTGAGTTGGGCTCAGGTTACTGGCTCTAGTCTGTTGGAAACTACACTAAGTTCTTTGCCTTTTCAAGTACATTTAGCTGGCACCAATTGGACTTCTTTTTCTTTCAAAACCTGCCTGGAAAGTTAGAGAAATGGAAGTGGGGCACTCTTAGGGGTACACTGTGGTTTCTATCTCCCTTTGCCCTGGTTTTGCCTATTGGCTGAGGACAACCTCCTTTTACCTGCCCTACTTTTCCTACTCAGAGCAGGGTCTTTTGCCATGCTACCCACCCTTACCCCCAATGCCATCCATCCTTACCCCCAATCCCACCCAGAGTGACTGATAGATAGATGAGGGAAGATGTGGCAGCTGTTTGAATACTCATAGTAGTGATTCAGTAGAGACCTTGGAGAGAGAAGGGAGAATGGCTGGGAGTGGTGTCCTTAAGTAGATAAGAGGTCATGGGGTCCAAAACCAAGTGAGGCAGTAGCTCACAAGTGAAGTGGGTAGGAATGTGTATAGGGAAGAGAGAAGGCCGAGCTGGCTGGCATATTTGTGGAACTTTAATTCTGATAGCTTCTAATTTTATGATGAAATGATAAGCCTTGTCAGGGACTGGCGATGGTTGTAGAGGAGGTGCTGGTGGCCCATGGAGAGAGAAGGTATAAAGTGGGAGACTGATCAGATTAGGGAAAGGGCACAGAAAGTGCTCACTGGAGATTTATGGTCATGAATGAAAAGGACCAGTCAGTGTGGCTTTGGGATTTCCTCCAGGCCCATTCAGTTGCACAGTGTGTGGAGATTTGGGTTTAAATAGGGGCGTAGTTTTGCCAAGTGAATGACAAAGCAAAGGAGGGTTGAGAGAGCTGGAAATTTATGCAAAGGAGGGATTGTCATGATTTCCCATGGGACTAAAGTCTGTGGAGGGAGGGCAAAAGGACAGCAGGGGCTGATGGATAGTGTAGAAAGGACCAGTGGGTTGAAGGACCTGACGGGGCCAAGGGTTATATGAGTCACAGTTCTTTTCTAAGTAGGAAAGGTAAGAGTGGAGGTCCTTGAGCGGAGCAGACGGATCGAGGTGATGGAAAGGTGTCAGTTATTAGTAATGACATGCTTGTGGCTCAGGGTGTGGTCATGAAAGTGGCTGAGGCAGGGCCAGGGGGATGATCATTAGAGAAGTAAGTTCCATGAACTGAGGGGACTCCATTTGGAAGAATCATCTAAATCATTGGTTGGCAAAGTATGGCCCCTGACCAAATCCATCCTGCTACCCATTTTTAAAATAAAGTTTTTTGGGACCACGGACATGCCCATTCGTTTATGTATTTTATATGGCTGCCTGGACAAGAATACTGACTATCCAGCCCTTTGCAGGAAAAGTTTGCCCATCTCTGGTCTAAGTGGATCTTGAATCACCATTGTTTATCATCTTAGGAGAACAAGCAATGTCCTAGAATCAAATAATTTAAATCAATGTAGTTTCCTCTAATAAATATTCATGGTGTAATGGTTATAAGCCAGTTGCCCTTGAAACTATGAAAACAAGCTTTTCAATATTACAGAAAAGCTCTTTGCCCTTCTTTATAAACAAATACTCAGTTCAGCTTTACGATGACAAGATGCAGAATAAATATCCATTTAACTCGAATGATATGCTTATAGAATTGTACATATTCACTAAACATTACCCTATTTTAATTATAAGATGGATAAACTGTCTGCTCTGTTTAGCTGATTCAGGAATAAAGTGCTTTTAATGTCTGTTTCTGTATTGGTTACGAGTTCCGGTTGTGTTCTATCATTCCAACTAGGTCAGTTCTGGACCTAATTAAATACTGTGGGGCCAACATGTAAATGTTCTGTCCTTTCAGAGCACCTTTGCTCCATCTCTGAAAGAGTAAAGCAATGGTAGTTCTTTAAACAGATCTTACCTGGTAATTTCTTCTGAGTACGCCCCCCTGCTATTGTCAAAACTGTGACCCTATTATTCATTTTCTTCGTAGCAATTATGCAATTATGTGTCAAAACAAGCCAGATAGAATAGTTTTACTCACTGTGAGAATTTTCACTCACATTTCCTGATTCTTATTGGTATGTGAGATTTTAGATACAATTTTTATTAGTAGTATATATTTTCATGGTGTAACTTTTCTTTCAAGTATATATTCAACACATCCTTTTAGACTTACTTCTTTTTTTTTAATTTTTAAAAAAGATTTTATTTATTTATTTGACAGACAGAGATCACAAGTAGGCAGAGAGGCAGGCAGAGAGAGAGAAGGGGAAGCAGACTCCCTGCTTAGCAGAGAGCCCGATGCTGGGCTTGATCCCAGGACCCTGAGATCATGACCTGAGCTGAAGACAGAGGCTTTAACCCACTGAGCCCCCCAGGGGCCCCATAAGACTTATTTCTATGAGTGAAGTAATAACATACCTACTCGTTTCATTTGTATCATAACTTCTCCATTCTTGAGTCACCCCTTTTAAGAAAGGACCTGAGTAATTTTTCTGTGGGTCCTGTATTTGTTAGTCCTTGCAGATGTGATAATACCTTTTTGTTGTTTTCTCACATGAGTAACACTATTGGCTTGCGATAGGATTCTTGAGTCATACTTGTTAACGTTTCAGACCCCTAGATGTCGTTCTGTGGCGCCTTCTGGGAATTCCTGTTATGGAGCCAAAGTCCAAAGCCACGCTGATTGTACATTTTTCTCTACAGATAACTTTGAACAAGTCTGATTATTTATTTTGTAAATTCAGGCATTTCTTAAGGAAATATCCCGGGGCTGGACTCTAATTTTTCTTGGCAAAGGATGTAATTTTACTTTTTTAGACTTAGGTATTGTTTGTTTCAGGAAGTTGTCCTTTTATCTCCATTGTTTTCATCCAATGGCTGTGAGTTCTCCATCAGAAATGCCAGCTATCGAGAAAATAGTTCTGTATTCTAGGTTATCTTTCCTGTGTTTTTGATCTCTGCACCCTTTTCCTCTGCATCTTGGGAGCTTGCCCTCTGCCTCTTTAAATAGCCAGTTTGTCTCCATTATACTCCGGAATTAAGACCCTCTACCTTTTTGTTTCCTCTATGGTCTCTTCTAGTCCATTCTCTATGTGGTAGTAATTAATATATATATTTAAGTATATTTATGTATGTATGTGTATGTATATATGCAAATAAACACACATATATAAACACACACACACACACACACATAAATATTCATGATCAGTAACTGTCTTTCGTACTTAAAATCCAAAGTGCTCTTCCTGGCCATAAAGGTCCTAGGTGGCTGACCACTGCTTATGTTTCCTAATTCATCTTCTACCGTTCACCAGGCACACTGCTCTTTTTTCCGTTCCTCAAGCACACAGAACTCTTTTTTTCTCCTTAAGGCAAGCTGCTTTCTCTGCCAGTAATGCTCTTTCCTTGCTCTTTTCAGAGCTAGCTCAGAGTAAATCCTACCCCATTACAGAAACCTTCCCTGATGCCTTTATCTAAGTAGGTGCCCCCACCCCATAATTCCCTAAATCAGCACCCTGTGCATCTTCTTGATAGCAGTTACCGCATTTTAAACCATTTATTACTTTTTTGCCTGTGAATTTCACCAAAGTCTGAGCTGCCTCAAAAGTGGCCTCATGTCTGTCTCACCCAGCTCTGTGTTCTCCGCTTCTAACACCATGCTTGGCTTGTGATGGGTTCTTCATTATCTCTGGAAAGCATTAATTTATCCCATATCCCTCAATTTTCATCTCCACTTATTCTTTCTTTATGTTTTGTTTTGTTTTTGCTTTTGCTAAATAGAGACAGTATCTTTTTATATCCTGCAGAGGACGCCAGTTCGTTGAACCTTCTGGATTTTACTCTAGGTTATTTACTATTTTTAGAGACACTCTTCTACTGGATCATCAAGATGCATTCCCTTTCCTGTTTTTCTGTGGTTTTTACAATTAGCTCTTCCTCGTAGGGTCCCTTCCCCCCCACTTACTCATCCTTGAATGATACAGGTGTCGTATAGAGGCAGTATTTGTTAAGAGACAGGGCAAGCTGATTGTGGTCACTCCTAGCTGTGTGCAGTCTTGTTCTCAGAGGACTGCCCAGAGGCCAGAGGACAAATAAGTTCCTGTTCCCAGTTCCTGGCAGATGGTCACCTATAAAAGCTCTGTTTTACCAACCTGCCAGAGTCTCCTGTCTGATTCGTTCTCTGATACTGTATTCTGAGTCCAAGGAGTGCCTGACGACCTGAGGTTTCTCCGTCCTGCTAAACAGGTTTCTTTCCCAGTCTCTTATTACTGACGGAACTTGTGGGGACGGTTTTCCCTCCAATATGACGAGCTACCCCCACCCCCGTTCGTTCTCCTTTCTGCACAGTTTGGGCTTTTCTCACTTCCTATGTCCGAATGAATCTAGATTAAAAGAGGAATGGATGGGAACTGGAATGACCAAGAGGAGCTGTGTATCACCAAGAGTACCACGTGTGTGCTTTTCTGGTTATTTTCAGAGCTCGGATCCCGGGTCCTGCAGGGATGTATGAAGTATCTTCCAAACGTTTTGAGTGGTCTCAGTTTCCCGAAGTGAAACCTTGGATATATATTTGCCTTGACGAGAAGCCTGTTGGTAGGTGTTTTTTCCATCCAGTTCCCTCTGCCGTCTAGTTAATGGGTCTCTCTGGATCTGCCCTGAGGTTGTGCAAGCCTGGTTTTTGGTGACGGTGGGAGTTTTTCTTTTTGTTTTTTCCTGGGGGGCTGAGAAAAGTTGCTGGTCGATTTCATTAAAACCTCCCAATTTACTGTTTGTTGTGTTCCACACAGGTGATTTTCCTCAAAGCAACATAAATAATAACGACTAAAAATATGCTTTTCCCACCCCTCAACCTGTATGTTAGAACTAGCACTAAAGGAAACCAGAAGAGAACTGTTATATTTTCGTATTTGGTTAGGACTATTTAAAGCCTCTCTTCCTCTTAGCTACAATAGACTCTTGTTTTCCTTTGTGCTTTCTGTCCTAATTTAGCCAGGAACAGCAGCGAATGACATTTCTCTTTAAATTTAATCTCTCTCTTTCTTTTCTGTTTTCAACTATATGTGAACAGATGTGGGCTAGAGAAACATAAATACCTTGAACGGGTCAATAAAAGAGCTATTTTGTGCTATGGGGGTTTTTGGTGGTTATTATGGGGAAAACGGAGCCAGAGGAGTTACAAAGCATGTATTTATCACCAGCAACAGGGAAAAATTTAAATAAATATTTTAAAATATTTTATTATATAAAATTTATATTTAGCATATTACATACAAACATAGAATATACTTAATAGATACTTTATATATAATTCGGGTTACAAAGCATTTATTTGTCACTTAACAGCAGAAAGAATTTATTTTTTTTTTAAAGATTTATTTATTTATTTATTTGACAGAGAGAGAGATCACAAGTAGGCAGAGAGGCAGGCAGAGAGAGAGAGAGAGACAGAAGCAGAGAGCCTGCTGAGCAGAGAGCCCGATGCGGGACTCGATCCCAGGATCCCGAGATCATGACCTGAGCCAAAGGCAGCGGCTTAACCCACTGAGCCACCCAGGCGCCCAACAGCAGAAAGAATTTTAAATACATAATATATAAATGCGATAAGTACATATTTTATGTATTAAAATACATTTAAATATATAATGGATATAATTACACCAATATATATTAAGTCTATTTTACATTTTACTTACATAATATAAAATATATGCTTTATATGTTAGAATACATTTTAAATATATATTTAAAATTCTGTGTTTCTTGGGTAAATGCATGTTTTGTAACTTCTCTGGTTCGGTGTTATTTTATACATGCACACACATATGCAGAAACATATATATTGTATTTACTTTTTTTTTTAAGATTTTATTTATTTATTTGGCAGACAGATCACAAGTAGGCAGAGAGGCAGGCAGAGAGAGAGATGAGGAAGCAGGCTCCCTGCTGAGCAGAGACCCTGATGCGGGGCTCCATCCCAGGACCCTGGGATCATGACCTGAGCCGAAGGCAGAGGCTTAACCCACTGAGCCACCCAGGCGTCCCTATTTTATTTACTTTTAAGACAATAATTTAAGGACCAAAATGGAAAGGTTTAACTCATGGGGCACTACAGAGTATAGACTGTACATCGGCATACAATTTGGATGAGAGCCAGTGGATTTGGTGAGCGAATCCTTGCATTAAGTCTTTGATATCTTCAAGCTAAGGTCATTTGAGCTGAAAGCCAGTTGGTAACTGAAGGATCAGGACTTTATTTTGAAAACAGAGCTCCGCCTAGTGGTCACTCATAGGCTGACTCTGAAAGTCGAGCTCTACAAACTCGGCCGGGTTCAGGGGGGCATCTCCCAGTTTGTTTCCTTTCTGCATTTATTCTCTACCCCTCTGCTTGAGCTAGATTTCAGCTTCTGCCCACCCCCTGGGTCAGGGGCCCTTGTGAATCATTCTTACACGTGGATGATGGTGACACACCCTTTCCTAGCGTGCGATCAGATAGAAGGCTGAAGAGTCACAGCTGGCTTTGGGGGCCGTTTGATGGTGATGGAGACAGCTGGAGGCTGGCATTGGGAAGATCATGGGGCTGAGGCCCCCAGGAGACAGACTCAGGTCTTGGCCTTGGCTGTATCGTTAACTGGTACGCTGGTTTCCCACTGCAGGCTTCGAGCCTTCGTCTGTGTAGCCAGAGGCCTGAGGAAGACCACTCTTCAGGGCCCCGGACAGTTCTGAGATTCTGTGGTTCAGGACAGTGTTTCAGGAGGAAGAGCGATGGCATCTGCCATTTCTCGTAGAGGCCTTCTTCCAGGGATTTGGCCCTCTCTGAAGTCAAGTCAGATGGCTGGCCTGGGGCCCCGAGAGAAGACAACGCAAGCACCAGCTGCGGGACAGCTCCAGTCACTTTAGTGAGGGCGTGTCCACGTCCTCCTCACAGGGGAGTTTGCTGATGGAAGGAGTCTTGGAAGAAGTACTCAAAGGGGAGGAAGCAGCCTTTAAAATGGGCAAGCACTGGGCACCTGGGTGGCTCAGTTGGTTAAGCAACTGCCTTGGGCTTAGGTCATGCTCCTGGAGTCCCAGGATCAAGTCCCATATCAGGCTCCCTGCCTGCCTCTCCCTCTGATCCTACCCCCTCTCCTGCTCTCTCTCTCAAGTAAATAAATAAAATCTTAAAAAAAAAAATGGGCAAGCACAATGAGGGACTGTGGTTTAAATCTATCAAATTAACAGAGTTTTTTTTTTTTGTTTGTTTGTTTGTTTGTTTTTTAATTCTGCTCATTGCAGGCAAGGCTTTGGTGAGATGAGCAAGCTGATGGGAATGTGAACAGGTTGACCTTTGTGTCAACAATTTGTTGCAATTTAGCAACATTGAGAGCTTTAAAAAAATGATCATTATCCTCAACCCTCCATTAGGTTAGAGAAAAAACTAGAAACAACAAAACGGTTTAGCTTTAGAGAAGAGGTTGAATAGGGCAGCCTTCAGTTGTTATATTTGTACTTGTTTTGCCACCAAGTCTTTCTTTAAGTGCAATATTAGATGAAAGTCTAAAATGCAAAATGGATTGATGTGGAGGATTGGGGTTCTGTTTCTGGTCCCCTACCTGGATGGGAGGACTAGGTCAGTCCTTGCTCTCTCTCCACTGCGACAGCTCCCGGGGCACTTCCCTGGCAGAAGCAGGGCTCTGTGGCATAGCTCAAAGCCACTGAGTCAGTCACAGGACAGGAATTGCATTTCCCTCTGACTGGTAGAATTCTGGACGATTCTTTTCCCAATATTTTTACTTTTTCATACTTGGCAAATTCTTCATCATGGTCCTTTTTTTTTTGCCACTAAATATTTATGTTAAGATATTAAAAATGTCAGTTTATTATTTTAGAGTTGTACCCATAATTGTCATAGGAACTACATGTCAACCTGGCCAGCATAGTCTTTCTTCTTGGCAGATCTTCAGGCTTATTTGGGAACCTCAGTAAAAAGAAGATCAGGTTTAAGAAAATAAAAGCCACTCAAAATCCCACCACCTAGAGAAAACTACTGTTAGTATTTTTAGTGTATTTCCTTTCAGATGTTTTCTATGTGATATGTGTACATATATATACAGTATATAGGTATTATTAAATATATACTAAATGTATCATACAATGTAGCTTACATATGGCATTTTTTATTATAAACAGTTACACATCCTATTTATTTTTGTAAACATTATAAATACCCCAAACGTGAGGCTTTGAGAACATGCTGCTTAATAGTTTCTCAATAATCAATTCTATTGACAAAACAATTTTATAACCAATGTTTTTGCTGTGATAGCACTCATGTGACTATATTGTCCATTTATCTTTTCTGTATCTAATTCTTTCTTTAAATTAGATTCCTAGTAGGGGTCAAAGATTCTGAATGTTTTCCAGCTCAAGAAGTGCATCGCTAAATTTCCCTCCCGTCAGTGATTATGACACAACACTTAGAAAAAGTCCTCCCAAAAAGTGAGTGACCCAGTAACCTTTATTTTGGTAGTGATCCATTGACTTAGGATTAGAAATTTATGTACAATGTAGCCTGCTCATTAGGGAATAAGTGTATTTATTTAGATAATAATTAAAAGTCTGCTACAGGAATTTACATGTAAATGTTTTTTATTTGTTTCAAATTGAGCTCTAATCTCTTGCATGTTAAGGAGTCCTTTTTCCTTTGTCAGTTTATAGTCCATTAACATTACATAGTTAAAGCAAATTGCTGGTTTTCTGTTTTCTGTGACTAGCCTCAGTTAAGCCAAGACTGACAGCATTCAGCTTTGGACGGAGAATAAAGGCAAAAGCGAGCAAGCAAACCAGCCATCCCCACACTCACTGGAAGCAGTCAGTCCTCTGCTTCACGAAACACCGAGAGCTGCTCTGTCTCCGACTGCCCATTCTCAGAAGCTGGCCTCTCCTTTGCTTCACAAACGAGACGCAGGCTTTGCTCCCGGGACCCTTTGCTCCCGGGACACTGTGCTCCTTCCCTGGAATCCCGAGTGTGTCCTTGTCAATGGAGCATTCCCCGTCATTGTAGAGCTGACAGGAGAATGTCCTTACGTCGGTGCACTCAGATATGACATGCTGGCAGCGAGTCCTGCTTTGCGTAAAAACCTACATGTACCTACCTGCCAGTTTTTAGAAAGTGACTTAGTAAGAACGTCTCAAGGGCAGGAATTCCCCGAACCTGGTACAGTGTCTGACACAGGAGACGGGCTCAATAAAAAAAATTGTTGAATTGCGAACTGGGAATGTAAAGGTGGGGAGCATTATAGGAATAGTTTATATTGATTCTTCATTTTTCTAGAATAGTTCTAAAATAATTGGAAAAAAATAACTTGGAGAAAATGAAGCTTTTTGTCTTGAATTTTGGAGAATTTTTTTGGTTTTTCGTTTTTTTTTTAATGGCAGCTTTGCTGGCTATCCTTACTGATGCCACTAGTTTTAAATGTCAGCAAAAATTTAAACAGTATAATGATAGCACTTTACACTGGTAGTTTACAAGGATTCTCTCATGTATATTATCTCATTTAATTCTCAATTAATTAGTTAAAACATCTCATATTAATTAAATCACAAAACTGTACATTTAGTATTAGTGCCCTTGCTTGTTTCTATTTTATAGCTTAAAAAAATAGATATCTAGAGAGATTGAATAGCTTACTCACATAAGTATCCAAGCTGGGAGTCACTTTTTCCCACACCATGAAGCCTTATAAACATTTGAGATAAACTTGGTTTTGTAAGTACAGAGTCACATTGTTGGCAGGTACAGGGAAGTTGTAAGAACGTCTCCTCGCTGGTTGTAAAAAGTAGAGAAACTGCAACACTCAGAAAATCACAGGAGTCCACTTAGCTCACAGGAGCTCCTACTTTGTTTTTCAGTGTCCCTGCCTGTTCGCCCCTGTGAGGAACAGTTTAAAAGTTGGAGAGTCCACACAACCCAGATCCCAGGTCATGTGTTGGGAGGCAAAGCCTCTCCCAATGCCCTTTCCTTTCTCTTCTGCTTGGCTGGTCCTTAATATCATGATGTGAAAGGCCCCAGCATCGCAGTTACGGAGGGAGAGCTGGACGTATTCTTCTAGAAGGTAAGCAACTCTGCGATATCTTGCTGGAATTGGGGCACTTTCTTAGTGGGGTGACTGCACTGGCTCATGCTGGCAGCGAGCAGTGAGTCTGTCACTGACCGTTTTTGTACTTTTTGGAGCCAGCTGTCAAATACAGCTGCTGTTAAATACTGCAGCGTCAAACAATGTTGTAATCCCCGCAGCTCTGTGAGGACGGTCGGCACTGGAGCAGTCAGGGGCACTGAAGCTGAGAGAAGTTTCTGCTTAGGCTTTCTGAATCTAATTAGTACAAGGAAGAGAAACAGTTTGGTGGTAGATCTCCTATTAGATTTAATGACAATACATTTATCGGGAAAAAGAATTAGTAGCTTTCTACTAGCAATTTATTGGGAAATTGATCAAATGGTGGTGGAAACGCAGCCGCAGGCTGGCTCAGGATACAGGATTTGGGCAAAAACCAACAAAAGTATTCTCTGAGAATCAGTTGGACAGATGGAATTTTCAGTAAAGAATAGTGTATATTTTAGTATTATCCGTAGATTGCATACTACACAAACTTTGTATCAGGTGTGTGTGCCGTCCGTGTCATCAGTACATACCCATGTATGTGTCTGTAGTGAGACCGGCTTTTAAACACTTAGTAGCACATGACTGCCTTTGAGAACGAGAGGGGGTGCTGGTAATACAGATGCGGGAACAACAGGTGAGTCAGGACAAACACACCCCCCTCTCCGCATCAAACCTTCCAGGTTTCCAGACTGTCTCTGCCCAGAGGCTCTGCATCATCCTCCCAAAAGACTTTCTCTCCAGAAGCACATTGGCCCCCAGGGGATCACAGGAACTTTACTTCCTGAAAGACTTGCTTTCTCTGGCTTGATCCTTTCTCCAAGCCTTTCATTTTAGAACCACTTCTGGTGCTTAGTAGCTCTGATAGGAGAGTCTCTTCATGTCCGGTGGATCTTATTTTTCTTACTGCAGAATGGGCCCAATAGCACCACCTTGCAGGGTGGTAAAGTTAGAAATAGTACATGTAAAGGGCTTTAATATGTTTGTCACAAAGTAGACGCTCAATGAACGGTATTATTTTTCTTACTATGACTACTTCTATTATGATTATTATTACTCTTTTGTTTGATGCTCTTGCCTCAGACTCCATATGTTGGACATACTTCCATTAGCCAAAGCTTCTGGACTTTGATGATTCTGAGCTCTCTAATCTACCCTAAAAGCTGAGGGCTGCTTTCCCCCTTTCCTTGCCTAGTCCTGGTTTGTGGGGTGGTGGTTGCCCTTCAATAGACGGCTGGATAAAAAAGATGTGGTCCATATACACAATGGAGTATTATGCCTCCATCAGAAAGAATGAATACCCAACTTTTGTGTCAACATGGATGGGACTGGAGGAGATTATGCTGAGTGAAATAAGTCAAGCAGAGAGTCAATTACATGGTTTCATTTACTTGCCGAGCATAAGGAATAACATGGAGGACATTAGGAGAAGGAAAGAAGTGAATTTGGGGAAATCGGAGGGGGAGACAAATCATGAGAGACTGTGGACTCTGAGAAACAAACTGAGGGTTTTGGAGGGGCAGGGGGTGGGAGGTTGGGTGAGCCTGGTGGTGGGTATTATGGAGGGCACGGATTGTATGGAGCATTGGGTGTGGTGCATATATAATGAATCTTGGAACACTGAAAAAAGAAAAAAAAAAAAAAGAATCCCTCCATGGACTTTCTGAATTGGAATGAGGGGAAGAACAGCGTTGATTGGGGGCTGGAGGCCCAGGGGCTGATGGAGACAGGTTACTTACCTAGAAGAGCCATTGGGAGAGTCTAAAGCCGATGATAGTGAGTCGGATTCAGGATGGTGGGAGAGTCCTGCTGGGACAGTTGTCCCTGACGTCTAGTTGCTTCCTGTTCCTCTCTGGAGGTGTCCTGATATCTCCACACCTTGCAAGGATGGTCTCCCACTTCACTGAAGCCAACCCCAGCCAGCTTCCCTTTGCTTACAGCAACAACAATACTTCTAGTTAATACTTCTGGGGTCCCCGGTTCCGGAGAGGGGAAATTGGACACTCTCTGCCCCTGCTCTCTGCAGAATGGGCCCCCATTTAAGGATGGAGCTACCTCTTAATGTTTTATAGCAAATGCTCAAGACAAGCACATAGCATACCCCAGATAAAAGGAATGGGACACTAGTGCCCATGACATGAAGAACCTGGCTCTAGGGGGCTGCTGTGCCCTGAGTGGATCAGAAGTGACTCCTATGACTTACTGGCTTGATTCCTGGATCTGAGCTCCTAGAAGCCCTTGTGAACAACAGACTGATTGTGCTGCTTTGCTCTGAAGTGGACAGTGTTTGTGGGTGTTTTTTTTTTTTAACACGATTTTATTTATTTATCTGACAGTACAAGTAGGGAAGCAGCAGGCAGAGGGAGAAACTGACCAGAGAGCCTGATGTGGGGCTCGATCCCAGGACCCTGGATCATGACCTGAACCGAAGGCAGGCGCTTAACCAACTGAGCCACCCAGATGCCCCAGACTAACAGCATTTAGTTCAGGGAGAGCATGTGTCTCCACGGCCACCCCCAGGTCTGTGGCAGGCATCACCAATCGATCACGGCACTCCACAGTTGAGCTTTGATGCAGCCTCCGAGCCCTTTCCATCACAGGTGTGCTTGGTTCTTCTCAGAGATACCACCAAGTCTGTCTTCACAGTCCAGTGGGCCTCTGTGTTTGAGGCTACATAACATAAAATGACAATTTTGGATTTGGCTCTTGTGAGTTCTTTGCATGTGAATGTTCTGTGTCCCACAAAGCTACTTCCGCTCCTGAGTTAAAGGTTAATACCCAGGGGAGGTGACAGTCTACTTTTAAGTTGCTTGTGAAACGGGCTGGGCAGTAGGAATATACAAATGGGCTTATGGAGCAGTCTGGGTTTCCATAGAAACAAGAGGCGGTTGAATCAAATCCATGAATCAACTTTTCCACACTGGTTTTGAGCCCAGAATGAAGCCGGAAAAGGATATTTACCAACCACGCAGGCAGAGTGAGAACTTCAAGAGCAAAGCCCTCCAAAAAGACAGCCAAAGCAAATGGCAGTGGCTCCCCCCAAAACTCACGTCGGAACCCCGGCTGCAGCCTCACGGGCCACTGGCATGGCACAGATGCCAAGTAGCCCGGCTTGGGAAATACATGTGTTTGTACCTCATTCTGGACACATCCCACCCTTAAGAAAGCCTTCCTCAGCCTGGGGGTGGTGATTTAGGGTCTTGGAGTTTAAGGCAAATCCATTCCCGCATTTTGCAACCCCAAAGCCTCCAGCTTCTTGGACACTTCGTTAAGAAAGTCAAAGGTGTTGGGGCGCTTGGGTGGCTCAGTGAGTTAAAGCCTCTGCCTTCGGCTTAGGTCATGGTCCCAGGGTCCTGGGATTGAGCCCCGCATCAGGCTCCCTGCTCAGCAGGGAGCCTGTTTCCTCTACTCTCTCTCTCTGCCTCTCTGCCTACTTGTAATCTGTCTGTCAAACAAATAAATAATTAATTAATTAAAAAAAAAAAAAAGAAAGAAAGCCAAAGGTGTGATGCTGGCCAGGGGGAAGGTTCAACCGGAAGGCCACTGTGAGCCGTGAGCACAGAGCTTCAGCCCCTCTGTCATAGCTCTTGTTCCCCAGCAGCCTGTGTGGAGGGTGGGGGCACTTCTGCTCACACTTTCCTTCGGGCAGTGTGTGTGAACTTGTGAACCTGTGGTGACTGCCTTCCTGTAGGAGCAGGAGAAGCCGAAGGAAAGCCCTTTGGGGTGTATGTGTGTGGGAGGGGTGTGCAGCACCCGTAGGCGTAGTTTGGAAGGACATCCCTGCTTTCCTCGAGGCTGCAGCCAAATGGTTGGAAAAGGCTTCTGCCAGCAGCCCTGAGTCTTAGTCTTAGTCTTAGTCTCTGATCAAACCATCACGGAACAGATAGAGTTGCAGAAACAAAAGCATCACTGATATTTTATCAACTGCTCAAAAAGCTAAGAACTCTAGTTTTATAGAATTTGGAGAGCTGGAGGGGACCAACAAGGTTGTTTTTTTTTTTTTTAAATTTTCTTTATTTATCTGACAGAGATCACAAGTAGGCAGAGAGGCAGGCAGAGAGAGAGGAGGAAGCAGGCTCCCTGCAGCGCAGAGAGCCCGATGTGGGACTCGATCCCAGGACCCTGGGATCATGACCTGAGCCGAAGGCAGAGGCTTAACCCACTGAGCCACCCAGGCACCCCACCAACAAGGTTTTTAATCCAACCCTCTCATTCTGTCTGAGAAGAAGCTTATTTAGCCTACTGATGTGCTTACTACCTGGCCAGGCTTACGGAGAATGGTAGGACCATCCCCTCTTGATGTGGGGAGGAGCACTGAATAACCATCCTCTTGTGGGGGGTGGCGGGAGGGTGGGGACATATGCTCAAAACTGAATCTCGGTCGGATTTGAGTCTTCGGAGCCCATGGTGCCAGGCTTACTGGCAGGTCATTTCTGAACAGATGATTCAAGGTCTGACAGCAGGTCACATTTCCTCCAGGAAAGCACTTAGGGCACGTGTCAGTTTCCTACTGCTGCTGTAACAAGTTACTACCAATTTCAGGGCTTAAAACTATACAGATGTATTATCTTACGGTTCTGGATGACAGAAATTTAAAATAAGTCTCGCAGAACCAAAATCAAGGTGTTGCCAAGGCTGTGTTCATTTTTGAAGACTCTCAGGGGGAATCCATTTCCTTGAACTTCCCACCTCCAGAGGCTGCCTTCATTCCTTGACCTGTGCCCCCTTGCCCCCCCACTTCAGAGCCGGTGACATGGGCTCAGGTTCTTCTGGTTTTCACAGCACATCACTCTGACCTCCTTTCCAAATTCCCTCTTTCACATTTAAATACGCTTGTAATTTCATCGGCTGCACTCTGATAATCCAGGACAGTTTCCCTAGCAACTCTAATGCCATCGACTCTAATTTGCCATACACCTACCTTATACACATGTCCCGGGAATTAGGACGGAGACCTCTCATTCTTCTGCCTACCCCGGTTTGTCAGAAGCAGTCCATACAGCAGGCCTTGGGCGTCCATAATCTTGACCTCTGAAGATTTGGAGGTTCTTGGTTTCAGCTGTTTGGGAGGGGTAGTGAGGGTTCAGGACATATCATCATTTGCCGTTTTACTTCAGTGCTGCTGTGCCAAAGCCAGTGTCTTACCAGTGAGTGAGCCTGGCCTGCCTCCTAGCTGCAACGTTCCTCTGTTGATTTAGTTTGATGAGTTTAGATTAGTTCTCACAACAACCATGTGAAATTGATATTATCATTCCCGGATTTTTGGTGAATAGACTTGTAAAAAGTATAGGCTGTAACTCTATTTCCAAATTCAAGGATTATTTACACATTCTCCACAAAAATGTGAAGGTTTATATTCTTAGTGGACCCAGGCTACCTTGCATGCCGGCCTGAGTCTGTCTCAAGAAATCTTTGGCCACTAGAGGGAGACAATTCTTTGAAGAACCAAGGCCATTTCTCTGTGGGTCTAGATAGCTGAAAATAGTGTTTGTGTTTAAGAAGGTATCTAGGGCTGATGTCACATTGGACAATGACGGGGCAATTGCCACACTCACCCCCAGTGCAGACCTCAGTGATCAACTTTCGCCATTATTCCCTTGGCTCCCGCTTCCATAGTATTCTCTGCCCTCCTAAGCAAGGGTCCTTTTTACCTATTTACTGGCAGCTTAAAATTTAAAAACTCTTCTCTGTCTTTTCTTCCCGGGGGGAACTTTGTGGAAAGAAGGCCCCCCCCAAATTTCAGAACTGACACTATATAAAAACATAGAATCCCAATGATTTCAAGTCTCTACGTGCTGCCACATAGGGTCTAAGATAGGGGCCACTGTTCACCCGACAAACCCTGTTGGAATGACGGGTCATCTGACAATATGGTTCTGAAAGGGAACCAGGTACATTTTCTATGTTGGAGGGTTCTGGGTTTTCTGACTCAAGACCCTCTGTTAGAGGATTCTGGGTTCCCTGACGCTCCTCTCATTTCACAGTCTAAAAAATGCAACTTCTGTATTAAAGGGCTTGCTTTTCATGAGGTAAGATGGCGAATCTGGTGGTCAGGTGAGTCCTGTTGAGGCACTGTGGAGGGAAATCAGGCACGGATACCGGGTAGTCATGTCAGTAATAGAGTGCAGACAGGACCCAGTAGGAAAGAAACAGAATGACTTTAGCTCAATGCTCTGTGTAACGGATTTCAGACGTTGACGGCTTATTAGCTAATAGCCCGTGCCCTCCTCCCCTCCCTCAGACACAGACATTCTGATCCATCCCTGGAAGCGCTGTTGCTAAACCACCGTGACTAATCGGGATGTGTCATATCACTTGTGTTTTGAGGAGGTAAATGGGTCTCAGTTATGACTGTGGATTTGTAATTCACCTCGGAGAGGCCAGTCCTGTTATTTCTTAGCCGTGCCTTAGAAAGAGAAAACATGATACATAAGTGTGAAAATACGTGGGCATCATTTTATGATGATTTTATTGATATTGATGATAGTATGATATTTTATTTGCATTGCAAATAAAATGCATATTCTTTTAAAATACAGGTGGACAGGGTGCCTGGGTGGCTCAGTCATTGAGCAGCTGCCTTAGGTCATGATCCCCGGGTGCTGGGATTGAGTCCCGCCTCAGGTTCCCTGCTCGGCAGGAAACCAGCTTCTCCCTCTCCCACCCCCCCTACTTGTGTTCCCTCTCTTGTTGTCTCTCTCTGTGTCAAATCAATAAATAAAATCTTAAAAAAAAAATACAGGTGGACATATGGAAAGAGTACGTAAGTGTGAGGCACAGCTCTTTGCCATGACTAAGAGATACTAAAAAAGAATGGCTTCTACAAAACAGAAGTTTGTGTATCTTTTTTCTCATTAACTTTCAAAGGTAGAGGAGTGGTTTGGGGATAGCAGGCTGGCCTTGCTTCACGAGATCATTCAGGAATTCAGGCTTCTGGGACTCTCTGCTGTGGAGCTCTCACCTCTGGGCCACTGTGACTGTTCCTTCTTTTCTCCTTCCATGGGAGCGGGGAAAGAAGTACAGAGTGAACAGTTTTGCCTTTAAGGGAATAACTTCACTCCTATCCCAGATCTTATCACATGGCCTCTCTTGCCTGCAAGGGAGACTGGGAGAGAGGGTCTCCCAAGCTAGGGAGGCACTGCGCCCAGCTAAAACTCAGAAGTGGAGACCAGATGTCTGGGGACGGTTTAGTCGCTCCTGCCACCATCAGCCTTTCTGGCTACAGAATTACTCATGCACATGTGCAACCTCCTTCTTTATTCTATGGAGAATAAATACACCTGTGCCCCAGGGAAACAAGCCAGAGTGCCCTCCAGTTTATGGTCCAGGAACTTCAGACAATGGAGAGAATTGAACAGGTCCAAGTGGGTCTTCTTTTGGTCCAAAGAACGATCAACCAAAAGACGAGCTGTCAGCCTGCCTACCTCCTCCGCGATGGAATCCCTAGGGACAAGATCATCACAACACGAACTCGAGTTCAGGAAAAGGCAGAAGGGGAACCCACAGCGGCCACTGTCCCTGGCTTTCAGGTCCTGCAGGGTTTGCATAGAGTCATCTCCCTTTCGAGAGGCACGGTAAGTTCTGTGATCAGCCCGCCTGGCATCTCCAGGGATGCCAGGAAGAAGCGCCCTTGTCCACCATCCTGTCTGGCCCCAGAAACTTCCTCCCTGGGAAGGTTCCTTCTTGTCCACTTTCCTCCTTGGCCGCATTTGAAGCAGGGTGATCAGTCTTCCCCTTCGTCTGGCTGGATGGCACTCACCATCCAGTTCCTGTCTGTGCATTTTCAAGGGCCTGGGGAATGATGTATGGGTTGGAATCGTCACAAGCTTTTGCCAGGTTTGTGGTTTCTTTGGCAATATGATTCTTTTAAAAATATAAAAAGATGTCAATCTATTTTAGTCTGTCAATTTCATGAGCAAGTAACCACAATCAAGGATCTTGACTGACATGTAATTATTTTACCTGCAGAGTCTGGTCTTTTAATCATGTCTTCAGAGTTCAGTCCATTTATTTCTCTTGCTACCAAGTAACACTTACCCTCCAAAAAAATGAGCTGGAATGGGGAGAAACTCCCCTTAATTGCCTTTCCCCCCAAAAGCTCATTGCTACAGAGATGACATTGCTTCTAGGCCTTTCTGGTGAACAGAGCTGTGGGTTTAAAAAGTAATAATATATAAGGATTTTTATTGACATTTTCTTTTCAAATTTTATGCAGCATGGAGTTTTAGCATCTTTGCTTCTGTGATAGTATCTCTTTTCATTATTTAATTTCTGTTACTATTAGAACCTAATTTTTTCTTTTTAGTTGGCACCCAACGTTGTTAGTTTGAAGTGTATAGCATAGTGATACAGCAAGTCTGTATGTTTCGCTGCGTTCACCACCAGTAAAGACCTAATAGTCTTGAGTCAATTTTATTACCTTATGGATTTTTAGAAATTTGACAATCTTCTCTGTTTTTTTTTTTTCTTTTGAAAGAAGATTTTATTTATTTATTTATTTGAGAGCAAGAGAAAGCATGAGAGAGGGGAGGGTCAGAGGGAGAAGCAGACTCCCCACTGAGCAGGGATCACGACCTGAGCCAAAGGCAGATGCTTACCTGACTGAGCCACCCACCGCCCATCTCTCTTTTCAACTTTATTGAAATTAAGTAGTTTGGGACATCTTCTGGCCCTCTTTCCATTTCTGTTGTTGTCTATTTGTGCACACACTCTCACTCCCTCTTCTTTATTGAACTTGCCAACTTTTGTTTTTTTGTCTTCTGTTTTAGGTTCGTTTCTATTTCTTTAATTTTGGCTCTTTTTATTGATTTGCTCCTAATTTATTGGGCTTACTCTATTGTTCTACTTCTAATTTCTTGGGTTAGGTACTTAGATCATTAATTTTTAAGCTTTCTTATTTTATAATATAAATATTTAAAGTTATAAATTTCCCTCTAAGTGCAACTGTAGCTGCATCTGCTTGTCTTATCTTGGAGTATCAATATTCTCCTTCCATTCTGAATATTTTATAGTTCTCATAATGATTTCTTCTTTATCCTTGAATTATTCAGCATATTCTTTATTGCCAGACATATGTAATCCAGGGTGTTTGTGTTAGAAAAAGAATAAGAAAATTCTCTTTTTACTGTTGATTTAAAATTTAGTTAGGCTGTGGCCAGATACTATGGGCTGCATGGTATCAAATTCTGAAATTTGTTGAGTAGTTTTTTTTTTTTTTGGTCCATTTTGCATAGATGTTCCATGTGTGCTTGCACAGAGTAGGAGATCTCTGCTTGTTTGGTGTAATGTTCAATATGCCTCCAGTAGACCATCCCTATTGATTATGCTCCTCAAATGTGCTCTGTTAGTGATTTTGAAGCATCAATTATTTGGAGAGGTGTTTTGGAATCTCCCATCGTGGGATAGATTCTTCCATTTCTCATAGTTCTGTGAGGTATTCTTGCATATCTTTGGAGACTATATTGTAAGTTATTAGAACTTTGTAATTGATCCATTTTCCTGGCAAACTAAACTTTTTTATTATGCAGCTTCTCTTCATCTCCAGTTGTGATTTTTCCTTAAACTCTCTTTGGTCTGATATTAATATAGCCTCACCTGGTGATATTTATCTAGAATCTGTGTGCTACCTTTTTATTTTCAACGTAACTGTAGACTTATATATTTAAGGATATTCTTGTAAATGGCATATAGTTATATTTTTAAAATCCGATTTGATAATCTTCACTTTTAAAGGGGAAAGTTGAGTTCTAGCATTGTTCGTAAGTAATGGGACACCTGGATTGGTATCTGTCACCGTGTGTTTTGTTGCCCATGATGTTCCTATTGTTCAACATTTTCTCTTGTGTTTTATCCCTTTTCTTGGTTTTGGGTTGGTTATTTTCCCTCACATTTCCCTCCCTCCTACTAGTTTACATTTATATATTTTAAATGCATGATTACAAAATTTACTATGACATATTCAGTTAAGAAGAAAGCCAACAAAGATGACCTTAGATCTTCTTCACTTTCTGTGTAATTATTGTATTTATTTCTGATTTTAACCCCATGCAGCCTATCAATACTGTTTTCTGTACCACAGTTTCTTCTGAGTGAGGCGCATAGTCATTATTTTCTTTATTTTTCCTTCCTTCTTGCATCAGAAACCAATTGGGTCAACTTACCTCATATCTAAAGCATATCCCTTATAGAGTTTCTTTTAATGAGTCTGTGAGGCAAACGCTCTCTGTCTTTATGTGCCTGAAAATACTTTTATTTTGCTCTTATTACGGAAAGTTATTTCCCCTGATTCTAGGCTCATCATTATTTTTTACTGTGCAACTTGACAATATTGCTCCATTGTCTTCTGGCTTCCACTGTTGCTGATTAAGAAATAATTTGTTATTCTACTTTTTGTTTCTATTAACTATTCTCTCTCTCTCTCTCTCTCTTTTTTTTTTTTTTATCATGTCTGCTTTCTTTTTTTTTTTTTAAGATTTTTATTAATTTATTTGACAGAGATCACAAGCAGGCAGACAGAGAGAGGAAGGGAAGCAGGCTCCCTGGTGAGCAGAGAGCCTAATGCGGGACTCGATCCCAGGACCCCGGGATCATGACCTGAGCCAAAGGCAGAGGCCCTAACCCACTGAGCCATCCAGCCATCCCTATCATGTCTGCTTTCTAAGAATTTTATTTGGTCTTTGGTGTTGTCCAATTTCACTATGATCTGCCTAGATATATACTATTTTTTCCACCCTCAGCTTTATTGAGGTGTAATTGACAAATAAAAATTATATGTGTTTAAGGTATACAGTGTGATGTTTTGACAGCCGTGAACACTGTGCAATGATTACCACAATCAAGCTGGTTAATATCCATCACCTTGCATAACAATCATTATTTTTGTATGTATGGTGAAAACACTTAAGGTCTACTCTCTTCTTGGCAAATTTCAGATATGCTATATCGTATTATTAACTATAGTCAGCATGCTGTACAGCCAACCCTCAGAACTTACTCATCATGTGTAACTGGAAGTTTGTTCCTTCTGACCAACATCTCCCCATTTTCTCTACCGCTCAGCCCCCAGCAACCACCATCCTACTCTCTGTTTTCATGAGTTCAACTTTTTTTAGATTCCACATTTAAGTGAGATCATGCAGTATTTGTCCTTCTACATCTGGCTTATGTAATTTAGCTGAATGTCCTCCTTGTTTATCCGTAAGCATCACTTCTTATGAACCTATCTGGAACTTATCGGGCATCCTGAATCAGAAGGCTATTGACCTTGGTCGCTTCTGGGCAAGACGCCACTAATACTCTTCCAACATTACCCTGCCCCATTTCTTCCTCTACTTTAGGAATTATGTTTAAATGTTCGGTGTCCTCCACCTCTAACCACGCTTTCATATTTCCTTTCCTTTTTTCTTTCTGTACTGCATTCTGCATTATTTTCTCAGCTCTGCTTTCCAGTTCATTAATGCTTTATTCAACTTTGTCTAATCTTTTATTAAAACTTCCTCTAAGTTTGAAATCGTGTTTATTTTACTCTTCAGTTGTGGAATTTCTGTTTGGTTCAAGGCAAATTACTTCAGCATTTACATAAGCATTATAATTAATATTTACTAATTCCAGGTGCCTGTGGGCACTATGAGTTTGGGGTAATTTGAAGCCACATCCTTTGCCTGCCGTTTATTTGACTACGCAAACAGTGTGCATTTGGATTCAAACTCACCTGGGCGCTAGCTTGTCATTAAGAATTCTCATGGACTTTTCCTCACCAGAATTTCAAGAAAGGCAATTTTCCTTTCTTGTTGTCTCAGAGTAATAGAGAGATGGTTTTTTTGTTTTGTTTTGTTTTTCTGTTTTTAGTGATGGTCTTTCATCTGTTGTATGGAGTTCCCTTTAATGATTCTATTAGACTCCCCCTCATCTTTGTCTGGCCTACGATTTGTCTCTTGTTCCCTGCTGGGAGTGACACTTTAAAAAGCAGTAAAAATAAAATACGATAAAAGTGGTGAAAGAGGCAAGCTATAAGAGACTTCTACCTATAGGAAACAAACTGAGGGTTGCTGGAGGGGAGGAGAATGGGCACATGGGGTAATTGGGTGATGGTAATTAAGGAGGACACTCATTATAATGAGCACTGGGTATTATATGCAACTGACGAATCCCTAAATTCTCCTGAAAGTAATAATACATTATATATTAATTAAATTGCATTTAAATAAAAAATTTAAAAATAAATTTAAAAAATAGAGCAAACATCCAGATCACCCCTATCTGGCAAGTGTGCTCATGGTGAGAGCTGATCTTAGCGTTTGACCAGTCTGGCTTCTTGTGTTCACTTGGTTTGGGGTCCCAGTGATTCTTTTCTTTCGTTCGAGATTGTTAATACATTTCACAGATATTTTAAAGAAATTAGTTGGTGATTTTTTAAGTTGATTTCAGCAAGCAGGTCACACCTGGTATTTAGTTCATCATATTCCTAGAAATGACATCACCACCAGGTTTTAGTTACCTCTAGAACCAAATTTAAAATTCAGCTTCAGTTGCTAGCAACATACATTGACTTGGAATGTACATTCTCTGTGATATGCATACCTAGCTCTTAGAGCGTAAAAGAGTGCTACCCAACTTTTGCATGATGATGGCATTTGGTGTTCAAAATAGTCTCTGTTTTTATAAGATAAGCTCACAGTAATAAATGCATATTTGCAAAATTGCTCTGATCCATGGGTGTCTTTAGGGAAGAGACTCCGAGAGCTCGACATTTTGGGTCAGCCTCTTACAATGAGGAGAGATCTTGGGTCAAACGAAGACCAAGCCCTTCTGCCTGGATAAACATAGTGCTGGAAAGCATATCCCTGGGTGATCTGGGCTGCTTCTGGCTCTGCTTGAACCAGTTCGGGCAGGTGCATAGTTAACATTTTTTTAACATTTTTTAAGGCAGGAAACTGGAAACTTCTTTCTAAACCCCACTTGTCAGACCCTGGACTGGAAAGAGGTACTTTGTGTGACCTAGTAGCCTTAGTGCTTAGGTGGTTGTTGGTGCAAAGATCAGAGTCCCCTGCAGAGCCCCTTAAGAAAATGGGGTTCACTGGGAGGATTCCATGGACTCAAGGCAGAGCTGGCAAGGATCCAAGGTGGAAGGGGGACTGGCTACACGCTGTTTCTCTGTTTTGTGGACATCCAGTATCTCCCACATCTGTTTCTGCGTCTCCCTCTTCATTTACTCCTTTCCACCACCTTGATTCCTCTGCTTATTTAATGGTTTCTGCTTCTTCATGGCTTCAGCTTACATATGTCTCTGGCAATGATCCAAGTGCTGGTTCCCAGAGAGGGAAATCTTGTGGCCATGTTCATCTTGTCCCTTGAGGCCTATACAAGCTGTTAAACCAGCTTGCCTTGGGTCACAGGCCCACCTTTGACCAATCAGCTGTGGTCAGGTCATAGGGCGGAGTTCGCCGACACACAAATGGCTAATAGGAAGGCTGCCCTCCAGTGGGGACTGGGGCCTGGGCAAGGTTGTGTAGAGGAGAATACTTCCAAGGGGCTTGGTGTGTCCATGAGAGGACAAATGCCTATTGCTGGGATTTAAACTAGTATCCTCCAGAGCAAAGGTGGTTGGTGCTTGCATTCTAATTAACAATCACATACATGTTTATGGCTTTCCAAATTAGCAACTCGTTCCTCCTTCTTGCTAGTTTTGAGGCACCTCTACCTTCTAGGGCTTCTTATGGCACTGGGCATTTTATTAGGACAAAGGGAGGGCTTGTCCTTTCTGTCTTTCTAACAGTATTCTACACTGACAAGGCCTCACCAAGCCCCATGGACTAGAAGCAAAGTAAATATCCTTACCCAATAACATTGAGGGTTTTCTCCAAAACATCAAGTTTATGCCCCTGTCCTCAATTCCGGAATTCAAAAAGCTCTGAAAACGTAAATATTTTAATAACTTACTTGGGGAGAATCCTGATCTTACAGGAATTCACTGGGTGGTGTACATCCACCTTGATCCAATGTGAAGCCACTTACAGTTTGTGTTTTCCCCACTTAGTGTGAATGTATATATATTTTCTGTAGAAATGTTAACAGACCTGACTGAGTGATGCCTCAGATGCTGCAGAGCTTTGTAGAATATACTCGATGTGCACTGCATTCTTTTTTTAAATCAGAAAAACACCTCCATTTCAAAACATAGCTGGCCCCAAGCATTTCAAATAAGGGATTGTGGAGCTGGCCCATTGAAAGCAAGTCATAAATATATGACAGACAAATAAACAATAAAAGGGAGAGTTGGAGTGGAAGGAGACACAGAATAAAGTTGAAATCTAAAAAAGCATTCATATGGGAGACAACTCTGCCTTTACTTACCTTTGCGTTCCCATAGGCAAGTTCCTATACCCACTCGATACTCAGCTCTCTCTTCTCCAAAATGAAGAGAGCACAGTTGGATCATTTCTGCAATCCCTTCTGTGTTTACAGTCCTGCAATTCTGGGGTCCCAATTCCTTTTTTCAAAGCAGTTCTTCCTATCTGGCAGCAACCAAGATGCGGCAACCTTTTGTCAAGGCATTTCCAGTGGACACGCATTGTCCTTTCGCATTTCACACAGTGAAGATAAACTCAAACATACACATTGCTTTGACTAATCATTTTCCCAGTTTTCTTTAAAAAAAAAAAACACACAAAAACCAAAAAAACACCAAGCAGTTTCAATTGGTTGTGAGTTTTGACATGCAACTGTTGCATAATTATTAAATAATTCATTTTACTTCCCTCTGCATCCATGATGATTTCTATTTATCCTGCAAAGACATAAAGAGAGAACATTAGGTCATTTGTACAAGAATATTTGAACCGGGACTCAGAATTGCTCATTCTTGACGGGTGTGCTGAGATCACTTCCCTAGTTCTATTTTGAAGATAAAGTTCCTTTGTTACCTTGGACCATGGTTTGAATTAGGTTAACTTCTCTCTTTTTTTTCTGATTTATATGACGAGGTGATTGCTTAAAGATGGCAATTCTCCGACAGTACCGATCTGGACAAATGGTATCACTCCGTCATCCAAGGCAGAACCTTGGGCTCCTTCCAGGACCTTTCCCTCTCTCTTACCACCCACATGTTCAATTAATCACCAAGACCTGCTGATTTAAAAAAAAAAAAAAGTTATACTATGTTTCTGGCCCACAGAAAATCTGAGAGTGTAATATAAATGACACCCTGGTACCAACCTTCAGGTTTGTGAAATTGTAGCATTTTGTCACAAATCTATCAACCTTGGGTTTTTGCTTTGTTTTTTAAATAAACAGAACATAACAGACATAGTTGAAACCCCCAGTGTACGTCTCTCCAATTTCATTCTCCTCTCTCCTTTCGAGAGGAAACCTCAACCCTGATTGTGGTGTTTTTAATTTCCTCGGTGCTGATACTATTATATATTGGGCTGCATGTCTGAATGTTAAAATTTTATATTGTTTGTATCTACCTGCAGTTTGTTTTTCCCATTCAATGTTGTTCTTGAGATCCGTCCAAGAACTCGACATTTAAGTCTACAGTCGTTCCCCCTTCTCTGTGGGCGATACATTCCAGGACCAACCGCACATAGTTCTGAACCCTAATATATACTGTGTTCTTTCCTATACATACACACCTCTGATGAAGTTTAATTTATAAATTAGGCACAGTAAGAGATTAACAACAATAACTAACAATGAAATAGAACAGTTATAACAGCATGCTGTAATAAGAGTTGTGTGAATGTGGTCACAAAATCTCTTACTGTCCTATACTCCAACTTCTTCCTGTGATGCTGGGGACGATCAGATGCCTCCCTGGTGAGAGGCAGTGAGGTGAATGAGGTAGGTGTGACCCAGCTTCAGGCTAGGCTATTACTGACCTTCTGATTCTGTGGCAGAAGCAGGATCATCTGATCCTGACCATGGGTGACCACAGGTAACAAACCATGGAAAGTGGGACTGCCGATGGGGAATACGGACCCTTGGGGTTCATTCTTTTGAGCAGCTGTGTCGTGTTCTATTAGACGAATGTTGATGTCACTTATTCATACTCTCACTAGTGGACATTTAGACTGTTTCTAATTTTTTACCATTAGACACTGCTGCAGTAAATGCCCATGTGCCTAGATCCTTGTACAGATAGAGCGAGAGCTTCTCTGGGGACTGGTGGAGGGAGGCACCAGTGTCCAGACACTCGTGTGGTACAGAACCTTGATTTCTCTTCGCATACTTTTTTGGTCACAGGGTTATAAGCTTCCTCGTTTGGGAGCCACTAAAACAAATCTTCTGATAGTATAGAAAAGCTTTCTTGCCTGTTTCAGTAAGAAGCCTTACATGTACCATGGCAAGAGGCAGCGTCAGTGTGGACGGACCGGTGCTAGTGTGCATGTATTTGCAGTAATCTTCACCCCCAGCTCCCAAACAGAGGACTCCATTGCTTTGTTTTTCTCAAAAGCACTTTTATCTTCCCAAGATGCCCGTTACTGATGACCAGGCTTCTAGTTTCAATTTCGTTTTTTTTTTAACTTTTCATTTTGAAAAAATTTTAGACTTACTGAAAAGTTGCACAAACAAGGCAGAGTGTTTCCATAAGCCCTTCCCCTGCCTTTGCCTGAGGTTAGCATTGTGTGTCTCCAGAGAATAGTTTCCAAAACTAACATTGGTCCAGAACAATTAAGTGGACGACCTTATCTGCATGCACCAGTTTTCCTTCCTGTCTCCTTCTGTTCACGGATCCCATCCAGGGTCCTGGGTCATATGGCAGTTGGTTGTCGTGTTGCCTCAACTGCTTATGGTTTGTGAGCCATGTCTTGGTCTTCCCTTGTTTTTCATAACCTTGATATTCTTTTTTTTTTTTTAAGATTTTATTTATTTATTTGACAGAGAGAGATCACAAGTAAACAGAGAGCCAGGCAGAGAGAGAGAGGAGGAAGCAGGCTCCCCGCTGAGCAGAGAGCCGGATGTGGGACTCGATCCCAGGACTCTGGGAACATGACCTGAGCTGAAGGCAGAGGCTTTAACCCACTGAGCCACCCAGGAGTCCCATGACCTTGATATTCTTAAGGAGTACTTGATAGTTATCCTGTAGAAAATTCCCCAGTCTGGTTTTGTCTGGTGTTTTGCTCACGATTAGGTTGGGGTTATGGATTTTTGGAAAGAACACCTTGCAGAGCCAAGTGCCTGTCCCATCTTATGAGATGACAGGGGTACATGATGTCCATGTGACATTATTGGTGATATTAACCTCCATCACCTGTAATGCTGGGTTTGCCAGACTTTTCCCCTGCAAAGTTACTTGTTCCTTTCTCTACTCTGTTCTTTGAAAATGGGTCTCTAGGTCTGACCTAACCTTGATGGCGAGGGAGTAGGGATCAAGTTCCAACTCCTGGAGTGAGGGTATCAACATGTATTGTTGGGAATTCTTTTGAAAGGAATATTTGTGACTTCTCCCCTATTTATTTGTTTACTCAACAATTCATTTTACATTATGGACTTCTATATTTCCTTTGTACTCTGGGTTAAAATTCCAATATTGCATTGCTTAGTTTATGATGCAGATTGTTCTGGCTTTGGCCACTGGGAGCCCTTTCAGTGTGGCTCCCACGCCCCTTTGACACACCCCATCCTTTTGTTCTTCTGATCCCTTCCTGACTTTCTTCCATGGAGTCTGGTATCCGTCCGTGCCCAGGATAGTCATGTCTCTAGTATCCTAATGGTGATTTCCTATTTCCTCCCTCACTTCAATCAAGATAAATGAAAGATACTTACGGGATTTATTATTTTTTTCTTTTACTCAAGCTTTGATTCCTTTTCCTAATTTCAAAAATTGAATGTTTTCCCCCCAGACATGGGACTCTAAAGAGACCTGGACTTGAATTTCCGTTCTGATGCTTCAGGCTCTTTGGCATTAGGCTTCCCTGAGCCTTGCATTTCCTTTGTATCACAGAGGCACATGGAAAGTACCAAGATGCCCTTCAACAGACAAATGATAAAGAAGATATGGTTCATATATACAATGGAGTATTACGCCTCCATCAGAAAGGATGAGTACCCAACTTTTGTATCAACATGGACGGGACTGGAAGAGATTATGCTGAGTGAAATAAGTCAAGCAGAGAGTCAATTATACGGTTTCACTTACATGTGGAGCATAAGGAATAACACGGAGGACATTGGGGAGATGGAGAGAAGTAAACTGGGGGAGATTGGAGCGGGAGACGAACCATGAGAGACTGTGGACTCTGAGAAACAAACTTGAGGGTTTTGGAGGGGAGAGGGAGTGCGGGGTTGGGTGAGCCTGGTGGTAGGTATTATGGAGGGCACGGATTGCATGAAGCAGTGGGTGTGGTGCATAAACAATGAATTTTGGAACACTGAAAAAAAAATTAAATTAAGAAAACAAAACAAAAATACCCACCTTATAAAGTTCTCAGAAGGTCCAAATGAAGCCCCCCGCCCCCATGGCCTCCAGAGACTATTTGCTAACATGCAAACTGGGACAATGATGTGACTGTGCTCAGCTTTGTCCGCTGCTGTGTGGCACTGTCCACGGTGTTTCCTGAGCCTGGCTTTGACCAGAATCAAATGAGGAACTTGAGAAGCCACATTGGCTCAGTCTTCCTGACTGGGATCGTGGTGGGGTGGGTTCAGCCCTTACCTGTACTCTGGATAGGTGAGCCCCGGGGAGTTCCACCACAGTACGTGTGAGTCTGGGGCCAGGTCCGAAGGCGAACGGGGTTTGCTGACGGCCGGAAAGAAAGGATCCCTGCCTCCGACCTGGAAACGCCTGAGATGATGGACGAGTCAGGCTAATGGTTTCTAGATACTCCACTTCGTATTCGTGTGATCCTGCTTAGTCAGCTGCCTTTTATTTATTTTTTTTTAAAGATTATTTATTTATTTATTTGACAGAGAGAAATCACAAGTAGTCGGAGAGGCAGGCAGAGAGAGAGAGAGGGAAGCAGGCTCCCCGCTGAGCAGAGAGCCCGATGCGGGACTCGATCCCAGGACCCTGAGATCATGACCTGAGCCGAAGGCAGCGGCTTAACCCACTGAGCCACCCAGGCGCCCTTTTAAAGAGAGAGTCTGTTCTTGGGAGACCTTTTTCATTTAAAAAGTGCACAAAGATTACTCTTCTGGCAGGAACAAATAGAATGATTCTCGTATGGACTTTCTCTAATACTACCTTGGACTCCTTTCTACCGTTCACTCTCATACTTGCTCGAGTGCTCACCCACTCGCTCTCTTTGATTCATTACACACGTATGTATTACGAGATGATTACCCCAGTAAGGCTAGTAACACCCCCATCACCTTACATAATCACTGTTTGGGCTTTTGTGTGTGTGGTAGAACATTGAAGATCTACTCTCTCAACAACTTTCAAGGATAGCATTAATTGTGGTCATCATACTCTATGTTGTTAGATCCTAGAACTTACTCATCTCGTAACTGGGAGTTTGTTCTCAGTATCTCCCCATTTCCCCTCCCCCACAGCCCCTAGCAACCAACCACCATTCTACTCTCTGTTTCTATGATTTTTTTAGATTCCACACACAAGTGAGAACATAGGGTTATCTTTCTCTGTCTGACTTGTTTTGCTTAGCAAAATGCCTTCAGGGTCCACCCATATCATTGCAAATGGCAGGATTTCCTTCTTTCTCGTGGCTAAATAATATCCTATTGTATATGTATATATACCCTGTCTTCTTCCTGGTTTCACTCATCAATGGACATGTAGGTTGTTTCCATTTATTGTTATTGTGAATAATACTACAGTAAACTTGGGGGTGCAGCTAGCTCTTTAGGGTAGGGATTTTATTTCCTTCTCTGTATCGTCACCAACACTTGTTTCATCTTTCTGAGGCTAGCCATCCTGAGAGGTCTGAGTTGATAGCTCACTGTGGTTTTGATTTGCATTTCCCTGATGATGAGCAACACTGAGCATCTTTTTATGTACCTGTTGGCCATCTGGATATCTTCTTTGGAAAAAATGTCTATTCAGGTCCTTAGCTGGAAAAGACCGGAAAGCTTCTATCGCTTTTCAGAGGAGAACACTGACGCATGGAGAGGCAACTTCTCAGAATCACACAATTGCATAATGCCAGAAGCCAGGCCATGGAATCCTGTCTTCTTTCTACAAGCCTTGATTTCTTTTCTGCCATGTCACCTTCTTTTCCATGGAGGCGAGGCTCAAAAGTGCTGACACATCTGGGTGGCACACTCTGGAGAGCTCATGCATAACACTAGCAAGACCTGGAACAGAACAACTTTCAACACAAAGATGGTTCCAGATTTGGGAGGAAATTTTCCATTTTTCTGCATTGTCCGGGTTAAACTAGTGTGACAAATGACCTTGCAGCATTGTCTACTTCTGAAAAACAAGTAGCAGGAAGTACTCATTCTTAAGTGTTGGGTGTTGATAACCACATCCAAACAAGATCCTCCAGAGAACAAACACAAACTTTAGACCATAAGACTTTGGGCAGTTAATATTAAACACATTCTCTGACCTACTGCCTTTTAGCTTTTATTTCCAACCTTTTCCAGGCCAGAAGGTAAAAGATTAGGGGGCATCTTAGTGTAGGCAATGCTGGGATTTGTTTTGAATTCTATTCCATATGTTTCTTTCTTTTCTTGTGTATTGGTATGTATACCAAAGGGGCTTATTTGCAATAACTTATTGACCCAAAACTTTAGAGAAATTGTCTAAATGTGATCATAAAACAGTAAGATCATGTAGAACAAGATAAGCCATATCAGCAGTGCCCTCCCCAGATACGTCACAATCACTATCAGTGGAGGCTTGAGAGCGTCTGCGGACCTGTGGATTCTCAGGGAGCTGCATTTTGGGTCGTGTCCCCCGATAGCGGCAGAGGAAAGTGGATACCCCTGGCTATACGCATCCTTAAAATTCAGAGACCTTTCCCCAAGTGAGCCCAGACCCTCCTTCCTTCCCCAACGGTGAGAACCACCTCCTCCTGCAGATGAGTTCAGACACCAGCAGCTTGTAAAATAGAACAATAAACACTGTATACAGATCCATAGGAAAAAAAAAAAGTGGCTGAGACCTAGACAATATGTTTTTAAAATGTGATGGTCACAGAGACCCCGGTGGAAAGTTCACAAACGGGGCTCACCTGTTTTGATCATCTCTTGTTTATATCCTGAATGAAGAGGTTCGTGTTACTAAATTGTAAGCGAAAAAGTCAGAGAGTTTAAACTGGGCAGAGACGCAGGATGGCAGCAAATTAAAAGATTGCTCTTTCCCTTGACCCCACCCCTTGGTTAGCCCAACTGCAAAGTTGGCGTGGACTTCCGTCATCTTCTAAATTTCTACCTCTCTGTGGGTGCCTGTATTTCTGGAATGCTCACCCAAAATAATGAGGTCGCCCTGTCTCCCCTGGTGTCGATTCTGGGTTGTTTGGGGACCTGGCTTCTCGGAAGGAGTTGGTCTCCAGACTTTCTAGTAAAGGGTGAGCATAGATGTTTTTAAAAGGGGGTGCTGTACCTTTAAATTCTGAAAGTGAACTTGGCTCAGGAAGGCCAGCAGTCAAGGTCCAGCCCCTAGAAGAGAGAATAGCTACAGATTCTCCATCCTCAGTCTTTGCAAGGGGACGGCTGTGCCAGCCGGGCGGGCGGGCGGGCTCCTGGCAGCATGGCCGTGAAGCTCAGGGCCCTCCTGCTGGTCCTCGCACTCAGCCTGGCGCAGCCAGCCGCGGCCGGCCGGAAGCTCCTGGTGTTTCTGCTGGATGGTTTTCGCTCTGACTACATCAGTGATGAGGCCCTGGAGTCCTTGCCTGGCTTCAAAGAGATTGTGAGCCGGGGAGTAAAAGTGGATTACTTGACCCCCGACTTTCCCAGTCTGTCTTACCCCAATTACTACACCCTAATGACTGGTGAGTACTGTGTCCTCTTCTGGGTGGCGTGGGGGTGGTGGCCAGAGTCCCAACAGGGAACAGTGAGCTCCTGGCATCGAAGTCTGATTTAAATGTTCAGGTTTCCCTAGCCCTTTGGGACGCCAAAGTTCTTGGCTGAGACTTTTTTTTTTTTTTTTTTTCCCACAGTTGTGTTGTTCTCCAAAAGTTATCCCAAGGACCTGTTTTGGTGTGGAGAACATGTGACATAAATAGATGATTTTAGAAGTAGTTACTTGTTTCACCAATAAAACTTCTAGTTAACTCTGTACTTTCTAAGTTCAAGCTAAAAAGGCATGTGTGTTGGTACCAAATTCCTTCTGTCCCTTTGCTCTGCAGTCATCTGTCATCCTGGAGGTGTTTTCGCTTGTTTATCAATGTGCTGGATGATGAAAATTACACACAGGATTCCTGGATTGTGTGGAGAAAATGTGTAGGTCATTCCCTGAAGAACTACTGAGCAATGCTACTTGTCCCTCTTTTGCTTTCTTGGGCCAAGTCAAATGACATGGAGAAGGAAAAAAAAAAATTGTTTCATGGTTTGGATTCCCATCTTTAACTTTTAGTTACAAAACAAAACAAAACCCTAGCCAACCCCAGAGCACGGTTGGGTTTGGGAAGCTGATTTTTTGCCTAAAAATGATCTTCGTCAGGGATTTCCAGAACGCCAAATGTGATGGCACAAACTCGGTCCTCTATCTGTGCGATAGAACCATATTTTCTGCTCTCACAGCGGGATTCCCAGCGTCTGGTTTGTTTTTTAGTTAACCTTTGTTAGGGCCAGCAAGAGGCTTTCAGAAAGAATTTAGCAAACTGTCCAGGGAGGCTGTTAAGAATGCGCTGTTAGTGCTGCTTATGCAGGACTTTGCTACGTGCTCCGAGCATAAGGAAAACTCTATAAATTATATTAACGGGAAGCGGAGGAGACCGCTTGGATCTCATTCTGGATCTTCACACCGAGGCAAACCCGAAGGAGTCTAGAAAGACAAATTGATACTTCTGACTTCATGCGTAGGTAGTGGATGCATCTGTACATAAAAATGCCATAAAATTTAGGGGAGAAGATACTTTGGAGAATTAGGAATGAAAGCATGGGGAGTAAAAAAAATCCAGACAGCACCCAGGCAAGGAATTTATTTGCTTGTTTTTTAATTTCCCCCAACAGACAAACAACCAGCCTCAGTAAGATAAAGAGAATGAACAAAAGTCCCCTCGTCCCCACTTGGCATGCTTCTGCCCTTGCAGGGAGCTGGTTCGCAGGCTGCTGGGCCACACATAGATGGCATTGTGTGTCACAGCCTGACTCCAGTTCTGTCCCGGGAGTTTCACACGCGCAGACCACCCCCACTCCGGTTGTCTCGCAGAGTCTTGCTGGGAGGCCCAATTCATAAAGAGCCACGTGCAGTTTTCTCCAGGCCAGTGGAGAATGAACAAAATCCATTTTAGAGAGCCAGGCTCCAGTGAGGAAAAGGGGACTGTGACAGCCCGCACAGCGAAACCAAGCCGGTGGCCTGGCCTTTTGTTTGTCAGACCCACATTCTTGATATTGGCACAACGAATGATTGGCACAAAATGCCAGTCACGCGGGGACATACCTTCTTCTCCGACTAGGGTTTTTTTCACTTGTCTCCTTGTGACAGAGAGCCCTTTCCGTGATGGGACAGGCAGAGCCCATGAGTGTCTGGCAAAGAGCTCACCTTCACTGTCAGACCGAGGCTAGCCTGAGCGCCATACATGTTCTGCCTGAATAGTTTTAGGTGGTAAGAAGTAGTATTTGAAAGCCTGACTTACACTTTTATAGAAGCAATATTTTTTAAAAGGTTTATTTATGTATTTGAGAGAGGGAGAGAGCACGAGTGGGAGGTGCAGAGGGAGAAGGACAGAGTCTCAAGCAGACTCCATACTGAGCGCAGAGGCCCCGTGGGACTCGATCTCATGACCCTGAGATCACTACCTGCGCTGAAACCAAGAGTTGGATGCCTAAGAGACTGTGCCACCCAGGCACCCCATGGAACCAGTATTGTACACAGAACGTGTCTAACAAGGCTCACGTTCACGCACATGTGTCTTTGGGTTTATCTCGTACCTACCGAGTGAGCATATGGCCTAGAGCAAGCTTGGGGGCCGGAAGCACCAGGCCACAAAGCTGGTTTTATCTCCACTGCCCTGGAACTGACTCGGGGCTATGTTGAGACAATTCCTCCCAATGGCCATGCTGAGTTTTCCACCTGATGTTGAAAAGTTCCCGTTTTCATTTAAGGAAGAACATATCCATTGGGAATTGTACTTAAACATATGGTTTGAGCATTTGAGCATTTTATGAATCGACAAAAGGAGCATGCTGGATCCTTTGGTACTAAAAGTTATACTGTTATAAGGTTCATCAGAATTCCTAAGAGAGATGATGATCTCACTTCATTACATGAATTACTGCCCACAAGACATAAAGCGTTTGGTGTTCTTACTTTGCATAATGAGGAATATTAAGCTATTGGCCTTGGAGCTGGAAAAACTTGGTTGGAGTCTTTCTGGGGTCAGGATGGTGCCGGACAACTTTGGGCAGCCCAATGCACTGCCCTGAGCCTGTTCCCTCAGCTTCCAGATCCTCGGTCAGGCTAGGACCTCAGGCACTGCCAGATGTAGACATGAAAGTAAGCAGTACATAGGGAATTAAAAAAAAAAATTAGGACTGGCAACTCTTGGGAGGCCTAAATATGAGAAATGAAGCAAATGTCTGACACCCTAGAGAGGAGGATTTTTTGGGGAAGCCACAGGGATGGTGACGGGGAATGAACAGTAATGGGATACGTAAGGAACCTGGGAAATCGTCTAGCCTCGTCACTGACACAAACCCACTCTGGCTGATTTTTTTTCTCCATCAAAATACATATTGGCAGCAGGACCAATGTGAACAAAACTCTAATAGTGATCAAGAAGATCCATCAGACGATTGATTGCTGGGGATACACAGAATCTTAAAACAGGGCCTTTCATCCAGGGAGCCCACCATCAAGTTGAGGAGGACCAACACATTGGGTACCTACTAATATTCTAAGATGAGTGAAAAGGGCTGAATTGTTTCCCTCCAAAATTTATGTATTGAAGTCCCAACCCCTAGTATCTCTGAATGTAATATATACAGTAATGACTGTAAAGATACAGTCTTCAGAGAGTGAGAAAGGTGTAGCAAGGCTGTTAGAGAGGACCCAATCCAATCTGATATTCTTTCAGAAGAGGAAGAGACACCAAGAATAAATGTACTCAGAGAAAAGGCCCCGTGAGGACACAGTGAGCAGGCGCCATCTGCAAGCCAAGGAGAGAGGCCTCCGCAGAAATGAAACCTGCCGGCGCCGTGACCTTGGATTTCCAGCCTCCTGTTTGGCTGCCCAGTATTTTGTTTTGCAGCTCCAGCAAACGAATACACAGATAGCCTGAGGGTCCTTTCCTCATATGCTGCAGGAGATCAGAAGGGAGAAGAGTGTTCTTCCAGTTGTGGTGGCAGGTGAAGCATTTTGAAGGAGGTGGGCTGTGAGCTGGAGTCAAGAGCCCCATGCATGGCCCACACAGGTGGAGAGCTTCCGCTGTGCATCCGCTCTCTTTCTGAAGAGCTGTGTGGACCAGCCTTTTTTCAGTTAAAACACAGTTGCAGTGTAAACACAACCACTGCTGTGCTTTCTGTTTTGTTTTTAATTTAAAAATATATATATATTGATTTGAGAGAAAGAGAGAGAGAGAGTGTGTGTGTGGCGGGTATACGGGGGGGACAGAGAGAGAAGCAGACTTCCCACTGAGTAGAGAACCTGACATGGGATTCAGTCCCTGGACCCTGGGATCATGACCTGAGCCAAAGGCAGACACTTAACCAACTGAGCCCTCCAGGGGCCCCTGCTTTCTGTTTTGATCTCTCTTACTGTAGATCTCGTTGTAAAGTTATTCTCTCTCTGAGGTTAATTCACAGTTAAGTAAAGTTTAACATAAAAATCCATGGAAGAAAAGCAATGATGTATTCAATCCAAATCATGGGTAAGAGAAAATGGTGGATATTTTTGAGGAAGTATAACTTAGTATCATTTTATCAAGGCTGATGGCAACGTTTGTTTGTAATTCTTGAATGCTTCTGATTAAGCATTTGCAGAAAGTGGTCTAGAAATGTCCTGAGTAGCAGGGAAGCTGGTCTAGAATTTCATCTTTACTGAAGATAATCTACAAGGAGACAAGCATATGCTGAGATTAGCTTGTTCTGCAATATGCCATTATCAGTTCAACATTTAAAAACTTGTAAATAAAATACAGGGAGGTTGGGTGCCTCACTCCAGACACCAAGCAATGTCAGTAACAGGACGGACACTAGAGGACAGGTGTCAGAGGTCAGGTTCTCACCAGCAATTAGCAGGACTCTGATCCCCGTCCTAGAGTGCCGAGGAGGTCAGGTGTCAGACCTGGGACCTGGGGACAGAAGTCTCCTCAAGACCAGTCCAGGAGACAATTAGAGCCTGAGTAAAGGTGCTTCATTGATCTACTGGAATCCAAGGAAACCAAGGATGTTAACCATTAGAATTAATATTTGTGCCAACGTCTTTCCTGTTGCACTCCTAGAAATTACATGGACACAAATTCTTCCCAGTTACCAAGGATGCAACATTATGGAGTAAGATATTGCAGGGTAAGGTACGCTTTCCCCTGCTTTTGTGAAAATAGCTGATTTAAATGAAAACCGGCTGTCACTTGAACCAACAGAAATCACTACAGAAGATACTTGAGAAATCACGTTTTGAAAACAGCCTGCCTCCTCAGTCTTCTGGAGAACTCAGGTTTTACCTGATGGACTGCCCACAGACCCCTACATCCCCACAGCACTAGTGGTGTGGACGTGGCCTCCAGGGTACCCTCCTTCCCCCAAGCTCAGCATCTGCTCAGGGACATTCATCCCAGCACGTTAGCGTCCCTCGATTTAGACGCCTCTTTGAATATACGATATCCAGTATGCCCTCTCCTTCTCCTCTCTTTCTCTCTTGCACAAAACCCAGTTCCACTTTTTGTTTTCACCAAAGACCTCATATGGTCAAATGTCAATCCTCAGGCTTCTATTTCCGGCCCAGCAGCAGCGCTGGGCTGGGCCCTGCTGCTCCTTCCCGATAGCCCCCTCAGTTTCCTCTGATTGTACCGACTGCTCGCTCCTTGGTCCCTTCCTTACCTCACTCTCCCTCACAGCCCGAGAGGGCTCCCCTTCCCAGGTGCATGGCCAAGTCTGTACCCCTCTTACCTCCAGCCCTAGAGTCCACACCCTCTATTGCCAGAACTGCCCAACAGCCCCTGTTCCCTCCGCCGCCCTGCCCACCCTTCTGTGCGTCTCCACGGACAACCAGAGTAGTCCTTTTACAGCATGAATCCGATCACGTCGCTCCTCCATTCAGACCCTCCAGCAGATCCTGCTTTCACTCCAAGTAGAATCCAAAGTTCTTTGAGAACTGGCCCCATGCGGCCATCCCGTTCCTTTCCCAGCTCATGCCTGACCCTCTTCCCCTTGGTTCTCCCCTGTTCCAGGCAGGTGGCCACCTCTGGAATGCTTTGCCCCAGAAAGACTCAAGGTTTACGCCCCCTTCTTTTTTCAGATTTCTTTCCTGAAGTCACTGCAGTGATCTGCCTTCCCCACTCACTACCTGAGGAGCCCACGTGACTCCATCATTCTCTCCTCTCTCTCTCTCTTTCTCCTTATTCTTCATCTCCGCACCGTGGATTATTTATTCTGCCTTCTTTAAATAAAATTTGTTATCACGAAGCAGTATTATAATGATGATTGAAACTTTCTGAGTTTCAGGGAACTTGTCAGTTATTATTTTGATTCTAGATAACTCCTAAACTAAAAAAGAAGGGAAAAACCTGAAATTATGCTCTGCTCTATGGAAGCAATTAACAGCCATTTAGAAGAACTAACTACTAGCTATGTCTAATAATCTCATATATCTCAAAACATGTCATCGATTTTGTTTTAAATTTTGACTATAAGGTTGGAGGCAATAAGAGGGTTGAAAGGAAAGTCACCCATGTGGAGGGGCTGTGCCAAAGTAGGAGATCAAAGGCATGGGGCGCTGGGAGGAGATTTAACTAGGAAACGAGTCATCAGCATGGCCCAAGCGAGAACCTGATTCTCACCAAGATTGCTGAAGCCAAGAAAGCAGAGGCAACGTTAAAACTCGAGCAAGGCCAATGGCTCAGAACCACCTGAACACCCGTGGGAGGACAATGAAGGACAAGTTTCGTGTGGTCCTGGCTGTCGGAACCTGGGTCGGATCTGGCCACTTGAAGAGCTGGAAGGGCCATCCTTATGTCCTGAGCCTCCATCCCAGATTGTTTAAGTGGCCAGGGTGGGAACCCAGGCATCATGGCAGGCTCTGTAGACATTTGGAAACACGAGATCGCATGGGGGGCTGAATCGCGTCCTCCGACCCTGCAGATTTATATCTGGTGGGGCCTAACCCAATAGGACTAATGTCCTTGAAAGAAGGGATTAAGACACAGGTGTGCACAGAGGGAAGGCCATGTGAAGACCGGGAAGAAGGTGGCCATCTACAGGCCAAGGAGAGGGGCTTTAGAAGAGGCCAGTTGTGATGACATCTTGCTACCAGATGTCTAGCCCCCAGAATTGTGAAGCAGAAATTCTTGTTGTGTAAGCTGCCTGGCATGGTACGCTAGGCCAGCTCTTGGAAACAAACATAGTCAGGAGGGTGACGCAAGTCTGCCAACGGAAGAGTGAGGTGTTTTTAGACAGACCTCTTCTGTCCCCCATATTCTGAGAGTTTCTAGGGGTTCCCACCTCAGAATTGAGTTAGACATGGTGCATTGATTTCCTAGGGCTGCTGTAACATGATGCACTGATTTCCAACATGCTGGGTGGCTTGAAACACCAGGAATTTATTCCTTCACGGTTTTGGAGGCTGGTGATCAGAAATCAAGGCGTTAGCAGACCCATGCTCTCTGGAAGACTATAGGGGAGGATATCTCCCATGCTTTTCTCTTAGCTTCTGGTGTTGCCAGCAATCCTTGGTCTTCCCTGGCCTGTCGATGCACTGACATCTCACTCTAGTCTCTGCCTCCGTTGTCTCCTGGTGTTCTCCCTTTGTATCTCCGTGTCTCTTCTCTTCTTACAAGGACACCAGCTACACTGGATTAGGGTCCATCCTAATGAATTCATTTTACTTGACTATATCTGCAAACACCTTGTTTCCAAATAAGGTCACACTCAACAGGTACTATGGGATAGAACCTCAACACGTTTTGGGGGAGCACAGTCAGCCCCTTACACACAGTAGAGTGGAAAGAGCTATGAATTTGCTGCAAAAGACCTGATTTCATCTATTCTGTCACCTCTTAACTTCCAGAGTTTGAACAAGTTCTTGCAAGTTTGAATATTATCTGTCATTAGAATGGAGAAAGGAAAACTTACCCACCAGGCTTGTGGGACCCTTCATGTAAAGCCACCATTATAAAAACTGCACCTATTACATACTTTATCACTAAGATTAGGCAAAATTGTGTTGTAGTAACAAGCTATATCAGAGGCTTACAACCATGGTTTATCTCTCATTCATGTATGGACTTGAAGGATTAACTCTGCCCCATTTCCTCTTCATTTTGAGATCGAGGCTGAAAAAGGAACTTCTGTATGGGATGAGCTGTTCACGTGGCTAAGGGACAAACGGAACCTGGCAGAATGACATGGTAATGCTTAGAACCTTTGCTCCAAGTAGCACAAATCACATCTACTCATTCCATTGGGCAAAGCAAATTATAGGGCCAAGCTTGATGCCAGTAGGTCATAGTGGGGACAGGAACTGTCTTGAACATTAATGCAGCATATCACGCACACTGAACGGGCACTAGCTGCATTTGATAAGAAGCTTGTGGGTCTTCGTGAGAAGGAATGGCGTGTGAGTGTCTGCAAGGCAGGCAGAGAAGTATTATTGGGAGTTACTCTGGGCTTGGACGTTTCCGTTTAGTTCCTTCTAGAACTAAACATTGAAAGATGAGTGGAAAGATTTTTAGCAGGACATGTGTTTGGGGCCAGATCTTAAGAAAAAAGAAAGAAAGAAAGAAAAATTGAAATCTGCCAATGTGAGAGGCACAGCCCATGCAAGTCAGAGAAGCAGAACAAGGCAGGTGAAAGGGCACTAAACCCATTCACCACTTGAGTGTGGGCTGAAGGGCTGGAGAGGTGAATTTGGGAATAAAAAAAGAAAAGACGTGCAGTTGATGGAAGGCTTTGAAAGCTGCACTGAAAATAGCCCAGTAGGTTCCTCCTTTCTTCCTCTTCCACTTGAAACGTTCAAGCCTCTATTCTTCATGTACGTGACGGGTTGAGTTTGAGGAGCAGCTTGAAGGCAGCCCTCACTGAGGCCCACTCAGCACTGAGGGGTAGGAGGAAGTACGAGGAAGGGAGCAGGAATTGATTTGAGGACCCGGAGGTACTCAGAGCTCGGGGCTCCTGTGAGCAGAGACCAGAGACGGGGAAGCTTGGAGACCCATCTCTTTGGGGAAGTAGATTTTTTTTTTTATTTATTTACTTGACAGAGATCACAAATAGGCAGAGAGACCCACAGAGAAAGAGGAAGGGAAGCAGGCTCCCCGCTGAGCAGAAAGCCCGATGCGGGGCTCGAATCCAGGACCCGGAGATTATGACCCGAGCCAAAGGCAGAGGCTTTAACCCACTGAGCCACCTAGGCACCGGGGGAAGTAGATTTTATCAGAATAGATTTCAAGTTGAAGTAGGAGAGTCATCTGAATTAGCCCTTTAGGGGATCAGAGAGAGTGTCTTAAAGGACAGTTCCAGAAACATGAGGAATAACAACGACAGATGCAGTGGATCCCAGTGGGCCCCCAGTGAATGGACTTCTTTTCTCTCAGGGTGTTTCTCACAGACACACAGTTAAATCTCTCTTCCCGTCTGCCTGAGCTTGGTCTGCATCTTGTCATTTACCTCCCAGGGACATCGAACCGCATCTTTCTTACGGGTCCTGGTCACGCGGCCGCAAGCCGGCCTGCTTGGCTGGCTGGGTAACGTACAGGGCCACAGAAGTGTGAAGGGCAGGACCTGGCTCAGGCTCAGAGAAAAAAATGTGTTCCAGGAATGTACAAAAATAATCCTTCCCGGTGTGTCATTATTTAAGCTCCCATCAGCAGACTTCTCTACACCAAAGTGCCACTTTTCAAAAAGTGTGTTTCTCTTGGCTTCCATGGTGATGAGAGGGCATTCTTGTTATATGGCATTCAGCTGCTGGAACCTGACCCTTGAAGAAGGGAACGGTTTAGGGCTGTGGGTAAAGCTTAAAAATGTGGTGAAAGCTTTTGATTATAATAACAGCAAATCCTTTTCCAGAAGGTTCTCCGGCACGGTCCTCCAACCATGGCTGCTCTCCCCTCCCCCTTCCCGTCCCCCGGTGTTGATGGATAGGACCGTATTCCTCTTGCCAAGGCTTCTGGGAGTTTGGTTGAAGCACGCTGCTCTCAGTACCTGCTTCATCATGAACGATATGCCAGAAATGAGTTAAAAGACATTTAAAATTATTTTGGAGGGAGCCTGAGTCAGTGTGCTAATAACATTTATTTCAGAGACATTTTAAACAACACATACTCAAGTTTCAGAGTCCCCTCGCATGAATAGCGCCATTGTGTCCACTGTCTCCCAGGCGAGGACCCGGGGCAGGTCTGGGGCTCCTCTGGCTCCCGTGTGTAGCATTTGGCTCTTGTTGGATACTGTGCTCAATCATAACCTGGTCCTACCTTCTGCCATTTCCTTACCAGGGAGAAAGGGTCCGGCAGACAGGTCAGGGAACCACGTGGAGCCGTCGCATTTGGGCAAAGGGCTGCTCAGGCTGGGATCATGAACAGACTTGTAGTCGGGGTTACTGTGGGTATTTTACCCCTCGATGAAGGTCACGGCCCCTGGCTGCCTGCCTCGAAGAGCTTTGGTGGTCACCAGGTGTGCAGCAGGAGGATGAGTGGGGTCACCGTGCACATGTCTGCAGCACAGGGTCCCAGCCTGGGTGCTGGGGTCCTGGTCCCTGCCCCGTCCCCTGGGGATGAGCAGCCTTGTGTGTTCATGCCACGTTGTCCAACCCAAATGTCTGAGGCAAAGCAGGTTGGGAAGCGCTGGTGGAGCAGAGAGGGCGCAGGAGGGAGGGCGGGGTGCCAGGTTCGGCTCCTGGACCGCTCCGGTCCTCTGCCAGGACCGCTGGGCATCAGATAAGTCTTGTCATCTTCCCACCCCTGAGTTCCCACGGCTTTAAGATCAGATACCACCTTAACACCAGTTAGAGTGGCCAAAATTAGCCAGGCAGGAAACAACGTGTGTTGGAGAGGATGTGGAGAAAGGGGAACCCTCTTACACTGTTGGTGGGAATGCAAGTTGGTGCAGCCACTTTGGAGAACAGTGTGGAGATTCCTCAAGAAATTAAAAATAGAGTTTCTTTATGACCCTGCAATTGCACTACTGGGTATTTACCCCAAAGATACAGACGTAGTGAAAAGAAGGGCCATCTGTACCACAATGTTTATAGCAGCAATGGCCACGGTCGCCAAACTGTGGAAAGAACCAAGATGCCCTTCAACGGACGAATGGATAAGGAAGATGTGGTCCATATACACGATGGAGTATTATGCCTCCATCAGAAAGGATGAATACCCAACTTTTGTAGCAACATGGACGGGACTGGAAGAGATTATGCTGAGTGAAATAAGTCAAGCAGAGAGAGTCAATTATCATATGGTTTCACTTATTTGTGGAGCATAACAAATAGCATGGAGGACATGGGGAGCTGGAGAGGAGAAGGGAGCTGAGGGAAATTGGAAGGGGAGGTGAACCATGAGAGACTATGGACTCTGAAAAACAACCTGAGGGTTTTGAAGGGGCGGGGGATGGGAGGTTGGGGGAGCCAGGTGGTGGGTATTAGAGAGGGCACGGATTGCATGGAGCACTGGGTGTGGTGCAAAAATAATGAATACTGTTATGCTGAAAATAAATTAAAAAAAAAAAAAAAAAGATGGGAGGCCTGGGAAAGAGCCCTGGGGTTAACTGTGCGCTTACTGAGTGCCAGTTACATGCTGGGAATGTTCTAAGTGCCCTGTTCTAGGTGCTGGGAATGGTTATGAGGCTCAAAGGAGATTCTCCGGGGCCACAGTGGGGCGGAGGGAGAGGGTGATCGGATGGGGCTCTCAGTGATGTTCTGCCTCCTCTGTTAGGATCACAGGGAGTCCCCTTTGACCTCTTTTATGCATTTAAAGGAAGTCGTCTGTGGTTCACCCCACTGGCTGCTGATGGCCCGGGACAAGGATGCCGGCCTGAGGGTGAGAGGCAGGGGATGGAGGTGCCCCCTTTTAGTGATGTAGGAGTCAGACACCCCTAGAGTTTGCCTGAGGGATCCCTGGGCCTTGGCTATTCTTCTGTATTCTGCACACAAGCCAAATAACTGAGCCCAGTGCCTCTGTGGCTGTCTAGTTCTCCCTGAAAAATATCTATATGTATAAGGATTTGACTTCCTCAGGTGGTCTTGAGGAAACATTCTGCACTAATGGTTGAAGGCAAAAACCTTAAACAAACATAGGTCTTTGGGAGAAAACCTCCAATATTGGGCTTCTAGTCATTCATTCCCTGGCAGATCACAGGCCCAGCCTCAAACATGCTCCCCACCTGCGCCAGCCCCTACCCCTGTGGGGGGTACAGGGGATGGAAGCCTATTAAAGGGTTGTCCCACAGGTTCACCCTCTCTGGCTGTCTGAGCTCCCTTTCCGGGCTTTGGGTGTGCTCTCCTCTCTAGGAAACACCCTGACCTGCAGAGACACCCCGCCAAGAGTCCACCAAAGAGGGCAGATGTGAGGCCAGGCCATGTCAGGCCACGAGGGCCCCTCAGAGCAGTCACCAGCGTCTACACTCATGAAAAATGTCCCCAAACCCCTCTCCCTGAGCTGTTCCCAACTGCCAGGCCATGTACTCTGTGTGAGTGGTCAGTTATTTTACAGAATTTTCACACATGTTCTTCCGGTCTCCGGTCAGAAACACTGTCTCCCACCCTCTGCCTGGTCGGGCCCCACCAGGAGGCAGGAGGCACAAGCCACCTCTGCTGGAAGACACCCCCATTCAAGGTCACTGGGGCCCTGGCAAGGATTTTTGCCAAATGGAGGAAAAACCGACCTTTAAAAATAGAAAAGAAACCAGAGCCACGGTTCCCTCTTGTAGGTATGTGAGGGACAAATAGAGCAGGGCAATGTCTTATTGCCCGTCTTTTGAACAATATGATTTCTCTACTCAAAATATTAAATTAAAAATATATCCATATCCAGTGGAACGTGTTCATCTCTATTTGAGTAAGTAGACGTTTTAATTTAGCATGAAGAAGGCCCCCTGTTTTCCTTCAGGCTGCTCTAACAAAGAACCTTGGGTTACGCAACTTACAAACAACAGAAATTTACTTTTTGCAGTTCTGGGGGCTTGAAGTCTCTGATCAGCATGTCAGTGGGTCTGGTTCTGGCGAGGATTCTTGCAACTCTCCTGGGTTGCAAATGGCCCTGTTCTCCTCGTGTCCGCACCTGGCAGAAGGAGGATGAGAGAGTTCTCTGGGGTCCCTTTTATAAGGGCGCTAATCTCATTCATGGGGGCTCCCTCCCCATGACCTAAGCACCACCGAAAGGCCCAGCCTCTTAATAACATCACGTTGGAAATTAGACTTCAGTGTATGACTTTGGACATTTGGTCCATTGCACTGCCCTTGTGACTTAAGAAATATATTCACACTGAAAGAGTTTTTAAAAAGATGCTTTCCAGCCTAGTGGGCATAAAGCACTGTTCTGTGGTTTGCTTTGGTCTTCTCAGTCTATACCGCAGGCTTTCCAGCAACAACCAGCCAGGGCTCAGGAGATCATGGTGAAGGCCACTCCCATCACCCTTCATGGAACACTGTCACCTCAGGGGAGCTGCCACTGCCCCCCACGAGAAGCAGGACTGAAGACAATCTATCAGGCCCAACCTTGTTTCTACCCTCTGAAGGCTCTTCTATTCTCTAGGTGGGTCCTTCCAACTACCCCTGCAGACAAAACCAGTCCGCACAGCAATCCGTCCTGCTTTTGGTCTACACCTGCTCACGGGCAAGGGAGTGTTAGTTGTCTGTGTCTGGGTCCGGTGCTTGCTCAGAAGAGACATTGTTTGTCGGACCTTGCTGGTTCAACTAGTAACGGGACTTCTGTCCGACCCCTGGGGGAAAGCCTTATGTCATGTATCTTTTTTGTAGTCTCTATAGAATTTTGTTGCTGAACATTCCCTACTAAGGTTCCACCACTCTTTAACAAACCTCTGGTGCATTCATATATCTGTGTGGATCTCACTGGGTTCTGGAGTCCTTCTGGCCGTATTTCATTGGCTGCTCAGTTCCCCCCTTCAGGTTCACACCGGATGTGCTTCTCCTCCTCCGGGGCTCATAGCAACACCGTCGCTGCTTTTAGCGTGTCATCCTGGACTCCCCAGCAGGCAGGGCTGTCCTCCCTTGTGCTGGGCTCTGTGGGTGGATCCGATTCCATGTTCCCGTTACTCCCAGTCCAGCCCCTTCCCCTGCAGGTTAGCCAGCTGGCCTCGTCCCAAACCATGGCACCCCTCCTTGTACAGTCAGAGTCCATTTTAGCATGCGTTCGTCAGTGTAAAATAGAACATTATAACTATGGGAATGAGCTTGGGAATATGTAACAAAACCCACTATATCCCAATCCAAAATTTCCCCCAGAGGCATTCAGAGTCACACAATGTGAAAAGCAGAAGCAGCTGTAGAAATGCTGGTGCATTTGTTTGTCTCATTGTGCAGAACAGGAGACCGAGGCCTAAGATTCAGACCCAGCGGCTAGGTAAGGGCAGAGCCTCACCAAGCACAGGGATCCGCGGCGTCCTTTGTGACCCTGCCTGCCTGTTTGTCCGGTGGGTTGCTCTGCCTGGGCGCTCAGCTCTGCTCCAGACCTACCCCACTTTCACAGCGGGGCTTCCCTGCCTGGGTGGCTCTTGCTTCTTCCCTCACCCTTATTAACCTCTCCCAGGATGTATAAGCTGAAACGGAATGAGAGTCAAAGTAGATTTCCTCCAAGATCTGATCAAGGAGGAGGTGGAACCACCTAGACGGCTGGGGCTGGTGTTTGGACATGGCTGAGCCATCCTCTCTACTTCCCGGTGCCACGGATGGTCACTGAAGGCTGGCTGCTATCCTTTAAGCTTCTTAAAAACCTCCCCCAAGTTCTGATGGAGCAGATAAGAAGATCCTGTTCCAGAGAATTTACTCTCAGACTGTGTCTGCGTGTATTTCAACATCTAGCTAAAAACTAAAATAATCAGATGGGGAAAAAAATGACTTTATTGACCAAATCCCAGCCATCTGTTTGTTCTTTTGAAATGAGTAGCCAGCTGTGTGGGTGTCTCAGAAAATTCACCTCAGGAGGTTCCCTCAGTGGACATCAGATTAGTCCCTACCATTTAGGGTCCTGTTGGCCAGTTGTGAAATGCCCACTAGAATGGAATTCTGGAGAATGATGTCTTCACCTCTCCCTTGTCACCTCACTAATTTTGTTGGAGGCCTCTCAGGGAACTCTCAGTCCATCCCTTTGCTGATGCTACTTATTGCTTGTGGAAGGATTCTGCTCCCGTGCTCCCTGGAAGCCCCAAGCCTCCACTCCAGCCCACATGCCAGCTTCTCTCCACCTGTCCTCCTGCAAGTCCAAATGAGATGTATTTCCTATAAAGGGCCTTGACCCACAGATAGGGACCTTTCAGAGCTGGGTGGTGCTTTGAGTTTACTAACTCCTTTACCGCTTACTGTCTGAACTACAGAATTTGGTAACTGCGACAACATATAATGTGACCATATACGCATACAGTACATTCATGCATGAAGCCTCTGTATGTGAGAATATAGCAAACATTTACTCTCCTAAATAAGTCGCTAGTCTAGAGATGACCAGGACATGGCTTCTGTCTTGGGTGAACTTGGAATTAAGCGGCTAAAGATGTGTTGAAATAAATAAAATCACAGGACAGAATAGAATAGGCTCAGGAGACACAGAGACTCTTTCTGAGAGTGCGTGGGGAAGAGGAAAGGCTTGCTGAGGTGCTGATATTTAAATAAAGCCAAAGGATTTGGACTTGGTTGAGACTTGGAGGACGGGCCTTAAGGGTGGCTGGTCCTACGCAAGTCAAGGGGCAGAGGCAGGAACGATGAAGAGTGTGTGGAGAGCGGGACTGGGCTTTGAGACGCCTACTGTGACATTTCTGAGCATTGCGGGTCTGTGGGAGGCCATCCAGTCGGCAGTGAGAGCTCGCCTGGGAGTCAGGTCCTCAGAGGCAGAATGAACCTGGAGTCAAGGAGAGGCTGGGCTCTGTGGAGAGGGAATGGGCAAGACGGGTTGGATGTGGAGGATCAGAGAAAAAAAAAGTCTCAGTATCAGACAAGAACTGAAGCTCGTCTTTTGGTAATGTTAATGAATTGATCTGTGTGTAAAGTGGATCCAAGTTCACAATCTTGAATGTGTCAGAAACAGTGCGTGTCTTTGTAGTCTTAAAAAAAAATCATCTATGCAAGTGACGGATCAGTCAATTCTCCTCCTGAAAACAATATTACACTGTATGCTAACTAACTTGAATTTAAATAAAAATATGAAAAAAATTAAAAGAAAAAATAGAAATTTACAATTTAACCCCAAATAAGTTGACCTCCTAGGTCTGACCACCCTCCCCAAATCCAAATCTGTGGGTGAACCTGAAAACATGCTGAGTCAAATTAGCCATACAGAAAAGGAAAAATATTAGCTGATTCCCCTTATGTGAAGTACCTAGGGTAGTCAGATTCATAGAGGCGGCAAGTAGAATGGTGGTAGCTATAGGCTGGGAGGAATGGGAAGTTCGTGTTTAATAGGAGAGAGTTTCAGTTTGGAATAAGGAAAGTTCTGGATGTGGATGATGGTGATATTGCACAATAGCATGAATGCACTTAATGCTACTGAACTGCACACTGAAAAATGGTGTTAAAATGATGATTTTTATATTACATGTATTTTGCCACAACTAAAAAAAAAAAAAAAATCCTAAATCTGACTCTGACTCCCATCCCATTGGGCTCAGTGGAAATTCAGTCTCAGTCAGTGCTGGGTGGGTAGTGGGGTGACTTTTCTTCCATGTCTAGGGTAATGCAAAGGTCCTGGGTCATATATAGTCCGAAGGCCTTGAGGACAGCAGCCCTTGTCATTGGTCCATGTCAACCCATGAGGCTCCAGAAACCAGGCTCTGCTGCTCTGAGCTGGAAAACCTTGCGTCTTGACTCCAGCCTCCCCTGTTGTGTCTCTCAAATGTCAATCCTCTCCATGGAGTTCCGCCACCGAGCAGTGCATCATTTTCTGTTCTCACTGGACCAGCAAATCCTTCTTAGCTCTCCCTGGTCTGGAGGAAAAATCTCCACCAGGATGAGTTTCACGGTTGTGTGACCTATACGTCACACTGAGCCCCGTGCTTATAGGGACCCTGCACGTGCTTTCATGCTCTGCTGTCACCATTTTGAAATTCTTACTAATTCATGAACAAGGGATCCCACATGGTTCTGTTGCACTAGGTCCTGGCAATTATGTAGTCCACCCTGCCTTTTTCTCTTCCTTGCTTCCCTCAAAGGCAAATAAGCCTTCCTTATATTCTCCCCTGCAGAGATGTGTTCACAGTATGTTCAAATGAGCTCCTTTGAGATGATACAGTGTCCCAGGGAAAAGAATGTGTCCAGCAGGCAGTATCAGCTGTTGTTCCAGAAACACAGACCACTCCAAAGACAAAAGGGGCTGGGTGCCCGCTTGAAACACAATGGAAGTAAATATCTAAAAAGAGAACAAGCTAGTTCATATTTCAGTAAAATATCTCACTTCAATAATAAAAATATAAATCAGTTTTATATTTAGAACTGATTTTATGTTTATTTATAATTGTTTATATAAAATCATTTATATTCTCAGACCTTGGGTACTTGCAAGATATCTGGGTGGTGATTTCTTTACCAGTCATGATGGTTTAGGGATGAAGATTTCAGAGTCGTCCTCAGAGAGGTAGGAAATTATATGAGTAGATGAGATCCCCTTGGGAAGATTATAGCAAGAGTAGAAAAAAGGGTCGGGATGAAACCTTGAGGGACCTTGCTAAATTTAGGGAGTGTGATATAGAAGGAGAAAGAAGAAAGGAAACAAAGAAGAAATACAGACCTACCACAGACCATTGTAGCAAAGACCCAAAATGAAAATCAGCAGGAGTCAAACAGGGTCAAAATAATCAAGGAAAAAGATTTTTCAACAGGAGACGGAATTATCATACAGAAGAATTAAAGAAAAGAAGAAACAACAAGTCATTAGATTAGGGGGCTTGAACGTAGCAGCAGGGATTGGAGACCAGTAGGGAGATGGAAAGGAGGGACAGTGCTTTGTAGATGAATTCTGTATTTGGAGGATTCGGGGGCTGGTGTTTGCCTGTCGATATGCTGGTTTATGGGTCTATATAGTTGTGATCTCCACCGATCTTTTAAAATTATTATTACAATTTTATTGAGGTATACTTTACATGCCATAAAATCCAACTATTTATAGTGTACAATTCAATGATTTTTAGTATATTTACAGAGGTATGCAGCTATCCTCACAATATCATTTTAGACTGTTTCCATCACCTCTCCACAAAGCCTTTTACCCTGTAGTTGCTCCTCATTCCCACTTCTAGCAACTACATTAGGCAACCACTAATCTACCTTCTTTCTCTAAAGGTTAGCTTTTTCTGGACATTTTATATAAATTGAACCATAGGATATGTGTTTTTTGGGGGGATCTGGCTTCTTTCACTCTTCATAGTGGTTTTGGGGGTTCATCCATGTCCTATCAGTCGATCATTCCTTTCCACTGGCAAGGAGTCGCCATTACACAGACAGACCACACTGCGTTTGTCCGTCCACCAGCTGATGAACATCTGGGTTGTTTCCAGGCTTCGGCTGTTGCGAATAATGCTGCTACAAACATTCGTGTACAGAGTGTTTGTCTAGATGTATGTTGTCATTTCTTCTGCATAGGTACTTTGGAGTAGAACTGCTGAGTCATGTGGTAATTTTACGTTTAACATTTTGAGAAACTGCCAGACTGGCTCGCAAAATGGCTGCCTGACTTTACGTTCCCACCGGTGATGTATGAGGGGTCCCATTTCCCTATATCCTCAGTAACACTTGCCATTGTCTTTTATCATTATCGCCATTCTAGTGGGTGAGAAGTGGTATCTCGCTGTGGTTTTGAGTTGCATTTCCCTAATAATTAGTGATCCTTGACATAACACACTTAGTGGCTATTTTATAACTTCTTGGGAGAAATGTCTATTCAGATTATATTACCCATTGTTAAAAACAGGGCTATCTGTTTCTATTATTAGTTATAGGAATTTTTCATACATTTTGGATATACTTCTCTTAGAGGAATGTGATTTGCAAATATTTTTCTCTTAGGAGTCAGGTTGTTTTTCACCTTCCTAATGGCGTGGCCTCAAGTGTGAAAGCCTTTAATGAAGTCTATTCATTGATTTTTTTTTTCCTTTATCACTTGTACTTTTCATGTCATATGTAAAAAACAGCTGCTTAAGCCAATGTCATGAAGATTTACCCCTGTGTTTTCTTTTAAGAGTTTTGTACTTTTAGCTCTTACATTTAGGTTTGTGATCCATTTTGAGTTAATTTTCGTGTGTCGTGTGAGGCAGTAACCCAGCACCATTTGTCAAAAAGAGTATTTCTTTCCTACTGAATTTTCTTGACACTTTCGTTGAAAAGCAACTGACCATAAATGTTAGAGTTTATTCCTGGGCTCTCCATTTTATTCCATATGTCCCTCCGTATGCCAAGACTGTACTGCTGTGATTACTTAGTTTTGTAGTAAGTTTTGAAATCAGGATGTGATTCTACCCCTCCCCCCCAGCCTTTGTGCTTGTTTTTAAAGATTGTTTTGGCTATTCTCAGTCACTTGTATTTCCCAGTGAGTTTTAGGATAAGCTTATCAACCTCTGGGGGGGGGGGGGAAGAAACCCAGCTAGGACTTTGATAGGGATTGTACTGAATCTAGAACAATTTAGAGAGCGTCACATGATGTCTTTTGATCTGGAAACATGGGATGGGTTTCCGTTTACTCGCGTTCTAAACCTTTTTAGCCATGTTTGATAGTTTTCCGTGCATAAGTCTTGCACTTCTTTTGTTAGATATTTCTAAGCACTTTCCTCTTCTTTATATTATTGTGAATGGAATTATTTTCTTAATTTTTTTTTTTTTGCAGCATATGAAAGCCCAGTTGGTGTGGGGGTGTTGATCTAGTATATGGCGACCTTGCTGAACTTGTTTATTAGTTCTTTTTTTATTTTTTTAAGATTTTTATTTATTTATTTGGCAGACAGATCACAAGTCGGCAGAGAGGCAGGCAGAGAGAGAGAGAGAGAGAGAGGAGGAAGCAGGCTTCCTGCTGAGCAGAGAGCCCGATGCGGGGCTCCATCCCAGGACCCTGAGATCATGACCTGAGCTGAAGGCAGAGGCTTTAATCCATTGAGCCACCCAGGCGCCCCTCGTTTATTAGTTCTAATAGTATTTCATGGATTCCATCAGATTCTGTGCATACAAGAATATGCAAGATCATGTTGCCTGCAAATTAGGACGATTATTTCTTCCTTTCTCATCTTGATGCCTTCGATTGATCTCTATAATCACGATCTTTATAATCATCTTTACAGTCGGGAGTTACATAAGGGCATTTCTGCAGATGACAGACCTTAAGTCTGGAGAGAGTAAGCAGCTTGTCTGAGGCCACCTAGCCAGGAAGTGCGTCAATAGGACCAGGGCAGAGGACTTCCTACCCCCATCCAACAGTCAGCATTTTCGCCATGCTGCTTCTGGTTGGTAGGGAAGACAATGGATGGCCTACATCTCTACAGCATTCCTATTGTCTTCCAGATACAGTCCAGCAGGGAGCAGAATGTACATTTCCCAGATGTCTGCAGTATTTATATGTCTGTACATCTGTAGCGCTCAGTCCTGGGTGCTTTCAAATACTGCATCTGTCAACCCTCATAAAACCCCGTTTGGTAGGCATAGTTATCCCCACTTCACAGATGAAGAGATCAAGGCTGTGAGGTAGTAAATTGCTTGCCCGAGATCACAAAGCCAAGCAACAGAATAACCAGGAGTCCAAAATTCTCCCGTGGCCTCATGCTGCCTCTCCTTTCCTGCCTCCAAGGAAGTGGCCCTCAGGGCAGCTCCACCCTGTGTGGCCATCTGAGTGTCTGTCCCTCGGACAGTGAGCTCGTGGCTAGCTTTACACGCGTGGCATATGCCTGCACGCACAGCTCCCCCCACAGTGCAAGAGTCCGTGCCTTTCCAGGCTTCCTCCAGACTAAGAGACCTCATGGGCAACTGTGTTTTTAAACCGTCCTTTGTGAGCCTCAATGGACAATGTGAACAATGAGCGCTTCTGGGGGCGGGTATAAGAGAGGATTCAACCTCGGACACTCAGCTACTCATCTCAAATGGCCGAGGCTGAACAGTGGCGAAGAATGGTTTAAACAGGCCTCTTTTGATAAGCCACATCTGGGATCCTGACCCAGACCACCAAGATGCATCTCTGGGCTATTGCTTCCAATTACCCTTGGTTCTGGGCTCCTGGGAGGCCACGGCAACCCCTCAATGGAGAGGGAGTCCGAGTTGCTCCACATCCCACTCATGCTCCCTGACACCCAGTAGGAACTCAGTAAATGCCTCTTTGTATTGGTTTTAAAGTTACTTGGAAACCACTTTATTTTAAACACTAGGCCAGTTTCTCTCTTCCCCATCCCACTCCCACTCCTAACAGAAAGGGAGGTCCCGCGGCCGGTCTGCCAAGGGGGACGTGCTCAGTCTCAAGGCGGGAGAAAGATCCGAGCAGAAATGGCCAAGATCGCCCTGGGCAGGGCTCTGGGATTCTGTCTGCCTTTTTCTCCCCCAGGCCAGTCCACACCCAACCCAGGACGTGTCCTCGATTTACAAAGCGGAAACGGGTATCATAAAGTCCCTTGCGAACTCAAATATTTTAAGAGCCAAGTAGACACCCAACTTAACATGCTTACGTTTTGCCTTTTCACTAAATTCCAAATTGGTGAGGAAAGCAGCGCTCTGGTGATTTGAGATGACTTCTTTTGTACTCCCCAGAGATTTCGGGTTTGGGAGTTTAAGACATTTATAATGGAGAGTCTGGAAAAGTTCTCAGAAACAATAGTTCCCCGGGGCGACACGGTGTGAGGTCGAAGGTGTCCTGCCTCAGCCCAGCTTCCCCTTCCAGGTGGCTCTGTGGTCAGCAGGAGAATAAGAATTCCTTCACAAAATGAAATAAAAAGGCAATGCTTCTGCCAAAACAGGATTGCTCTGCATTTTGCTTAGCTGTATTTTATATTTTTTCTATTCACTGCCAAACCCGACCCCTTCTCCCCTCACGGGAGTCCTTTCCTGTCCACGTTAATCAGCCAATGTTAGGTGCTGGCCTGGTCGCTTCTCCGGTCTCTTGAAGAGATCTGCGTGAGGGGAGCCATGAACTGGCAGCAAGAGAAGTAGGTTCTAGTCCAGCCCATGGCACTCTCTTGACTTTGTGGCCTCAGAGTCTTTCTCGGTTCATTTCTTTTCTTTAAAAAAGAAAAAAAAAATGAGGGAGTTGAGGCTCCTGGAACATGAATCCCAGTGCCACAGCAAGGGGCTGTTTCTTATCTGTTGTGAGGATCGGTTCCCCCTAAACTTTCCGACCCCAGCTCCTGTCAAAGGAAAGGTGGTGTTGTTATTGGACCTGGTGTCCCCTCCTCAGTGCCCTCCCTAGGGGACCGAGCTGGACCTGTAGCTTTGGTTAGCATTGGAAGCCTTATGTCCCTAGATTTACGTCGCAAACCATGAATTTAGTTTTTACACGCGCCCCTGCCCTGTTAAGATGCAGCCTTATGATTTTTAAAAAGAAGGAAAATGGCCTGGCTTGAGGTAGGATTTGGGGGATTAGAAACCTAGTCCAGAAATTTCTATTTAAAATCCCATCCTTCACTACCCGTTTCCTAGAGGAATACAGTTTAATGCTTTGGGGGAAATAACCTCATGGACCTCATCCCCCTCTGGTCTCAGGAACCCCCACACAGAGTCATGGCCGTGAAAACAGGGGCGGCCAAGGGCAGAAGTCCCCATGTGACCACCGGGATCTATTTATCCTCCCGGCCCTAGTCCATTTCCCCCACGCAGTCGCCGAGCAGCCGGACACACAGAGCTGCTCAGCCGGAGCCCCAGCCCGAGAGACGGCCTGAAAGGCTGAGTGGCCGCCCTGGTGGGTTAAGAAGGGAAAATCCAGGAAATTCAGTTTTGAAAGAATGGCAAGTACATTGGTCTGCTTGATCCCCTTATCTGTCATCTTGGTCCTTATCCCTCTTTCCAGATGGATTCGGTTTCAGGTCCAAGTGATTGTACGGCACCAGAGCTCGACTCCTACGTGGTCATCAGGACCTCCTTGATCACCTAAGGGAAAAACAGTGAGATGCAAAAATGGCTTTATGAGTGGGCCTGGGGGATTAGGAATGAATCTTGGGTTTGCGGTTTGATGTCTTTATTTTGAAATGTCTCCACCATTTAATGGGCCGTCTATTCTCCTTCATCTTTTCTCCTCATAATCGCTGCTCCTTGATGTCACATTGCTCGTGCATTTTCAGAGCACTGGAGCTCGTTGGCTTCAGTTTTCACGTGTGGCTTCTCCTGAGCTCTTGGTACGTTCTTCCTCAGACTTCCGTCGGTCTGTGGTCCGTTGGACCAGCAGCAAACACAGTGGGAAGGCCAAGAGGCAGCTCGTATGGAAGCTTCTCGTCACGTGGCTGCTGATGACACAAGCAGAGCATGGCTTCTCAAGTCTTTGGATGATATCAGGAAGAGTGAAAGAGCCTTTTTTTTTTTTTTTTAACTTGGAGGAAAAACCTCAGACAATGTTTGATTTTGTTGAACAGAACTAGGTTGATATTTTAAGAAAATGTTTGCTTTGTAAGTCTCAGAATTGAGTTCACAGAAGGCAAGCTGCGTTAACGTTTTCTTAAGGAGACACCACTGGGAAAGGCTTCAGGCACAAAGTAAACTAATGCTTGACTTCTAGAATTAAAATATAAACTCGCGGCTAAAAACAAAGACTGCTGGGCTCCTTTAACCTGCGGGCCATCTGCCTTCTTTCCTGAGATAGTCTCCTGTAAGACCTTGCTCCTTGAAAGTGAACTTAAAGGAACTTAGGACAAGATGCCTCTGCTTTCATAAATGATCTACTAGGCTCCAGCAAGCGGTCATCAGTGTTTTATTTTTATTATGGAATGTATGCTCCATGATATCGGGGACTTGGTCTCATTCAGTGCTCTATCCCCCACTCCCAGAACAGCGCCTCACTCATTCAATCGTTAAATAAGTAATCACAGAGCACTAGCTCTGTGGACATAAAAGCTGCTCATCATCCACTTAGCATTCATTCAGAAAGTATCCAGTGCCTTCCCCGGGCCCAGAGATACACAATTCTAGGCACTGGGGACACCCATGTACAAAACAGGGTGAAGTTTCTGCCCTCATGAAACGCCCGTTCCTGTGAAGTGCCACAAATAAACAGGTAGGTTATAAACGTCGGGTGGCAATAAAGTCTATGGAGAAAATTAAAGCAGGTCGAGGGCACTGAAAATGATGAGAGTGCCATTTGACAGTGTTCTGGAAATGACTCTGATTAGTTGGCATTTGAGCAGAGACCTAAAGAAAATAAGGGGCCTGCCATGTAGATATCTGAGGGCAAAGCATTCCAGGCAGAGGGACCCGCAGGGATGGAAGGTCCGAGGCTGGTGTGTGCTGGGGACGTTGGTGTGATGTGTGATGTGTGATGTGTGACGTGAGGTGAGTGGTGGGGTCTGAAAAGGAACAAGTGGTGTGGCAGCCGTGAACGTGCACTGCTCCGATTTCCAGATTTTACAGTGAACCCACAGTGCTGCAGCCCGTTCCCTTGCTGGTGACTTTGGTTGAAGGACCCCCCCCCCCCGCATCGACCTGGCCCAAATTTCTTAGAATTGTGAGGTTCTTTCTACCCAACACTTTCCTTCTCTGCCTCCTCACACGTGTCAGCCATTTCCTGCCAACTCTCGCACCGTCCCCTGCATCCGTCATAGATGCTTCCTCCAGGACATCTCGTGTGTGTATAGCCTTGGCTCAGTTTCCTTCTTGAAGGACCTGAACTAACCCAAGGTCACGTCAGGTCTCTGTAGGTCATGGTGCAGACTTTGGATCTTATCCTGAGTATGGGGAACACGTCTGGGGCGTTTTGAGTAGAAGAGCAGAGTGAGAGCATCTTTCATTTTAGAAAGATCACTCTGGTTACTGGGGCGCCGAGATGAGGACCCGACTGGGATTAGTGCGGAAGCAGGAAGACTGCTCGGAGGCTTCAGCTCAGACTGTGGTTGGGCAGGTATGTGAAGTACAGTTTGACTTTTGATGTCATCTTTCTACCATGACTGCTCTTCCTAAGTCAACCCAACACCTTCCAGTAACAAGATCCAGTGACATCTTCCAGCATCTTTCTGTGGCATTTTACCTTTTGACCACGCCTACCTTCTGGAGACTATTTCTGTTGGGTTCTGAGTGTCCTCTCTCCTCTCAATATCACCTTCGTGTAACTTCCACTGACTCTTTTTTTTTTTTTTTCTTGCCAGTGCCTTCACACTGGGGCTTCTCAGAGTTTGGTTCTAGTTCTTCTTGTTTTCTCTTCTCATCTCGGTGGCTGACTGCTCGCACACATTTGTCGATAACTCCCGTTTGTCACTGAGCCTCAACCCTAGGCAACCACTAATCCACTTTATGACTTTTTAGCTTTGCCGCCTATGGATATTTCTTATATTATTTATTTATTTATTATTTTTTAAAGATTTTATTTATTTGAGAGAGACAGAGTGAGAGGGCCTGAGAGGGGAGGTCAGAGGGAGAAGCCGACTCCCCATGGAGCTGGGAGCCCGATGTGGGACTCGATCCAGGACTCTGGGATCACGACCTGAGCCGAAGGCAGTTGCTTAACCAACTGAGCCACCCAGGCACCCCTGGATATTTCATATAAATGGAGTCGTTCAGTACGTGGTCCCTTGGGTCTTGCTTCGTCTACTGATGAGAACAGAATAGCTTTGAGGTTCATATCCATGGTTTGTTCCTTTTTAAATTGCTGAATAGACGTCTATCATCTGAATATTTCCCAGATTTTTACAATAAAAAATCTTCAAGCTAAAGAAATCCTGAGAGTATTGGAAATTAGGGAATGTCCATGTGCCCTTCACTTGGTTCTCTAATTGTTAACATTTGACACATTTGCTTTATTCCCACTTGAGAAATAGAGGTTTCTGCTTTGTTTTGTTTTTGTTTTTGTTGAATCAGTTGCAAGTAAGTTAGCCACATCATGGCACTTCAGCTCTAAATAATTCAGCATGTACAGAATGTTCCCCCATATAACCATGGTCATTTTCACATTTTCTCAGTTGCCCAAATAGTGTCCTTTATAACTTTTTTTGAAATAAAACTTCTAATCAAGGTTCAAATTGTACATTTGGTTGCCATGATTTTTGGTCTCTATTAAGAATATTATCCTTGCTTTTTTGTTTTGTTTGGACTTTTGTAATGTTAACATTCTTGAAAAGCCCAGCCAGTTCTTTTATAAACCGGCCGCATTTTGGATTTGTCTGATTTTTCTTCGTGACTAGATTCAGATAAACTTTTTTTTTTGGCAACAGTACTACAATTTTTTAAAATCCAAACCAGGACAAGGTGTCATGTAAGTTGGAAGATGGTGATATGTATCAAAGGGTCTCAGGGTGTTGACGGTGTTCTAGAAAAGGGTCACAGCTGCCCTTCTGTTGCCCCCACACATATGCTGAGACCACGTAGCTCTCTGTAGCATTGGTTGGGTTGGTCCTATAGGATTTACCCTTAAGGTTCGCAGGATGCATTTTCAGTTTTGCTGTAGATCCTGTTTGTCTTTATGGCGGGGGACTAGGCGACATTCAAAATCTATACAATCGATCAGGACACTTTTGAGAAAAAAAAGTTGCTAAGAATCATTACTTTGGAACAACAGGTATAAACCATGACTCTCTGGGGTAAACTCTACCCATGACCAGGTAATTCAGGTAATTTTACTCCCAGGTATATCGTTTTTTTTGTTTTAAATTTTTTAAAAAATTTATTTATTTGACAAAGATCACAAGTAGGCAGAGAGGCAAGCAGAGAGAGAGAGGGGGTAGGAAGCAGACTCCCTGCTAAGCAGAGAACTCCATTCGGGGCTCCATCACAGGATCCTGGGATCATGACCCGAGCTGTAGGCAGAGGCTTCAACCCACTGAGCCACCCAGGCGCCCCTCTCAGGTTTATACTTTGAAGAAAGGGATGTTCTGCATCCTCACTACGTTTGTTTTGATATGAATTTTGATATTACAGTTTAACCTGCTTTTTTATATGCTGCAGTTACCTAAGGATTCATGTATTTCATTAGTTTGGAAAATTATCTGCCGTCATTCTTGTAATACTGACTTTCCTCCAGTCTCTCTATTCTTCCCCCTGGGTCTCTTACTAGTAGTGAATTAGAACCTCTCATTCCGCTCTTCCTATCTCTGAGTCCTTGTATTAGCTTCCTAGGGCTGCCATAAATACCAACAAGGTGACTTTAAACAACAGCAGTGTCTTCTCTCACAGCTCTGGAGGCCAGAGTCAGAATCCAGATGTTGGCAAGGTTGGTTCCTTCTAGAGGCTCCAAGGGAGGATCTGTCCATCCCTCTCTCCAGCTTCTGGGACCGCCAGAATCCTGGGCTTGTAGATTCATCACTGGTCCTTGTCTCCTTCAACACATGGCCTTCTCCTGTGTGTGTCTGTGTCTTCTCCTCTTCTTGGAAAGACCCGTGCATGATCCAGGATGAGATGATCTCATCTCAAGTTCCCTAAGTTAATTCCACATGTAAAAATCCTTTTCCCAAATAAGGTCACATCCACAGGTTCTGGGTAGACATCTTTGGAGGAGCCACCGTTCAAACCCACTACAGTCTCTATGTCATATTTTAATCTCTTTCCCTTATATGCTGACTTCTGGGTCTTTCAGTTTTATATTCCAGTTTACTATCTTTTAAAATGTGTTTATTCCGCTATTTAGCTGACCACCAAAATTTTAACTTAAATGATTGTATTTTTAATGTGAAAATGCCTCCCTGGTTTTTCTTGACAGTCTTTGGTTCCTTGTTAATTTAGATTCTCTTTTATCAAACATGTCATAAATCTCATTTTATATTCTAGATATGGGAGTCCCAAACTTTTAAACCCCTGGTGCTAAATTTGAGTTGTTTCTGCTGACTCTTACAGTGACTGATTAGTTAGTTAAAGTCAAACTGACTTCTTACACACTTAAACTCCAAAACCTCAGTGGCTTAGCATTCTAAATCTCTTTTCTTTCTTCTTCTTCTTCTTCTTTTTTTCTTTAAAGATTTTATTTACTTGTTTGTCAGAGTGAGCACAGGCAGACAGAGTGGCAGGCAGAGGCAGACAGAGAAGCAGGCTCCCGCTGAGCAAGGAGCCTGATGGGGGACTTGATCCCAGTATGCTGGGATCATGACCTTAACCAACTGAGCCACCAGGCGTCTCCTAAATCTCTTTTCTTACTTGCATTATGTCAAGTGGGTGGATTGGGGTAGGACTTTGCTCCATGCAGTCATCAAGGGACCTTGACTGGTGAAGGCTGTGCCATATTCCGCACGTGGCTTCCAACGTCCCCCTGAGCACCAGCATCCTGCAAGTGGACAGGGAGAGATTGCAGAGGATCACAGAGGTAGTCACTGTGGGCCAGGCCGAGAATTTTTTTTTTTTTTTAACCAATTCTGCCTTCTTTATGTTGGCCAAAGTGCATTCACAGCTCCACCTAGATTCAAGGGTGGCTGGAAACTATCATTGCTGGCTCAACTTTGCTTCTCAGCAACAATTAGTCCCTACGGAAGGAAGGCAAGAGACATTTGTTGAGAATTACCTGCCTGTGCTACCTGGTTTATTTCTCTGTGTGTTTGGTCCTTTTTTAATTTTTGTTTAAGCTCATATTTGATTGAACCTACTCTGTGGGAAATCTGAGGCCTTAAATTGGGACTTTCCTTGAGAGAAGAGATTCAATTGCTTCTACAGGAAAGAAGGCACACTACTAATCTGGGACCACTTGGGAGCTTAGCAAAATTTTAAACACTATGTGTGTGTGCGTGTGTGTGTGTGTGTGTGTGTGTGTGTACGTGTGCGGTATATTGTATCTAGGATCTAGTTATATTATATATTGTAGTTATATTGCAGGGGGAGAGCCCTTCCGAGTACCTAACCTGCCAGCCTTCACATCAGCATTCGCCCACGCCTGTCGATGGCGGAAATCATCTAAGCTCCAAATGTTCAAGTTTAATCTATTTCATTGTCTGTGCGGTAGCTGGCAACAGTAGCTGGAGGTCTAAAAGTAAAAGTTATTCGCATATTTCTACACACTCAATATCTGCCTAATAAAATCCTGTATTCTGGTTACTTGCCATTTGTCTGACAATCTAGTAGGTCCAGTACTAGCAGGAAGCGTGAATCTCTCGAATAAATACAAGCATGACTATGTACATATATCATGTCACGTTTCTCTAGCACCTTTCTTCCAAAGAGCTCTCGAATATTTTTATATTATTAACTCATATATCCTTAGGATTTCTTAATCTAGTGCAAAGGGGTAAGATTCTTTTAGTCCCACCTTAGTGGTGAGAAAGCTGAGCCTCAGGTTGTAGCTGAAGACGGAGTCTCTCTCCAGGCCAGATTCCTTCCTTTTGGCCACATTTCCACGGCCAGGACGACCATCCGAGCCTGGGCAGTAAGGATGGTGTGCAGATAGCTGCCACTTGTGTTTTGGTGTTTTCCTAGTCCTATGTTAATTCTCATGATGAAAGTTTCTTACTGAGTTACTTTGTAAAAGGTTCCGTCAACTCCAGCGGGTTTTGCTTCAGGCCGCACCAGCCCAAGCTGGTAACAATGTCCATTACAGATCACGCCTCTGTACTGCTGGTACCTAGAGCTCTGATCCTCGCCAAATCCTTCCCCTCCTGGGGTCCCATATAGGAGGTGTGCTCCCCGCGGCCCACGGAAAGGCAGCACGGCACGCGGCTCAGGAGCCATAACCCCAGTCCGGTGGCCTGTGCACATGCTTGTGTCTGTCCCCTCGTCACCTTGAGTAGGCCACTTCACTTCTCTGGGCTTCCATCTGCTCACCTAGATAAAAAGATGATGATGATGTGTCTACTTCACGGGGTGGGTGTGAGGATTAAAAAAGTAATGCTGGTGATGCACTTTGTATTCTGTTTGGCACAGACTTTGTTTTTGGTATGTGGTAGCTGTGAATGGGGAAGCTGACTCCCTCGCTCTGTTGGCCGCCGGTGCTGGCTCTGGAGTCATACTGTTGGGGTTGGATTCGAGCTCTGCCGCCTAACAAACATAAAACCTTGGGATACTGACTCAGTCCTTCCTAGTCTGTCCCCGGAGATTCCCATTCCAGTGCTGGCTTAGATTTTCCCAGTGGTGGGATAGAATGCCCTCTTCTGCAGCTGTGGCCCCGAAGGAAGGGCTTCTCTGCCATTTGCCTTTGGCATCAACTCAGTCGTGGTGGAGAAGGGAAGAGAGCAAGGCTATTATGGAAAGAATCGTTGCCTTTAATCCAATGATCATTAGGCGATTCGTTTACATGAATCACTTTTCTTTCAATCCCTGTAAGAGGAAAAAATAACGTGATTTACAGTCTTCCTCTGATCTGGACGGGGAGTGGATCCTAGTTTACGCAGGGAGAGATGCATGGGGGTCTGCAGGTTTGGAAACTGGGACTTGGAACAAGCAGAAGGGCTCTGCCGGAGGTTAAAGAGAGAATGAGAGGCCTAGGGAGCAAGGGGGTCGATCTGGAGGGGAGGGAGTCGGGAAGCAAACCTGAGCACTTTGGAGTATGGAGGTGGGGAAGGCGAGAGTTAGGTCCTGGGAGCCGCCTGGGGAGAAGAGAGACCGGAGCACTGTATCTCCTGGGGATTCGGTGTAAGTGCTGTGTGCAGTGTATTGTTAGGAAATCTTCAGCAAAGGGTACATTGTTTCTTAATGCTTTTATGGGAGTGGATTATTTCCAGTGAGTGCATACAAGTACGGAATTAGCGGGCGATGATGAAGGAACTGAGAGAGCCCCAAGGTGACCAGCTGAGTGATCGCTGGAGCCAGAGTGAAGTGTAAGTGTGGGGCTCCAGGGACTTGAGGGCTTGTGCAGTTGCAGGCCATGCAAATGTCACTACCTTTGCCCCTTCGTGTCTCCTGGGGAATTCCACTAATCCCTGAGAACAGAGCAGTAAACTCAAATGTGTATACTTCATTACAAAATAATATTTTAAGATACTTTTGGGTACAAATTAAATATAGATTAGTTCCAATCCTGCCAGGGGAACTTACATAACTTACTTCATTATCTGGGCCGCAGTTCTCCCATCTGTAAACTATCTGTTACATAAGGCTAATGTGAAGATCAGGTGAAATAATTCTGGAAACCTCTCAGCACAGTACCTGGCACATAGTAGAAGCTTCTGTTCTCATATGGTTCTCATTGGTTATTATTAGGTATGTTGCAGACATACAGTATCTTGTATATTTCATTAGTTTGGCAGAGAATTAAAGCATTAAGATCTTTTCTAATTGATTGGATGATTGACTGATACCCTATTTTATTTCAAAAAAAGTACTTAGGAACTCTTCTAAGAGCTTCCTCTTTCACTATCCAGCAAAGGTGTTTCTTTAGCTCTTGCCCCTTCCTCCTAGTTTGTCCTAATTTCTTTTGTTTTTTTAAGATTTTATTTATTTATTTGAACACAGAGGAGAGTGAGAGGGAGAGATAGACTCCCTGCTGAACAGAGAACCCCCTGTGGGACTCAATCCCAGGACCCTGGGATCATGACCTGAGCCCAAGGCAGATGCTTAACCCACTGAGCCACCCAGGCACTCCACATTGAAGAACTTTTTAAAAAAATGATGTTGTTTCATACCCAATAAAATAAATGATAATTATTCAATAACATCTGCTACACAGTCCATGCTCTGAGTTCTCTATCTCAAAAATGCCTGTGCATTGATCTCTTTGAATCAGGATCCAAACAAAACCATATTTGGTTTTTGGGTGTGGCTGTTAGTCTCCTTTAACCAACAAGTCCTCTATTTTATTTATTTATTATTTAGTCTCAATTTTTAAAAAAAGATTTTATTTATTTGAGACAGAGAGAGAGAGATCACAAGTAGGCAGAGAGGCAGGCAGAGAGAGAGGGGGATGCAGGCTTCCCACCAAGCAGAGAGCCCAATGTGGGGCTCAATCCCAGGACCCTGAGATCATGACCTGAGCCGAAGGCAGAGGCTTTAACCCACTGAGCCACCCAGGCGCCCCCTCAAATATTTTTTTAATTGACAAACTAGGTCTTTTGTCCTGAAAATGTCTCATGTTGTAGATTTGGCCTCTTATAGCCTTGGGCAGTCTTAATATGCTCCTGCATCTCCTATATTTCTTGAAAACTACGAGTTCCATCCAGTGGTCTGATTGGATTCAGGTTCAGTATTTTTTAAGGCAAGAATCCATCATCGATGGGACTGTTTTCTTGCTCTTGTCTACTCTCCTACGCTCATAACGTCTGGTTCTCTAACTTTTCATTAAACTTGACCTGTGGGTTTGGATGGTGTCAGCCTAATCCATTTACTATCAAGTTTCCCGTAAACCTTTATCTACGGATTTCAGCAACAACCACGGACGGTCAACACCTACATCCATTCCTTTCACCAGGGTTGCAGAATCCCTCCCTTCCCAAGTGAAGCAATCTTTTGGAAAAGGATTTGTTTTGGAATTTCCATTTGGCCTGTATATCCTTATGCTCAAGTCCTACATCGGGCTTCCTGCTCAGCCTGCTGCTCCCTCACCCTCTGCCTGCTGCTTCCCCTACTCGTGCTCTCTCTGCCGAATAAATAAATAAATAAGTAAATACATAAAATCCTTTTTTAAAAAGTTCTTCAATATAAGAAATAGAAGATTTATTTAAGATTTAAAATATGATGTCTGGGATTTACTTTACAAATATTCCAGTGGGGAGGGGAAACATGAAACCAAGGCAGAATGTTCTCTGTTGTTGTTTATCCTATTCTTTCTGTACGTTTGAACATTCCCAAAAAAGAAAACTTTTAAACTTTAAGCTCTTCAGAAGAGATACACTTACACTGAGCCCAGAAGCACTTGAACATAAATAAGACTGAGATTTGCCATGGGCGGCTCAGCCTGGAGGGAGGCGCAAAGCCACCATGCTAAGACTTGTTGCTCAGCGCCATGTGCCACTAGGTCCAGGACCTCAGTCCAAAGGGTTCTCCAACGTGGGGAATGCAGGGGCAGGTGCCTGACCTGCACATTCCAGATCCTCGAGCAGCTGTCACTACAGGACGAGCGGGCCCGGCTTGGTGTCCGTGGCCCCCTTTTCCCACTCACTGTAGTCAGAGAGGTCTGGTCATAGAAGCTGCTGAATGGACCGTGTGTTGGGGGGGGAGGCATTTCCCAAGGGACAGGGTTAGCGGCTCCCAGAAGGACACAGGGGGGCTAGAGAAGTTAAATGCTCAGGGCAGTGACCCTTACAAATTGGGGTGAAAAATCACTGACCTTAAGGCAAAGAGAAAGGAAGAGGAGGGTGATAAAGAGTAGGAAAATAAAAGCCTGAATAGAATCACATGCCGAATAAGAAGCAAGTACCAAATAGAAGCAAGTGAAAAGAAAAGTGAAACAAAACAAAGATCAGGATGGGAGGCGAGGTGGCTGAGGACAGGAAACAACAGGAGAATCAAAATGAGTGACGTTCATACCGGAGATGCTCCTGGCTCTGCATCCGCGCGACTGAAGGAGCCCCCCTGACCCCCAGGCCTCGTTGCCTGCCTCCGCCCGGATTCTTGGCATGTTCAGCATCTCTACAGGCAGCTTTAAGAATCCTGGAGTGCCTTCCAACCCTGAAATGCAAACACGAAAGGTGAGGCTGGCACAGGCGACAGGCGCTTAGCGTCACCGGGGCGTTGCTGCAGGTGGTGGCGTTTTTTGTGACCGCCAGTAGAGGGCAGTGTCGGGCCACGCATGTCCCGACGTGGGATTCAGGCCTCCCAGACCTTCCCGAGCAAGGCACATATGTGGCGATGCTTCTTTTCTATTCCTTCAGGGATCTGAGAGTCTGCCTCTGATCGTGTGGTGCAAGCACGAAATAGGAGACAGGCGGCCCAGCCGCATCCCGCCCTAGAAGCCCCTGACACCGGCAGCTGGCGTGCTCGTTCACAGCACGGCCCTTTGCAGGGGGCTTTAGGTAACGCTGTGCACCCACCAAAGTGCCTGCTGTGTGCCTACTGTGTGTTAACGTTTTAACCACTGCCGTTATTTAACTCTGTGAGAAAGTATGATTACCTCCATTTTTCAGATGAGGGAATGAAGGCTCGTTGAAGTTCAATGACTTGTGTGAGCTCCCACGGCTGGGGTAGGATCCCGACTTCAGTCTGTTGGACTCCAGCACACCATGCCCTAGGCCACATGCTTCTCACAGGTCCTCAGTTCCTGCCTGTTCTCATCCTGCCTGAGCTGCTATTTTTAACTCAGAAAGCTCCTCTGTTCCAGCGGTGTGGACTCCTTGGACAGGGAAACTATCAGGACATCAAAAAGATACTTCTCACACCTAGCCAAGTGATGAATTGCTCATTTGAGTTCCTCTTTCATCTGCAAGGCAAATTTTCTTTTGACAGGTTTTATGTATGCTAAGAGCACCCAAGGAGAATTATATATACAATTCATTAGGTGAGGCGGAGTGTCAGCTCTGAAACTGTCTACTTACGTGCTGGTCGCTGGTGCTCATTGATCAGAGCAGATGAACCGTGGCTACAATGGTGACCTGAACTGTTTCCCATGACTTGGGAAGCCGGTCTCACTTCTCCACGGTCACACCTGGCCCAGTGTATAATGAACTTGGACAGACCAGCATCATACCTCACACATTCTAGCAACGATCAACAAAACTAATCACACTGACAAAAGTTAGTTTTCTTGGGGCACCTGGGTGGCTCAGTGGGTTAAGTCTCTGCCTTCAGCTCATGTCATGATCCCAGGGTCCTAGGATCAAGCCCCCAATCGGGTTGTCTGCTCAGCATGGAGCCTGCTTTCCCCCCCCCCCCCCCCCCCCGTCTGCCTCTCTGCCTACTTGTGTTCTCTGTCTGTCAAATAAATAAATAAATAATCTTGGAAAAAAAAATTAGTTTTCTTCCATTTGGTTCCTACCTCCCCCACCCCCCCGCCAAAAAAAGCAGGGGTGGGGTGGAATGGTTTTCATTTTTATAGATGGGTTGGTCCACACTAGATTGAGCCATTGACATTGCTGTTTACCTCATACTCCTGAACAGCTGCATTTGATGATTCCTTATCAGTTTCTGGAATTAATGGTTGATCCAATAATATTTTGATATCTGGTCCCTGTTGTTGGAGATCACCCATCGGTCATCCCAGATTTTACACCAATGGAAAAGCCGGATTGGAGAATGTGGGTTGGATCCAAGAACTACATGTGCCTTTCTTTTTTCTTTTTCTTTTTTTTTTTTTACTGAGTTGAACTCTCCATCCTTGCCCTCCACCCCTCCCCCAGCCACAGGTGGGACAACTGGAGAAATAGAACCACCCCCTGCCCCTCCCCCTGCTCTGGCAAGAGCTGCTGTCCTGGGTGAGAGGAGAGAATGTAAACACTTGCAGGCAGATAGGATGGGAGGGGGCTGGAGCCTGTTTTATGCCCAAGTAATGACCCCAAGTGGTGTGAAGAGGGGAGAAGAGTGCAGTTCATTGCCGGGAGAGGGGGGCAGGGGAGGGACGGGTGGGGGGGTGCGGGGGGGTATGGAGGGGATGGAGGCTTTTTCACTTCGGGCAGAATTTCACTCGTGTATCCAGAATAAGAAGTTTCTCCCTTCAAATACCTTCCATCTCTAGAAGTCCCTAGAAGTACTCAGAAAAATGGAAATGTGTCTCTCAAAAGAGATTCCATATTAATGCAATAATTAGTTCAGGCTTGTTTCTAACACCTCTTGTATATAGAGGTGAGGACAGATTAAATTGTTTGGAAATTTCTTTGAGCTTTGATTAAAAAATATTAGCTTTCCAAAAATAAAAAGTGTTTAAAATAAAATCTCCAAAACTTACATTTTTGTCCTTACGCAAGAAAATAATTTTTTGTTTCTTCTCCTGTGCTCCGTTGTTAAATAATTGCACCCATCTAGTTCATACCGGAAAAATAAAACTGTACATTTTTTTTTTTTAGTCCAGTGACCTCAAAACTACAAGTGTGAATGTCTCTAATAAAAACTAGCTCTCCTTTTTAACATTTGGGGTTATTTCTGTTGCATTCCCTACACTTCACACTATAATCAAAGCCTGTTATCTTGGTCTTGCAATATCTATGACTCAGACTCTAATCATGACTGTGTCTGGCACATAGATCAGTAGTTGCATTTAAAAACATGCAAGTTTTGAGCTTTTATTTCAACTTGACTGTGCATGTTTCATTTGAAGCCCCTTCTTGAACATACTAAATTCTGTCTTTGAACAAGTTAAGAAAATAAGATGTATTTCCCAAGCGAGGTCATCCTTAAAACCAATGTCAACTTGTAAATTAGGTGCCTTGAGCAAGACATTCTTAATTCTTTGAAGTGTCTTGGGTATCAAATAGTCCTTCGAAAGTTCACCCATCTAAATAGGGTCTAAACTCACCGTTAGAGCTTCCAAATGCTCAAGAAGTGCTGAGAGGGGTCTAGCAGTACAAAGTCTGACTTAGAACATTCTCGGTTGCCTGGCTCTGAATCAGCAATATGGTTACTTCTTGGAGCCACATCAATCTGAGGTGTTGTGTATATACTCAGTCTTTAAATGCACCCATTAACTTGAGACCCCCAGATTTCAGACCTTTGAGAGCCTCTCTTTTTACAACTGGACTTTTTCCAGAGGAAGACAGAATGTATGATCTCTATCTGCTTCGTTAGTATCCCTTGTCTGGCAGCATTCCCTTCTTTAGAGATATTTATAGTAAGGTCTGTGCACGATAGTCAGTTGTAAAAGATCAAAGGGTCTGGCTTTCTGGAGACCTGCGCCCCTCCATGCGGTTACCTTGGTGAGAGTCTCAGAAGCAACCCTGGGTTATGAGGCAATTTCTCTTAAGATGAGCAAGTCCTGATGGGCTGATCCGCAGCCTGGTGGCTGGAGGAGAGTGGATGGTGGGGAGCACAAGGGCACCGAGTCAGTGGGATCTGCTTTTGAATTGGGGCTCTGCCTTCTTAGCAGCTGCGTTGCCATTTTGAGCCTTAGTTCTCCACCTGCACATGAGGATGACAGCGCGCATCTCTGGGATTTACGTTGAATACTAAGATGGAAGCATAAAACACCTAATTCCAGATCCATACGTAGTAGCCAAGAATGAGTCTTACTACTAAGTTGATCGGTCTTATTACTAAGCTTATTACCTGTCAGATTGGTTCACACCTTTGGCCTTCAGGTGGTAAGACCTGAGTGAGTCTAACTCGGCCTCTAGCCCACCTGCGCATTGCCCCGATTGAAGTACTTCCTGCCACCTTCTTCCTGGACAGAGCCGGTTCCCCGAAGCCATCTTGTCCTTGAGGGGGAAGCATTCCAAGTTGCGTGATAGCACGTACAGCAGCGGCAGCAACAGCCTCCCTCAGGGCCCGCTGAGTGCTGTGGGCTGCACAGGGGGCCGGTGCCTGCCCTTTCCAGCTAGCGTTAGCGGATCATCCCAGGGAAGGGCAAGGCCTCCGGCCCCAGGCTCCTGAGTTGAGTCCTGGCTCCACCAAACATGCTGCTGAGAGACTTCAGGAGCATCACCTCTCGGGGCCTTAGTTACTTCATCTATAAAGTGGGCTAATAATAGTACCTATCCCCTGAGTTGCTATCAGGGTTGAGGGCTACGTTAGATTCTGAGAGCTGTTACAATAAATCAGTGCACACTTACTGGATGCCAGTGTCAGAAATCAGGGTGTCGGCAGGTTCCCACCCCATTTAAAAGCTCCGAGGGAGTATCCTTCCGTGCCTGTTCTAACTTCTGGTAGCTCTCGGTGCCCCTTGGCTTATAGACGGCCGTCTTCTCCCTCTGTCTACACAGCATCTTCCCTGGTATGTGGCTCTCTCTGTGTCCCAGTCTCCCCTTTTATAAGGGCATCAGTCATATTAAATTAGGGCCAACCCTAATGACTTCAATTTTAATTTGATTATCCTCTCTAAAGACCCAGTTTCTAGATAAGGTTACATTTTGAGGTACTAGGGTTAGGCCTCGAACATACCTGTTTTGGGAGGACACAACTCAACCTATAACATATGAACTGAGAATAGTACTTGAAACACAGCAGGCACTGTAGTGTGGACAGCTTTTATTTTTAATACCACTGCCTGGAAAGTACTATTATTCCCATTTTGGAGATGGAAAAAAAAATGAGGCTCTGAGAAGGTAAGGATTAACCTCAATTCCCACAGCTGAAGAAGGGGAGAGCCCTTAGCCCAGACCCTGGTGTGTCTGGCCACACGCCCGCCATCTCTCCACGGTAGCCATTGTCTCCAGGGGTGGACAGACTGCGGGCAGCCTGTCCCAGTGTGCCCGTCACACATGATTGTGACACTGATTTCCAGCAGGTGGCCCCAGAGGCCTTCCTGCAACTCTGGCCTCAGCCTCTTGAGGGCTGCCCCTGGGTGAAAATGTGTTCTAGAACAATCATTTCCCAGATCCTCATCAGAACCTGTATTTACATCACCATGTTTCAACTAAACTGATGGGCCTAACATGCAACTTCATTTCTCCCTTTCCAATGAGCTGTTGTAATATTGAGTAGACACGGCCCCACTCATCCAGTGGAAACACCAGTGGACCCCAGAAAAATGCAACGAATGACTTTAGAAATTAAAGATTCGTATTACTTTGTAAGAGTGGTTATACATCAGAGTTAAGAAAGCTTTTGTAGAATAGAGAAATTCCTCCCCTGGTTCCTCACTGGCTGTGGAACCTGAGTGTTCAGTGATACAAGAGGCTACGTGGTTGTTTTCTGCAGGTATATTTACAGACACAAGCAAATGGTTTAAAAAAAAAAAAAAAAGCCAAGAGGTTTCCTCTTGAGAGCAGCATACATATGTGTTCCGGATTACAAATATGACCACTAACTCTATTGTAGTCATGAAAAATGAAGAGCAAAAGAACATTATATTGAAAGACAAGGGGTCAGAGTTCAAGTTGCTTTTGTTCTCTTTGCCCTGTACCGTGTGCGCCACTTGTTAGCACTGTGACCTTGGGCAAGTATTCGACCCTTTCACACCTTATATCTACATAATGCAGAGAGTTATCCCTTACCTCTGAATGTACAGGTAGAGGATTAGGTAGACCTGGAGGCCGCCAGCTGTTCCCTCCATTTCTGAGGTCAATGTGATTTTTCTTGAAAAATCTCTGGCTTATGGTTTTATTTTATGCTGGGTCTTCTCTATTTATCTGTTTGTGCCTCTCCACCTCCCCTCGCCCTCCTGGAGCTCTGGGAGGCTGACCTCCTGGATGGCCTCAGCTGAACATGGGGAGGAGATTGAATTCGGGAGACCGGTCCTGACTCCCTAGCTCAGCACTGGCCGCACTCCTCCTCCGCTTGCTCTCAAGCCTCAGTGCGGTGGGGGAGGGGTGCTGACCCTCCGCCACACTCACCTTGGGTTGCTTCGCCATCTCTTGTTGGTTCCCCCAAACCCTGGCCACCGCTTTGTAAAGCGCGCCTCTCGGGAAGCTGTACCATCTGTTTACTGTGCCAGGACCTTGACCCAATCAGGCCATGACCACCTTGAATCGTACCAGCACAACATATCATTAAGAGCTTCTCACCCTTTAAGGAAAGTGAACTGAACGATGAGTGACGGAAAGTGGAACTCTGTTTTACCTGAATAAGAAACTCCCCCTCTCCCATCTCTTCTTCATTTTGTGCTCGCCCTCACCTCCGTGTGCAGTACTTTTTGTGCCTGAAAAGTCCTCCCTAGCTTTCAATTCCCGGCTCCTCTAGAGGCTTTCCCTGACTCTTGCAGGCTGGGTTGGCCTCCCCTCACTCTGCATTCCTCATGGGCTCCCTGGGTCCCTCCTAACCGGCTTCTCATGCGCCCGGCCACTTTTGAATTCGAGATAAGCAACAAATAATATTCTAGCAGAAGCACGTTCCATGGAAAATGGGACACACTTATAGAGGAAAAATTTCATTGTTATCTGAAATTCAAATTTAACTGAGAATTATTCATCTTTGTCTTTTTCCTTTTCTCTCTTTTTTTCCCCCCTAAAATAAACCTGGCAACTCTAACGACAATGGCCTTCTAAAGTGGGTGGCTCCTGTTTAAAGAAACACTTTTTCTTTTTCCTCCTCTTTCCTTTCTCCCTTCCTTCCTTTTTTCCAGCATTCTATGAGCTAATGAGTATGCAAATTCGCGAGTTGAGCAGGAGTTCTGGAGGACTGAATTGCTTTTGAGAACACTGAGGTCTGGAGAGAAATTTGGCTGGTAGGTGCCGTGGAACAGAGAATGGACAGGAGGTGAATCAGTGAGATGGACAAGGCTGGGACCTTTACAGTGAGGGGCCAAGGAGGAATATTTTGTTGGGGGGGGGGTTCTTCGTAGAGATGTCATGCAATGTAGTAAATGACCGAGCTTCATTTCTGGGGTGCCATGTATAATGGAAGCAAGAGTGTAGAAGAGAAGGTGCCTCCAATGATGTGGGAATTTCCAAGAATCTTGGTGGAAATAGGGTTGCAACCATTCATGTAGAGAGTGCAAGAGAAAAGCATCTGCAGCTGATCTCTAGATTATATTTGTTTCTGTGATTCTCCACCCTAATAATAGCAATAAACTTGAGTGTTAACAGTGCTTACTATGTGCTACGTATATGTGTATATATGTGTGTGTGTGTGTGTGTGTGTCTATGTGCGTATGTGCTTGCACATATGTCTGTGTATATGCAAATACACTCCACACTCCGTTCAGTTTGAGGAAGTACAAGATCCACTTACCAGAGTTGAGTTAAATAATACCAGTTCTCCAGCAACAGGATTCTAACTTCAGTTGCCACCCCATATTAACTAAAATAAATATGGTGATCTTAATCGCAGCTATTGTAGCATAAAGTATAATTCACTGCTGGCTCCTCAGTCCACAGACCACTTTGTAAATAACAAATGTGTATCACGATCAGTGACCAATCACATCACTTCTTTCAAGGTCTCTTAGTAATTGGTTGTTGCACATGTTATTTAGTTCAGGCACAGACAGCAAAACATGTAACTGTGTTGCTTCCCCACCTCCCAGCGATAAACCCACATAATTTAACTAGAATGCACACCTGCTGCTGGATAATGCTGCCCCAGGTCACCCTCATTCTCTTCAACACTTGAACAAAGATGGGAAAATATGCTTTTTACTACAAAAACATCTTCAGTATTCTAGCAAATAGATCAAGGCACTATTTCAACTCTTTAAAGCCTGTTTTCTTAGACGGGCTGTTGACGAAGCTATGGCATTACAGTGGGAGATCATGCAGGTTCTTTAGCTAAGTTTTGGAAGAAATATGACCTAAACACACAGCTGAAAACATCCACGCCTCATAGAAGCAGAAGTAGATGAAATAGACACTAAAAAACCAATAGAATGGATTGATGAAGCCAGGAGAAGGTTCTTTAAAAAGATCAACAAAATTTGATAAACCTTTAGCCAGACTCATCAAAAAAGGGTGGGGGAACTCAAATAAACAAAATCCGAAATGAAAGAGGAAAACTAAACCACACCACAGACATACAAAGGATTATAAGAGAATATCCTGAAAGATTATACGCCAACAGATTGGACAATCTAGAAGAAATGGATGAATGCCTAAAAACATATAACCTCCCAAAACTGAATCAAGAAGAAAGTGAACATTTGAAAAGACAAATTACTAGCAATGAAATTGAATCAGTATACAAAAAACCCCAAAAAACAAAAGTCCTAAACCAGACAGCTTCAGAGATGAATTCTACTAAACATTTAAAGAAGAGTCTAGAAGTAGGACATGGCAGAAATGTACTGCTTTGTGCAAATACCTTTGCAGGAGCTGAACCCAAAGTAAGTGGGCTCTTAGAGGAACTAGTTGATCGGGAGGATGCTGATTCCAGGTGTTATCGGACACGGTCACTGTGCAGCCAGAGGAACTTAGCAAAGGTGAACCTATTGAAATAAATGAAGGAAGCAGTTGTGATGACAAGGAAGAAGAGGTACTAAAGTGAGAGCAGCGAGGATCTTCATATTAGAAGAATTCTCAGAGATATTTCATGATACTGAAAGCACAAAGGATAAAATGTTTGAAGCTGATGCAAACTTAGAAAGGGTAAAACAGTTGGCTAAGACAAGGAAAATATGCTCACTTGTATTGTGTTTTATCTTGGGAAGAAGAAGGCTAGCACTTTCAAACCAGGGTGATAAGTTTTATTTTTACAAAGAAATAAGACTCTTTGTCAATATTGCTAATGTTTTAAATTACAGTGTACTAATAAGTATTAATTTTACTAATTTCTTCATTTCTCTATATAGTTATTACTTCCAGTAAGAGAACTTCTAATATTTTGACAAAAATACTAAAAGCCATGGAAGAATTTTAATTTTTCCCACTGATTATTAGGATAGTTTTGCCTGGTTTCATTTTTCAAAAAACTTAATTCCAGGATCGTTTACATACAGCATTCTATTAGCTTCAGGTATACAATATTCAACAGTTCTAGACATTACTCAGTGCTCATCATAAGTGTGCTTCAATCCCCATCGCCTGTTTCACCCCCCCCCCCCAACTATCTGTTTGTTCTCCATAGTCTCTTTTTTAATTTGTTCATTTGTTTTGTTTCTTAAATTCTGTATACGAATGAAATCATATGGTATTTGTCTTTCTCTGATTGACTTATATCTCTTAGCAGTATACCCTCTAAATCCATCCATGTTGTTGCAAAAGTCAAGATTTCATGCTTTTTTATGGCTGAGTAATATTCCATTGTGTATGTATATACCACATCTTCTTTATCCATTCATCAATTGTTAAACACTTGGGCTGCTTTTGTAGTTTGGCTATTGTAAATAATGCTCCAATAAACAGGAGTACATATAACCCTTTGAATTAGTGCTTTCATATTTTGGGGGGTAAGTACCCAGTAGTGGAATTACTGGATCATATGGTGGTTCTATTTTTAATTTTTGGAGGAACCTCCATACTGTTTTCCACAGCGGCTCCCCAAGTTTGCATCCCACCAACAGTGCACGAGGATTCTTTTTTCTCCACATCCTCACCAACACATATTGTCTCATCTTTTTTATTTCAGCCATTCTGACAGATGTGAGGTGATATTTCATTGTTGTTTTGATTTGCATTTCCTTGATGATGAGTGATGTTGAACATCTTTTCATGTGTGTTGGCCATCTGCATGTCTTCTTTGGAGAAATGTCTGTCCATGTCTTCTGCCCATTTTTAAATTGAATTATTTGTCTTTTTGCTGTTGAGTTGTAGAAGTTCTTTATACATTTGGAGACTAACCCTTTATTGGATATGTCCTTTGCACAAATCTTCTCTCATACAGTAGTTTGACTTCCTTTTGTTGATTGTTTCCCTTGTCGTGCAAAAGCTTTTCATTTTGATGTAGTCCTAATAATTTATTTTTGCTTTTGTTTCCCTTGCCTCAGAAAACATATCTAGAAAAATGTTGCTATGGCCAATGTCAAAAAAATTACAGCCTGTACTGTCTTCTAGGATTTTTTTTTGAAGATTTTATTTATTGATTCGACAGACAGAGATCACAAGTAGGCAGAGAGGCAGGCAGAGAGAGAGAGAGTGGAGGAACAGGCTCCCCGCTGAGCAGAGAGCCAGATGCAGGGCTCAGTCCCAGGACCCTGGAATCATGACCTGAGCCGATGGCAGAGGCTTTAACCCACTGAGCCTCCCAGGTGCCCCTCTTCTAGGATATTTATGGTTTTAGGTCTCATATTTGGGTCTTTAATCTATTTTGAGTTAATTCTGTGTATGGTGTAAGCAAGTGGTCCACTTCCATTCTTTTGCATATAGCTGTTCAGTTTTCCCAACACCTCTTTGTAGAAGAGACTATCTTTTTCCCATGGCATATTCTTTCCTCTTTTGTCGAAGAACAATTGACCATATAATTGTAGGTTTATTTATAAGCTCTTTATTCTGTTCCTTTGATCTCTGTTTCTGTGCCAGTACCATACTATCTTGATTACTCAGCTTTGTAGTATATCTTGAAATCTGGGAATGTGAGACCTCTAGTTTTGTTCTCCTTTTTCGAGATTGCTTTGGTTATTCAGGGTCTTTGTGTGGTTCCATACAAATCTTAGGATTGTTTGTGCTAGTTCTGTGAGAAATGATGTTGATATCTTAATAGGGATAGTATTAAATATTTAGATTGCTTTGGGTATTATGGACATTTTAATAAAATTTATCCTTCCAATCCATGAGCATGGGATATCTTTCCATTTGTTTATGTTATCTTCAATTTCTTTCATCCCTGTTTTATAGTTCTCAGACCTCCTAGCTTAAGTTTATTCCTAGGTATTTTATTATTTTAGGTGCAATTGTAGATGGGATTATTTTCTTAACACCTCTTTATGCTACTTCATTATTGGTATATAGAAATGCAATGGATTTCTATATATTGATTTTGTATCCTGTGACCTTACTGAATTCATTTATCAGTTCTAATATTTCTTGGTGGAGTCTTTAGGGTTTTCTAGGGATTTTAGGTTTTTTTTTTGTCATCTGCAAATATTGAAAGTTTTACTTCTTCCTTACCAATTTGTTTTTTTTTAAGATTTATTTTATCTATCTATCTATCTATCTATTTATTTATTTATTTGAGAGAGATGGGGGAAGAGTGAGAAGAGGAGTGGGGGTGAGGTAAAGGGAGAAGCAGACTCCCTGCTGAGCAGAGAGCCTGATGGAAGGCTCAGTCCTGGACTCCAGGATCATTACTTGACCTGAAGGCAGATGCTTAACCAACTGAGCCATCAGGTGCCCTTTTCTTACCAATTTGGATGCCTTTTATTTCTTTTTGTTGTCTGATTGTTGTGGCTAGGATTTCCAGTATTATGTTGAATAAAAGTGATAAGAGTGGACATCCTTGTCTTGTTCCTGACCTTAGGGGAAACATTCTTAGTGTTTTACCATTGAGTGTGATGTAAGCTGAGGCTTTTTTATATATGGTCTTTATTATGTTGAGATACATTACTTCCAAACATATTTTGTTGAGGGTTTTTATCATGAATGGATGTTGTACTTTGTCTAAGATATTTTCTGTATATATTTAAAGGATCATATGGTTCTTATCCTTTCTTTTATTAATGTGATGTATCATGTTGATTGATTTGCAAATATTGGACCACATTTGTATCCTGGGAGTAAATATAACCTGATAGTGGTGAATAATTTTTTTAATGTATTGTTGGATTCAGTTTGCTAATATTTTTTGAGGATTTTTTCATCTGTGTTCACCAGAGATACTGGCCTATAGTTCTCTTTTTTTTGTAAAATCTTTATCTGGTTTTGGTATCAGAGTAATGCTGGCCTCATAGAATGAATTGAGAAGCTTTCCTTCCTCTTCTATTTTTTGGGAATAGCTTGAGAATAATAGGTATTATTAACTCTTTTTTAAATGTTTAGTAGAATTCATCTCTGAAGCTGTCTGGTTTAGGACTTTTGTTTTTTGGGGTTTTTTGTATACTGATTCAATTTCATTGCTAGTAATTTGTCTTTTCAAATGTTCACTTTCTTCTTGATTCAGTTTTGGGAGGTTATATGTTTTTAGGCATTCATCCATTTCTTCTAGATTGTCCAATCTGTTGGCGTATAATCTTTCAGGATATTCTCTTATAATCCTTTGTATGTCTGTGGTGTGGTTTAATTTTCCTCTTTCATTTTGGATTTTGTTTATTTGAGTTCCCCCACCCTTTTTTGATGAGTCTGGCTAAAGGTTTATCAAATTTTGTTGATCTTTTTAAAGAACCTTCTCCTGGCTTCATCGATCCATTCTATTGGCTTTTTAGTGTCTATTTCATCTATTTCTGCTTAATCTTTATTATTTTCTTCTGCTGGATTTGGATTTTATTTGTTCTTCTTTTTCTAACTCCTTTAGGTGTAAGATTAGGTTGTTTACTTGAGATTTTTCTTGTTCTTAAGGTAGCTCTGTATTGCTATAAACTTCACTCTTAGAACAGCTTTTGCTGCATCCCAGAGATTTTAGACCGTGCATTTTCATTTTCATTCATCTCAGTGTATTTTTTTTTTTAATTTCCTTTTTGATTTCTTGGTTGACCCATTCATTGTTTAGTAGCATGATCTTTAACTTCCATGTATTTGTGGTCTTTAAAGATTTTTTTTCTCTTTGTTGGTTTCTAGTTTCATAGCACTGTGGTTGGAAAAGATTCATTTATGACTTGGATTTTTTTCAATTTGTTGAGACTTGTTTTGTAGCCTAATATGTGATCTATTCTGGAGAATGTTCCATGTGCACTTGAAAAGAAAGTGTATTCTTCTGTTTTAGAATGGAATGTTCTGAATATATCTGTTAGATCCATCTGGTCCAATATGTCATTCAAAGCCACTGTTTCCTTGTTGATTCTCTGTTTAGATGATCTATCTATTGATGTAAGTGGGATGTTAAAATCCCCTACTATTATTGTATTACTGTCAATTACTTTCTCTATGTTTGTTATTAGTTGCTTTATGTATTTTGGTGCTCCCATGTTGGATGCATAAATATTTACAATTGTTATATCTTCTAGTTCAATTTTTCCCTTTATGATTAGTGTCCTTCTTTGTCTCTTGTTACAGTCATTGTTTTAAAGTCTATTTTGTCTGAAATAAATATTGCTTCCTCAGTTTTCTCTTCCCTTCCCTTTGCATGTTAAATGTTTTCCCATCACTTTCACTTTCCGTGTGTGTCTTGAAATGAGTATCTTGTAGGAAGCAAATAGATAGGTCTTGCTTTTTTGTCCATTTTGTCTCCCCTTGTCTTTCGATTGGAGCATTTAGTACATTTACATTCAAAGTAATTATTGATAAGTATGTATTTATTACCATCTTGTTCCTTGTTTTATGGTTATTTCTGTAGTTCTTCTCTGTTCCTTTCTTCTCTTACTTTCTTCTCTCAGGGTTTGTTGACTTTCTTTAGTGATATACTGGGTTTTATTTCTCTTTATTTTTGTGCTTGGTCATTTTTATGGTCCTACACTTCCATGCAAAGGGAGAACTGCATATCCATATGTATATATCACAGTAATTATTACCATCCTTATTACTCTGATGAGAAAATTGATGCATTACAGAGTCTAAGCTACTTGTCCAAGGTCATACAGAGAGTAAATAGTAGAGCTTGGATTTACATCAGTGCAGTCTGCCTCTAAGACCTGCCCCCTTAACCGTTATACCAAGGTGTTGCCCCTACCAAGCTGTGAGCACTTCAAAGAGAGGGATCATAGCTTGTGATCTTTAAATGCCTGTCGTATAAACATTTGATAAATACACATTGAGTGAATGAAAAAAAATAAATGAAATGAAGAACTATAAAAGGAAGTAACATTCACTGTTTGAAAATAATGAGAAAAAATTAAGACTGATTAACAGCAACTTTATAGATGTCCATCAGTTACAGATAAAATAGATTTGCAGTCATTTCACTTGATGTGAAGGCCAGCTATTTCTGAGATGTTTAGAGACATATAACAGATGCAGAGGATTATGGGTATTTGGTAAGAAGCTTCTGGTGATGGTCATTACCTCAGAACACACTTGACAAAGACTTTGGGGAATAAAGAATGCAGGTTTCCTATCCTTCTCCTTTCATTACAGTAGTTCTAGGTGTGGAAACTATTCCATGAGCTTCCTCTGAGAAAGGCAGGCAGTAGCCCCTGAACTTGCCACTAGCCTGAAGCCACTGGCGGCCCCTAGTCAAGTGCAACAGCTCCTAAACTGAAGGGCATCTATGGATGGGCTTCAAGGATCCACAAATTCTTTAGAGGGCTCTTGATGGAATGAGCAATGGGTGTTGTATGTAACTGATAAATCACTAAATTCTACCCCTGAAACTCATTTTTTTAAAAATGTCCACAAGTCCTTCAAGTATCAGGTTGATTGCCACATTTTGTGTTAACAAATTTATAAAGTCTTCGGGAGGGAAAAAGAGAAAAACATTCAACTGTGTTTGGAAATTTTGTACCAGGAGCTGTCCCCATTTTCAGAGTGAGTGCTACACCTTCTGGAACAAATTTTTAAAGTCCCACCTGTTTTGGAGGAGGGGATGAACAGAAGTAGGCCTTCTTTACATCATACCTGAAAACCACCCAAGATTTGTGGTTTGTGTCCATGTCAGGAAAGTTCCTGTTGAAGTCTTGAGGAAAGGGTCCAAATAATCAAACTTTGAGCAAAGCTCTGTTTGGAAAGCCCAAACCAGAGGAAAACCAAGAAGAGTTGCAGATGTATAAAAATAGATATAGGTCAGGCAGAAATATGGAGATGAGAGCTTGTGGGCTGCAGAAGCCAGTACATTGTGTTTTGTTCTGTTCTGTTTTTACAGCCACCGCATTTGCCCAGGCAATAAAAATGAAAGAGCAAGAGAGAGACAGAGTAGGTAAGGAAACCAGCTTGAATAAGAGCAGACTCAGACTGTTATAAGCACAGGCTGCCAGCCTTAATATATTTGTGGAAAGAAATCAGCTCATCTGGGAGAGGAGATTCAGAGCAGACATGAGATGGGGAACATACATCCTCCTGCTGGCTTCCAAGAAGGGCAATGCTTCCCAGAACAAAGGGATGCCCCTGGGGACTAGCACAGCATCTATGATTAAGCCTTTGAAGAATACACCCTCCCATTTTAAAGGCCCCAAACTACCAAAAGAATAAAACCTACTTTCTAAACAGGGGTCTGAGGTTAGTCTTGTTGAAAGAGCTCCAGTCAACACTTGGAAGCCCTTTAACTCAAATAGAGAGAACCACTGGTCCCAGGATCTTCTTTAGGTACCATTTATTTACAGGAAGCAAACAGGAAGTATATCACTTCCAGCCTTTGGAGAAGTGTTGATCTCCATACATCTGTGTTTCCTTTAGAATGGATGAGCCAGGGGCACCTGGGTGGCTCAGTGGGTTAAGCCTCTGCTTTCGGCTCAGGTCATGATCTCAGGGTCCTGGGATTGAGTCCCACATCGGGTTCTCCACTCAGCAGGGAGCCTGCTTCACCCTCTCTCTCTCTCTGCCTGACTCTCTGTCTAGTTGTGATCTCTCTCTCTCTCTCTCTCTCTGTCAAATAAATAAATAAAACCTTAAAAAAAAAAGAGAGAGAGAGAATGGATGAGCCACTCTGGGCTAGACCAATCAGTGTGCTAGATCGGAGCAGAAACCAAAGCCACCCTTGGGTCCTTGTCTTAAAAATTCTTCCCAAAGAATGCCATAATTAAAGTTATCAGAGCTCAGTTGAGTCAGTGGATTCAGCTGGTGTGTAAAAGCAGTATCAAGGCTAATGCTACATTTTACGTAATGGGGAGGCGAGAAGATCCATCACAAAAAAAGCTAAGGGACTCAGATAACCACAGGAAACCAGATTTCATCATTTGAAACTTTAAAATATGCCAGAACTCTGTGTTAATGGCACATATAGATCCTGTCTCTCCTCAGTGAGGCTCTCTGGATATTTCAAAAAAAGAGATGGAGAATTTAATTTAACAGAAATTCTCTGGAAGAATGTTCGTTCTCTCTCTCTCTCTCTCTCTCTCTCACAAGCACACCTCCCACAATCCAGTCATAAGACAGCTCTACAATCCACAGGAGGCTCCTTATAATTTTTTAGCTAAAAAACAAAAGAGGGTGAGAGAGTTTGCACCCTCAAGGGTCTAGACGGTTGAGTGTGAGGGTTGAAAAGAAGAGAAACATTTTATCAAATGATATTGTGGGATTTCTGAGATACACAATTTATAAGTACTTTAAAAATTATTTTCAGTTGCTTCATTCTTCCTTGAAAGTAGCACCTTGTGGAAACTGGATCACATGAGGCCCCTGCTTTAGACTGAGTTTCAGGCATTTCTTCTAAAATAGTCAAAACATTTTCAGGTAAAAACAGAAATTCCCTGTACCCCTCCCACTTGGGGTCTCTTCCCGTTATCCTAGCTCTTCCAGCCCTTTCCTGTGATTCGTCTAGAAACGTATGGCTTACTGACTTTGGTAATGCTTTTTTCCACACCCCATTCCAATTTTGCACCCTTGTCACGTCTGTGACACCAGCTCCAGATGAGATACCTCTGCCCTTAGGAGGACAGTAGAAAAGACTAAAAAAGACACAGTTCCCAGTGAATATTACCATGATTATCTTGCCTTGTGAAAAGGGTGAGCATTAGTAGGATAATTAAAAATGTCTTCGATACAGGATGCTGTATAGGTAAGAAATCTTACTCAAGAGAGGATCACCTTGATATTATTAAACTCTGATATGCTAAAAAACAAACAAACAAACAAACAAACATAATCAACCAATAAGAAGGATGCTCCTACTTTTAACGAGTTAGAACATACTAGAAGTTATCCTCAAAAGAGTGGATGAGAATACCTCCAAGTCTCAAGTTAAGGTTGCATCCTGGTCCCTTTCTTAGCCTCAGCCCAAGGAAGAAACTCTGTTGAGTATTACATTACAAGGCCCTTGAGGATAGGGACAACATGTATTGATTTTGAATCTCTATGCCTATCACAATGTGGAGCCCATAGGAGCTATTGAATACATGTTAGTTGAAGGAATAAATATAACTAAATGCCTTAACCATTGGAGAAATTGCTCAAAGTTTTTTTTATTTGTTTTTAATCTCATCAGTCCACATGTGAAATCTGTGGTCAGGGTTTAAAAACTAACTCTGCATCCTGGGGTAAAACACCATTTTGTTTGGATTTCTGGGCTTTAAGTTCAAAGCCTGATTTGTAGAAGGCCTGGGTTCCTATGATGAAATAAAAGGTTTTTCCTTTATCATATTTTGGGTCTCAAATTTTCAGAAATGCATTTTTATGGTTTCTCTTTGTTTTTGTTTAAAAATGAATCTGTTGTGTGTGTTGAGGTAGGGTAGAGGTGCTCAAGAAGAAAGAAGAACAGCAAACAAACCCAAAAAAAGCCACTTTGATGAAGCCTAGTTAGTGAGCCCAGTGAAGCGTGTTTCATCCTGATGCCAAATGACGCTCACGAAAATTGCAGCAATTTTTGATGCACTTGCCAATGTTTGTGTTATTTTTACTTTAAAGATGTAGCAGATTGCTCCAAAATAAATAATTTAAGCTAACGTTTCAAAAGAGTCCAAGCGCTTGCGTCTTTCACTTCTGGCTTCTCTTCTGGGACTAAGCTGTGCCCAACAGAAGCAATCCTCATTTCTGTGTAACACTCCATTTGGAGGGCTGTTTTCTTGCTTTGTTTTTCAAAGTTGAATCTATTTTTCACCATTCTGTTCCAAATGTCGTAGATTCTATCATTGTTCTGCGCTGAGGCAATAACTCTTCTTATCCAGGAAAACAAGGGAATAAACACAGCATCTAGATTCATGACTTTGTGGGAAGAGGTTTCAAAGGGGTGCTCTGGGGTGAAGATCTCATCCCAGCCCCAGGGGAAGCTACAATTTCCGTATAGATTCACATTTAGATATCAAGCCATGAACAATGGGTCAAATTGTGTGCGCTACGTCTTCAGTATAACTTAAAATAGGATGGGAAATTACCTTCACACAAAATGACCCCAGCCTCAACCAATTTTTAGACTTCTCATTTGTCTTTGTGGTACAATCTAAGAGAGAAGAAACCTCTATGATTTAGAAAAAAAAATCAAAAGTGAATCTTCATGTTTTTCTGTATTTCCTAAGAAATACACTGTGCACGAGTGGCTTTTATAAACAGAAAAGAGAAAATGGCTTTTATAAAAAGATGAAGAATGAAAAGACCAGAACAATGAACTGATGGCCTTGTGTTTTCCTTAATGTAGGCCGCCATTGTGAGGTCCACCAGATGATTGGAAACTACATGTGGGACCCGACCACCAACAAGTCATTTGACATTGGTGTCAACAGAGACAGCCTGATGCCTCTGTGGTGGAATGGATCAGAACCTCTGTGGGTCACTCTGACCAAGGCCAAAAAGAAGGTCTACATGTACTACTGGCCAGGTGAGTGTGTGTTGACACCCAGGTCCCTCCAGCCTTCCAAATCTCAAACACCGTGGAGTCTTTTAAGACAAATGATGTAGTTGTCATGTTCAAAGACCAAGCCAGAGTTTGAAAAGTGGGATCCTTACAAGAAATATGTCTTATGGGCATGTTTTCTAAACTTTTGTTTTGAGCTAACATCTGACCAGACACAAAGCTATTTCCTGATTTCCTTGCTTTAGCAACATTGTTGTAGTAGATCACACTTCTTCATGTGCAAAATTTTTGGATAGTCAAAAGAGGTAAATTATGTGTTGCTTCTCTGCTTTACAAAAGAATTTGGCATACTGTTTCTATACATTTTGAGTTCCCCTACAATGTTGAAAAGACAATTCAAAGCACTTACAACTTTTTGGTGCTGCATTAAATGAAGTCTCCTTGTATTAATATTCCTCCTGCCCATCATAGATCAATGAGAAACTAAATTACTTTACTTACTGCAATGAGGTAAGTCATCATGCAAACTACCCTGGCTGCTGTGAGAAGTCTTCAGAATAGTCTCATCTTGGCAGTTAAAATCTTGCACTTAAGGATGAGAGGTTTCAGTGCTAACAAAATAATCCATTTACAGTTATCTTCCCATTGGTGAGATTCATTCTTTAGGTAAGTGGGTAATTTGACTTCCCGATGTACATGGCTATAGATGCTTTTTTTTCCAAATTCTTAATGGTGTAATACTGCCGATGGCCATGATGAAAGAAGACATCAGAGGAGGCCTGGAAGAAATGAAGAGATTAACGGGGAAAGGCAGCTGGGGAAGCTCACTGGCCTGGGTTGGAGGACAGCAGCAGCCTGATAGAATTGTGGGAGCACGGTGGGTTGTGGGGGACAGTGGTAGGTGGGTTCTGGAAGAACAGAGAGAAGGATGAGTAAGCTGAGGCTGAATCACAGATGGCCCACACTGAGGGCGTGGGCCTTCAGCAGGAGTTTGGAGGATGCTGGGTGGAGGCGGTCATGTGGAGAGCTGCTCAGGACACTCCAGGCCATGCCAGCTCTTGGAGTAGCATGGAGCACAGACAGATGGAGACCCTAGAAAACAGACCCACAGCCGTGCTGGGGTAAGTGCCCGGAAAACTGCCACAGAGCAGAGACTAGCATCCATAGGTGAGCCCACAAAGGTCGGAGCAGGCTGCATAAATTAGAAACTGGGCAGAAGAACAATTAGACCCAGGCTGGCTCTGCTGGCAGGTAGACTTTCAGAGAAAGGACTGGAGTTTCTTCAGAAGACACCTGGGGTTCTGCCCGTAGCCACTACCTCAGCTGACATGAGCAGCTTTCAAGCAAGGGAAGGTTTTAAGGGGACTTCATTACCTTAAATGGAGACTCAACTTTTCTGGGTCAGACATGAGATTAAGAAAAGAAGTCCGTGTACTGGCCAAGCTAACCAGACTTGCTAGAGGAGCGAGGCTTATGGATCAGCCCACTGTGATGAGGTCTCAAGCCAAAAAATACACTTTGAGTTCATTCTCAGAAATCATTATTTTTTTTAAAGATTTTATTTATTTATTTATTTGACAGACAGAGATCACAAGTAGGCAGAGAGGCAGGCAGAGAGGAGGAAGCAGGCTCCCTACTGAGCAGAGAACCCGATTTGGGGCTGGATCCCAGGGCCCTGGGATCATGACCTGAGCCGAAGGCAGAGGCTTTAACCCACTGAGCCACCCAGGTGTCCCAAAAACCATTATTAACAAGTACAAGGGCCCATGTGCATGGGCCTAAGAGAAGGAACAGATTGGACACTCTGACTTAGGGACCACCTTAGACAAATCTAAGGACCATCAAGACACAAGTTGGCCCAGTGCTGTATGGGTCAGCTTCCATGGTAGCTGGTTAATTTGATTTCCTATGTCTTAGAACTTGAACTTTTTGTGCTCTGAAGAGCACATCCCTCATCATCTCTCCCCAGCTCCCTATGGGCTGCTTCCTCTACCCATGATCTCCTGCCAGTGGCCTTTCATAGCAGTAGAGGGGAAGATGGCTGCCATATTTCAGAGCTCTCTGTACAGCATTACAGAGCGCTATTCTCTATCTCATCCTGGAGGCTCTGGCTCCTTCAGGATAATGAACAACTTGAAGTTTTATATCTCTGAATATCTAAAAAAAAAAAAACAAAAAAACAAAAAACAAAACAAAAAAAACAACAACAACAAAACCCAAAACCCTCAATGCTAATCTGCATGTAAAATATCACGTTTTCCTCCAAAACAGCTCCTTAAGGGCAAGAAAGGTCCAATCGCTTCTTTTGAGTCACAGTTTGACAGCTAATGTGATGTGACAAATACACCTTATGATCAGTTTATAGTGTTCGTTATTGGGAGAAAGAAGCTAAAAAGAAAGTCTCCTCAGATTTCCTCAGCGACCGAAATGAAGATTAGCTGCAGATCTGGCCATGTTGAAATCTAGATCGAAATCAGATGAGCAATCTCTTGTTTCTCAGACATGGTCTGGTCCTTCTCGGCTGGACATCCCAACAAAGGCTCTCCAAGAGCCAAGTATCTCTGAAGGCCCCACCCCCTGACCTAGCCAGGAGTCCTCTGGCACTGTCCCTTCTTACTAGTGACAACTGAGGGATCACCGGTCACTGCTCTCCTTTCTGCCTCCACCCAGGTCCCCTCCGGCCCCTCCGCACAGCCAACAGCCCAGTGAGCGTTCATTTGTCTCTACAAGATTAAGTGAAGTGCAGTGGCCTTTCTTCTAAACATGACTTGATTTTATTTTTCTTCCCAAATCCTCCTCTTCCTTCTCCACTTCCCACAGGACATTGCACAGGCCTCTGGACGAGGTCTGGACAATCTTCATTGCTCCAGTGAGCTGTGTTATGACACTTCGAATCTCGCCGTGAAGTCAATATTTAGAAGTGCAATTTAGAAATGGCAGTAGTTCAAGTTTTCCTGTCAGGTAGATAAAGCAGCCGACGGCAAAATTCATCAGTGGTGAAGAGTCCAAAATAGCCCACCTCAAGTCTTGAGAAATTTAATATTGTAAACAGACTCTTTATTACCCCCACCCAACGGTGCTATTGATCTGTGCAGGGAGAAG